>NC_091473.1:27973801-28284495 GCF_036971445.1 Narcine bancroftii | reverse complement strand
TGGGACTAATTCTCGTAATACCATTAGTTTCAAGTTAATTATAGAGAAGGACAAGTCTGGGACTTGGGTTGAGATTCTAAATTGAAGAAAGGCCAATTCTGAGGAAATGACAAAGGATCTAGAACACATGGATTGGAATAATTGTTTTTGGGCAAGGATACGCGAAGTAAGTGGAGGGGCTGAAAAGATGACATTTTGAGAGTCCAGAGTTTGTACGTTTCTGTCAGAATCAGAGGCATGGTTGGAAGGCAAGGGAACCTTGGTTTTCAAGGGATGTTGGGGATCTGGTTCAGAAAAAGAGAGAGACATATCACAGATATAGGCAACATAGAGCAAGTGAGGTACTTGAGTATAAAAAATGCAAGAGAAACCTCAAGAAAGAAATCAGAAAGGCTAAAAGAAGACATGAAGTTGCTTTGGCAGATAATATGAAGGAAATTCCTAAGGGTTTATACAAGTATATTAAGAGCAAAAGGATAGTAAGGGACGAAATTGGTCTCCTTGAAGATCAGAGTGGTCAGCTTTGTATGAAGCCAAAAGAGTTGGGAGAAGTCTTAATTCTTTTCATCATCAGTATTTACTCAGGAAAAAGGCACAGAGTCATGGGAAGTAAGGAAAGCAAGCAGAGAGGTCATGGAACCTATACAGATTAAAGAGGAGGAAGTGCTTGCTGTCTTAAAGCAAATATTTCAGGATAAATCCTCAGGGCCTGACAAGATATTCCCTTGTACCTTGAGGAGGCTAGTGTACAAATAGCATGGGCTCTGGCAGAAATATTTAAATTGTTCTCAGCCACAATGTGTGAGGATTGGCGGGTAGCTCAAGTTGTTCTGTTGTTTTAAAAAGGCTCCAAAAGTGACCCTGGAAATTATAGACTGGTGAGACTGATGTCATTAGTAGGTAAATTATTGGAAGATATAACAAGATATTAGATATACAATTATTTAGATAGGAATGGACTGATTAGGGATAGTCAACATGGTTTTGTGCATGGTAGGTAGAGTTTTTCAAAAGTTGATGAAGGAAAGGCTGTGGATGTTGTCTACATGGATTTTGGTAAGGCCTTTAACAAGGTCCCGCATGGGAAGGTTCAGACGTTAGATGAAGTAGTGAACTGGATTTGACAATGGCTGGATGGGAGAAGCCAGAGAGTAGTGGTGGATGATTGCTTTTTAGACTGGAGGCCTGTGATTAGTGGTCGGCTTCAACGATCAGTGCTGGGACCATTTTTTTTGTCTCCTCTATCAATTATCGAGATGGAAATGTGATAAATTTGATCAGCGATTTTCTTTTAAGATGACACAAAGATTGGAGGAGTTGTGGGCAGTGAAGAAGGTTTTAAAAGCTTGCAGAGCGTTCTGGACCAACTGGAAAAATCTGGAAAAAGTTCCAGATGGGACTTAATGCTGACAAGCATGAGATGTTGCATTTTGGAAGGACAAACCAAGAAATGACATACTCGGTAAATGGTAGGACACTGAGGAGTGCAGTAGAATGGAGGGATCTGGGAATACAGATACATCCTTCCTGAAAGTGGTGTCACAGGTGGATAGGGTTGTCAAGAGAACTTTTGGCTTATTGGCCTTTATAAATCAAAGTATTGAGTACATGGGTTAGGATGTTATGTTAAAGTTGTATAAGATATTGGTGAGGCCAAATTTGAGATATTTTGTTTTGGTCACCTAACTACAGAAAAAAAATCAATAAAATAGAAAGAGTGCAGAGAAGATTTACTAGTATGTTGCTTGGACTTCAGGAACTGAGTTCCAGGGAAAGGTTAAACCAGTTAGTACTTTATTCCCTGGAGCGTAGAAGAATGAGGGAGATTTGATAGAGGTATTTACAGTTATGAAGGGGGTGGACAGAGGAAACTGGAGGACATGGGTTAAGAGTAAAAGCAGAAAATTTTTGGATGATCATGAGGGGAAACTTCACAAAGAGAGTGGTGAAGATGTGGAATGAGATTCCAGCTGAGTGGTGAAAGTGGATTCAATTTTTCACATTTAAGAGGAATTTGGACAGGTACATGAATGGGGAGGAGTGGAGGGCTATGGACTGGGTGCAGGTCAGTGGGAATAGGCGTGGAGGGCTATGGACTGGGTGCAGATCAGTGGGAATAGGCAAAAAAATGGTTCAGCATGCACTAGAAGGGCAGAAGAGGCCTATTTCTGTGCTGTATTGTTCTATGGTATATCACCAAAGACTTGCAAATTTCTACAGGTGCACTGTGGAGAGCATTCTGACAGGTTGCATCACTCTCTGGTATGACAACCATCCAAGAGACTCATTCACAAAACAAAATGTATTAATTTGTATATACTGCATATGTATTGTTTCTTTGTATGTGTGTTATGTCTGGTTGCGTGTTTGAGTGATTTGCATCAAGGACCGGAGAATGCTGTTTTGTCAGGTTGTACTTGTACAATTAGATGACAATAAATTAGACTTGACTTGGTATGGAGGTGCCAATAAAAAAAAACGCAGAGAGTTGTCAACTTGGCCAGTGCCATCATGGCCATGTGTCTCATCTATCAAGGACATCTACAAGAGGAAGTGTCTCAAGAAAACAACCTATATCCTCAAGGCCCATCACTATTCAGGCCATGTTCTCTTTTCACTTCTATCCTAAGGAAGGAGGTACAGGAGCCTGAAGATGAACACCCACTAATACAAAACAGTTTCTTCCCCTCTGCCATCAGATTTCTAAATGGACAATGAACCATAGATACTACCTTATCTTCTCTTTTCCCCTAATTTATTTATTTAAAAATGTAATATATAGTTATTTTGCAACTGTAATGCAGCTACTGTTCCAAAAAAAACCCCAAATTTTGTGACAAGTTCATGACAATAAATTCTGATTCTTATTCTGAAGACCTGTCACAATTGGAGAGGATCTTGGTGAGACTGCATTTTGTGTGTTGGGTCAAGGTTTGATTTTCCAAACCCTAACAAGGATGCACTTGAGAATGGAGAGAAGATTCACTCGACTGATTCCAGAAAGGGGTGTTTATTCCAGGGGAAGACTGGGAGTGTACTTTGGAGAGCTGAGAAGCATGAGCCACCTCATTCACAGGTTAGATGCAAGGCAAATATTTTCTCTATGAGCCACCTCATTCACAGGTTAGATGCAAGGCAAATATTTTCTCTGACCAAGGAGTCCGAGATCAGGTGCACAGATTGAGTAACAATGGCTGATTGTATTAGACAAAAATGCAAAATTCTTCATTCTGATGCTGGTGAACAATTGGAGTTCTATTTTCCAGAGTGTGATGGAAGTTAATTCATTGTGTTCATAAAAAAAAGAGATTGAAAGATTTCTGCAATAAATGAAATTGAGGGACATTATGACAATGCTGTAAAATGACACTAAATAGAATCAGTTGGCTTTTTTAAAAACAATTAAATGTTCCTCAGGACCATAGTGCACATGCATACACAAAACATGGTGTATAATAATCTTATAAAGTATATACATTAATATATAATTTAAAATAAATGTATATGAATATTTTGGGATGATTTGCTCATTTATAGAATACTCTTCACCAATCTCACAACTTGCAAGGAGAATCTTTTGGTTTGCAGTCTTGATTATGATGCTCCTCTATCACCACCTTGATGGTTGTGGGTCAAGTATACTGTGTGGTGGATGGAAAGGGTTTTTGAGAATTCTTTGAGTCCTTTTAAAGCAACACTTCCAGTAAGTGCTGTCAATGGAGGAAAGGGAGGCCCCAGGGATCTTCTTGGCCATTTTGATGATCCCCTGTATTGACTTCTGGGTGGGTACTTTGCAGTTACCATACCATAGATTAATGTGGCCAGACAGGGCACTGTCATTTGTCAAGATGGGGACTTGCAAGTGTAGGTACTGCTGCACTTTCGTGACTAATGAGGAGGTGTTGTGAATCTAGGATAGATCATTCTTTATATGCACATCAAGGAACTTTGTGCTCTTCACTCTCTCCTCAATGGAACAATTGATATGAAGTGGAGAATGGTTGACCTTCATCCTCCTTTGCTTTGACCATGTTGAGGCTCAGGTTGTTGTTCTTGCATCATTTTATGAGCCTTCAAAGGTTCCTATTATTGTCACGTAATAATACATTAGGGTGCCATAAGACAAAGAGTCATATGAGCATTGCCTGACGCTTCCAACAATAGGAGAAAGAAAAGCAAAAGATAGTCCCTTAGGAGACAATGAGCGTCCATGAATTCACCTCCTGCTTCTGCAGCTGCACAGACTCCAGTTCAAACTGCCAACCGACCCACAGATCAAAGCCTTTCAGAGCCCTTCTTGCACTCAGCACACTTTCAAATCCCAGTTCCAATACCTGGTTCCCATGAACCAGTTTCCAGCATCCTGCAGCCTGTATGGGTCCTTCAGCCGCTGAGCCCCTTGCTGGACCGCTGCTGTGGTCACCGTTCTTTAGGGTTGTATCATGCACTTCTCCTTCTCAACAATAGGTGGAGGGGATGGGGGGGTTATTCTCCCCATTTCTAATGTCCTGCGCTGGTTTGCTTCTCCCCCAGAGTCTGCAATCCCTCGTGGTATGCTGCCCAGCGCAGGTGTCGCCAACTTGGATGCAGACCCTGTGGTCGCAGGATTAATAAAAAACACCAGTCTCCTTTAACAGGCTGTAAAGCCTGTATGGAGCTGTCAGCCTTAGGACCCGGTGGTAGTCACTGCGATTCAGGGCTGTGTTTCCGATTCCCCTCACTGGCAGTAGTGCTGCCATTATAGCAGCTCTGGCCACACCACCATTTTTCTTCCCCATCCTCCTCTCTTTAAGCCGATGCTGATGAGGCTAGCTACTGATGTAATCATCTGCAAACTTGATTGTGTTTGAACTGGATCTGGCAGTGCAGTTGTGGGACAACAGCATAAACAGCAGTGGGCTGAGCACTTAGCTCTGAGGTACACCACTGCTCAAGTGATGGGGCTTGAGGTCTGGCTACCAACCCAAACTGAATTTGGTCTTTCAGTCAAGTAGATGCACACTGAAATATGTCTGGAAGGGACATCATGATTATTGCTACAGCTGGTGAAATGAAATCATTCACTTAATAGATCATATTCATTGAGAAATTTGGAGAAACAAAAAAATGCTTGCAATTTTAAAATATATTCAGTAGTTATTCTTCCCTTGCCATTCACTGACTCATAATAAAATTATATCAGGTGCTTTCTCATCATGTGCATACCCTCCTCTCCTCCTGTTTCCCCCAAACCCACTGAGTGAACCTTTGTATAAAAAAAAGTGTTGTGGCACATCTCAGCTCTTTTGTTCTGCACCAGATAAAGGGAATTTAATTTTGCCTTTAATTTTACTAAAGCTGAAATTAATTATACTGGTACCTATTAAAATCCACAGACTATAACTAACTACACTGAACAGTTTGATTAACAGTATCATAAAAGGATAATCAACATATGAAATTTCATGAATAGGCACCAGGCAATAGCCTTGAATCAATGCTCATCTCTGACAATAACTTGATTCAATCTTCCATTGAGGTTATTTACATAATTAAATCACTTCCATAAATGACATTGCTCCATGTAAAGGAACCTGGGTTAATTGAAAGGGAATAGGGAGGGAAAAGATACTGCCAGCTATTACCTCACAATGTTTGAAAAACATCTGAGTGTATCCATTGGGGTCATTTCCAACATAACCTGAGACAAGAAGACCCGGAGCAATACTTAAACCTGACATAGCTACATTGTAAAGTTGGTCCTTCTCTGGTGCCTATCGCTTTGCTATTTGTGAGATGTGCCCAAATTGTTTGCTGTTTCCTTGATTGCTAAGGTGATCAGCAATTTAAAAATAGTTCATTGTGATTTTCTGATGTCATGAAAACACAACCAACATCCAAGATTTTTTTGTACTGCCTTCCTGACAATCATTTGCAACATTTTTCACAATTCTGCATTACTGCTTGATAGATACTGCACAGAGCCCGCAACAATGTATGAAGCTGTCTGTATTTCTCCAGCTACAGAATCTATTTGAAAAACCCCCATGGTTGAGAGGGCTTCTGCAATCTTATTTAAGATGTGAGAAAACTTTTCTCTGCCGTTTTGTGGACTGGCCTTGTTCTGGAGATCATACATGAAATTTTAAAGGGGAATGGGAGTGGCGAAGATGTAAGAATGTAAAGCTGGAGAAACTCAGCAAGCCCAACAGTGTTACTTTATATAGCAAAGATTAGGGAACATAACCAGCGTTTTTGGCTTGAGCCCTTCAACATTGTATGGCAACATGTTGGAGGGTCCCTGAACAAAAAGGAAGTGGGTGGGGAGAGAGGGGAGGAGCACGGTCCCAAAGAGAGGAGGAAATAGAGCATTGAACATTACAATACAGTACAGGGTCTTTGGCCTTCGATGTTGTGGTGACCTATATATTCCTTACCAAAAAAAACTTTCCTACCTTGTAACCCTCTATTTTAAAGGCAGGAGGGGTCAGCAGCAAACAGATGGAGGAGGGATGGCTCTGGGAATAGAGAGGGAAGGGGGTAGAGAGCTGGGGTAAAGAAGATAAAGGGAAGGGAGGGAGAATGGAGAGTAGGTTAGCAGAAACTGGAGAAATCGATGTTAATGCCATCTGGCTGGAGAGTGTCCAGATGAAAAATTGTGTGGTTCATCCAATTTATGGGTGGTCTTGGTGGGATAGTACATGAGGTGATGGACAGATGTGAGTAGGGTGCAGAATTGAAATGGTTTGCCACTGGAAGATTCCTGTCACTGATGCGAACAGAGTGAAGGAATTCAGTGAAGCGATCTCTCAATCTGCGCCTAGGGAGTAAGGAAGAGGCAGGTAAAACACAACGGAACTTATTCAGCATCATGTAGCTAATATTGATCAGAATGAGAGATGTTCTGCCACTTTAAATGAATATAAAAGATTGTCTTCAAATTTGATTATTAGATCTACAATCAGCAAAATCTTTCCCAAAGATATTTATTCCTTGATAACATCAGTAAAAGGTACAACATCATTAAACATTTTAATGTTTGTTAATTCACACTACATTTCCCACAATACAACAGTAGCTACTTGGAAAATACTTCCATGGTTGTTTGGTTCACAAGGGTTCAAGATTTGGAATATAAAATGCGTATGTTTCTTCCCCATGCATGTGTTTTGGAATGATTGAAATGAGACTGGCTGTAAGCAGGCTTGGTTGGGTCAGGGCAGCATTAGTCAATGCAGTGTGGCTGTTTGCCAGCCAGAAAAAAAAAGTAAAGTTATTTGATTTTATTTTTGTTGATACAAGATGGATAATAGCAGGTTACCTTCGAGATGATGCACTGCATTCCTCAATGAGCAAGCACATCTTTCTAGTGTCTATTAGCGTAACTGTTCAGCAAAAAATGTAACTCATCCTGTATTCACCATCAGACCAAAAGCAAGTTTAGTTTTACAGTCAATAATAAATAAACATTATTTTACTTTATTGTAAGCACATTGTAGCTAATATTTCCACATTGATTAACAGAATTCATAATAGTTTTCAGACATCAAATTACATTGTAACGAGCCCAGAGGACCCCAAAACCCAGCAGCAATAGATATTCACCAAGACAAATGGTTACTTAAACAAAAGTTGATTTTAATTATCTTTAAGCATGAAAACAGAATCAAACTTTAACATTACTATAAACTTAACCCCCTTCTAATTCTAAGTGCACGTGTATGTGTGTGTAAGTTCAGAAAAGTCCAATCTCACTTCTCATTCCTCCAAGTTCACTGGTTGCAGGCAATTCTTATACTGTGCACAGAATTTAACATTTATGAATTTCACCAGGCTTTGGTGCTTGAAAGGTAAATGGTTACCGCTCAGGAAGGTTCTTGTCGGTTTTCAGAGAGAGATTTGTTGTTCGTTGGACACCCACAACTGACTCCTTTGAAACAGCTACTTCAGTGTCTTGCCAGAGAAACTTGCTCCCTTAGGGTTTTCCAGATGATAACCTCTTTCTTTCAGGTCACCACAGAGTTCTTTTTTGTTTCCCTTATTTCAAGAGAAACATTAGGCAGCCAGTCCTCTCCTCTTGTATGAACCACGAGGACTTTGACCAGGCTGAACTAAGCACTCATAAACCATCTTCAAAATCGGGTTTTCCACAAGCTTGCCAGCTTGTCATATTCCAGTCCCAGCTATTGCTGCTGACTGTAAAACTGCAGATAAAAGCCTTTGACTTCCTCTCTGCTTGCAAAACCATATGACCCACTTAGAACAGCAAGTAGCACTCCCAGGCAGCTGGTAGCTCTGAACCTACTCCTCCGATCTCTTTCATCTGTTGCTTTTCAAAACAAAAATCCATTAGTGAAGTCCCTTGGTCACTCTTCAAATTTTTGCAAAGGTTCTCAGAGCCAGCCTATCTGGCTTGAGCAGAGCTCCAGTATTTTAAATGAGATCTGTTTTGAAATATTTGTATGTGACCTACCCTAAAAAATAACCTGCCTCAATTTATCTCCCCAAATCATATCTATAATCTGTCACAATGTGATGCCATTGACAGTATGTTTGCCCTCTTGAGTGCAAACTCCAAGTTGACTCCTTTGGTGAAGTGGGTGAAAAAGAATCAGAGAGAACTGCAGTATGGATCAGTACTGCCCATCAAACACCCATTTGCACTATCCCAATTTATTTTATTCTCCCTATTTTCCCATCATCTGCAACTCACCTATACCTTTGGGGTTATTTACAATGGCACATAAGATAATCTGCTGGAGGAAGTATACGGGTGGAGCAGCATCAGTGGAAGACAAAGAATGGTCCATGTCAAGGATCAGAACCTTTCATCCAGTCTGAGAGCAATGAAAAGAGATTGCCAGTGTAATGTGGGCAGGCTTTGATGGGCCAGCTCCCTCTTTGATGGGCCAGCTCCCTCTTTCCCTCTGAGCTTCTTACCACATGTGTGTTCCTTTTCCCATGAAGCTATTCTCATCCCCCTCTTTCTCTGACTTCATCCTCTTCCACCCACTTTTCCAGTCCAGTAATTGTCATCTGATTGCACAGTAAAACCCGATGAAATAGTGTTCTAAATTCCACAGTGCAATGCACGCGTGCACATAGCCAAACATAATACCCATACAAACAAAAGATATATGTGCAGGATGAGTTTTCATATTTATAAATAAATAAAAATTGTTACGTAAATATGGGTGTCTTGGATGATTAGTGTGAGTAGTTCCTTTGGTTGTTCAGCAGTCTCACTGCCCATGGGCAAAAGCTGTTTGTCAGCCTGGAACCCCTGTATCCCTTTCCTGATGGGAGAGGCTGAAAGTTGCTTGCTGCGTGGTGGAAGGGGTCCTCAATGATTTTGTACACCCTCTTCAGATCATTTTCATGGTTTGGGGGGGGAGGGGGAGGGAAATTCCAGTGATCTTCTCTGCCACTCTTATGGTCCTGTGGATTGACCTCCAATCCATTTCTCTGAAGCAACAGTACCACACTGTTAAGTCACTGGCTCGGACGCCCTCAAAACTCTCAACTTTGAGCAAAACTAAAATGATGCTGAAGTTTTAAAAATTGACTTTTCAGAGTGGGATTTTATTGCTCACACATTTACATTTGCATAAAGTGGAGCTAAATTTAGATTTAAGTTTAGAGATAAGTAAGAAATGTTATCTTATTAATAGTTTAATATAAACTATTATTTTGAATTTACCATTGTCTGGTGAATTTTCTATTGCTGTTCCTTTGTTTGTGCTAGCAAAGTCCCTTTCGCCCCAAACAAAATTTAAAAAGGTTGTTAGTTCATAACACAGGCAAAACCCTCCCGACCATTGAGTACATTGACAGGGAACACTGCTGTCGGAGAGCAGCAACTATCATCAAAGACCCTCACCACCCAGCACACGCTCTGTTCTCATTGCTGCCATCAGGAAAGAGGTATCGATGCCACAAGATTAATACCACCAGGTTTAAGAACAGCTCTGACCCCTCCACTATCAGAATCCTTAATGACAAACTCAATCAGAGACTCATTTAAGGACTCTTACTTGCGTACTTTATTGATTTTCTTTTTGTTCTTTTTGAACTGTCCAGTCAGTTTGTTTACATTTGTTATGTTTACTTATCTTCATATGTTTTACACTGTGTACAGTTTATTTTTTGCACTACCCATTAGTGGTAATTCTGCCATGCCCGCAGGAAAAAGGAATCTCAGGGTTCTATGTGATGTCATGTATGTACTCTGACAATAAATTATAAATCTGAAAAATATCTGTTCACTGTGGCTGTGCTACTGTGGTGTCCTTCTGGAAGATAAAAGGTCCTTTGTAAACCTATCCCTCTTTGCATAACATCACTGTCAGACAAACAAGATTTAGTGCAAGTCCTACAGAAAGGTGGATCACTTTCTTTGATTTCTCAGGAGCCATTTCACAGCAAAGACAGATATTGATAATACAATTCATTTATTCAAATTTGGGCCAAGTTGTTTTAAGAAAAAAAGTGTTTAATGAGCAACGTCTAAAACATTGCACCAAGCTCATGTTCTCCAGAAAAATAATGATTCCTGCATTTGGCTACACTTTGAAACCATGGACAGTACAGAGAAGATGCATTTAAACACAATTAAAAAAAAACAACATCTAATACTAACTGCACAAACTCCTGATTAATTGGCAGGATAAACTATGTCAGTGTCTCCAATGTCAACCTCCTCAGCATAGAGTTCTGATCATGCTCAGCCACCTCTGGTGGATGGGCCATTTTGTTTGCTTATCTTGTACCAATCTCCCAAAACAATATTCTACTTTCAAATATATCATCCAACAAAGGAAAACCTATCCATGAGAACAGTTTTCCTGTTTGGCCCATGAGTCCACGCAGCCCAAATATGCCATGTGACCAATTAAACTACTAACCCTGTATGCCTTTGGAATGTGGGAGGAAAGTGGTTCAAGGTAAATGCCAATATACAGTAAAACCTCCAGTATCCAGCACCTATGGGGATTGGTAGATCCCAGATAAGTGAATTTGCAGGTTGCTTGAGATTACGTGTTGCATGATTGGAAAACTAACCGCAAGGGGGCGCAAATTTTAAGCTTTAATTTTTTTGACCCATTTACTTTCCACTATTTTTATGCTGGTTGCTTGTGGCTGTCAGTTGCTTGAATAGGGATTTTACTGTATCCTTGAAGATAGATTACAGTGCATCTCCACTGATTTGTAGGAAGTCCTGCCAGGCAACCATTTAAAATGGGGCATTATTGCCTTGAGTTTAGACAATGAGACCACAGGATGGCATGTGCTATCAGCAGGAAGAGAACATAACATCACAATCACTTTACCCACTTGCCTCATCAGGCATCTTCTGCTTTATCTGGATCTGAATCCAAGATCTTTAATCTCCTTAGTAAACTGAATTGGAGTGGAAACAAGTACACCTAAATTTTGAAGGGACTGCTTGTAAAGCTGATAGGTTATGGAATCCAGAAGTTTATATTAGTTGAATATATGAATTAAATTACATTTGTTCAAAATAGTTTGCATGTAGAATTTTTTTTCTTTTCATTATGCTGATTAAGCCAAGTAAATTGTATTGAATTTTGTAAGGAAATGAGAGGAATGCTTCAGGGGAAAGGTAAAATGGATCTAAATTCAAATGGAGTGTCTGATATTTTCAATGCTCTGTGATATTTTAAACAAGATAGAAGATATTTTGTGGTGGAATGGTGTTTTTAATTACTTTTTTTTTAAAAAACGAAGATTCAATTTGAGGGAGACCATTTTAGACAATGTGATAATTTGAGCAAAATAGCTATTTAAAAAATTTCAGATCTTGTTGAAACTGCTAAGCTGACACCAACAATTATTAGATTGGAGTTACCATTTGGGAATTGGTATAAATTGATATAATCAAATTCCACTGTAATAAATTAAGTGTGAGAGTAATTTGTTGATGCTTATATTGCATTGATGGAACAATATTTTATTGTGTTTATTTCATCATCATTTATTCTGACAAGTGCAGGAAACCTGAAGGTGCCATTTCCAAATAAAATAACACAATAAGCCTTCTGATTTGTTTTGGATATAGGGATCAGTGTGTAAACATATTAAGAATCATTAAAAGTTTACACTAAATAGACCCAAATTTAAGTTATCATCGCATCAATTGACAACAGCACTTCCAATTGATGAATCATCCACAGCTGTATGGCTGATACCAAGAATAATTTCATTATCAGTTTCTGCAGGTAGGATCGAAAAAAAATAAGTCAATGAATGAAATATGGACATAAAGATGGTAAAGACTAGTCTGAATAAGATATTGAAAGAAATGTAGAAGCACTGCAATTTCCTAAACATGGCATTCAGCTACCTAAAAGTACAGGTGCCGACAGTGAAATGAAAGGATGGAAAATGCTCAAGGGGTCAGAGATTTTCTTGCCTGTAAAATAAATGTAGCATACAGTAATAGGGTGATAGTTGAAATGAATAATTAAATAATGATTGGTATCCTAGTAAAGTTCGTCATCAAGTTGAAAGGTGAAAATTTGCAACATTCATTGATGGGAAACATGATGAGCATTTTTTGAGTAGTGTTCCTTTTAACATTCTCTGTGTTAGTCTCTTCTCATAATATTTAATCACACCAGAAAGTATGACAGAAATGGCATTGAAAATGTGCTTATCTTGGAGAAGATGCATATGAGAAGCCATACATCCTCCCTCCCTCCCTGGCTTCATCTGTGACCTTTATGTCTGCTTTCACCAATCACTGTCTCCCATATCGATCCCTCCTGGCTCCTTCTGACCAACATCTTCACCCTTTTGGTCATTCATCACCAACTGACCGCTCCCCCCTCTCTTTCATACTGCCTACCTTCCCTCTCCTTTCTCAAACCTAAAGCAGAGCTTTGACCTAAACTTCCTTTCATGGACACTGCCTAACCTGTTGAGTCCCTCCAGCAATTTGTTTTTTTTTCCCCCAACATTCCAGCATCTGCAGTATTTTGCATCTTTCAAGTGTTTTTTTGCATAAATAATCTCAATTTCAATCATTCTGTGCTGTTAATTTTAATATGGTGATTAAATGTAAACCTTGTTTCAAAAATCAACCTGTAAAATATGATAGGAGTAATTATTATTCCCTGAAAATAAGATGGTGGTTCATTCTTTTACACATCAGTATCTGTTTAATTCATCTTCTCCAAAAATATACATGCCAACATTATCAATTTATTACAATGTTTTTGTGCTCAATAGCTACCATTCAGTAACCGGTGTGCACACAAACTGATTTCAAAACAAAGTTTTCACTTACAGAGCTTAGAGTTGCATATGTTTTAAATTTAAAAACAACTTACCATTCAATGAAGAATAGACAAAGTTTATCATCCTTATAGCACAATGAATGAGATAATAAAAATGAAGAAGGTACTTAATCTACCTCACCAAGCCAAAGGACTATTATTCTGAGGGTTGAACAGGGGCAATCCATATCAATCCTTGCAGTGAGACCAAAAACATTTAGGAATAATTTGATAGGTAACATCTACATCGCAAAAGTATTCATGGACAACACACCAGATAACAAGGTGGAGATAAGAAAGAGCCTGTGCCTCAAATTCAACAGTTCATTGTACAGCAAAGACTGTTTACCCAGATAACAATGTCTGAAGAGCAGAAGAAATAGAAACTCCAGCACCTTCTTGGAATGAAAACAAGCTAATATTTTCCAGACAAATACAGAGAATGTCATTCACAGCAGTGCAGATGGTAAACTTGATTGACAGGGAAGTTAACCATTTCCACTCGGGCCAGCAAAAATATTATTACAATGGGCAACCAAAGAAAGTCCAGTGCGATGAGCTCATTTGATACTTTAGTTTCTAAACTCTACTCTCCAAATTCTCTGCAAATATTAAGACAGTGCCCAGATCTTATTGCAGTGTTCATGTGCTCCTTGCCCTGAACTGCAAAATACATCTTTAATTGCACAAAGGAAAACAAGGCTATCATGCCAGGTGATGTGTTATACTGATATGCAGCTGTACAGAATGAATTAGAAATTTTGGTCCATGGAAAGAAAACAATTGCTTCTTTTCAATTACATATACACTGAGTGTATACATTTCTAAGATGATAAGGGACCTGGAGGTGATTGACAGAATATAGGTAACTCAAGGTTGCTATCAGACTGAAATGGTTAGTCAAAAGGGTCAGGTGTAGAACAATGATAAGGTTTCAGCTGTACACCAAAGCTTCCCATGTTTCTAACATACACAAGGCCTTTGACTTTCTCATTAGTTGCTATCATCCCTGGAGATTCTATAATGTATTTGTGTAATGCTTTGCAGCATCAAATTTTCTTTAAATGAATGAATTTAATGAAATGAATTCATCGTAGCTAGTTTCCCTGGGATTAAAATTTCCCAGCTGTAAATTCTTGTTAAGTTCCTTAAATTGCATGTCTGCCTCGATTGCTTTGGAACAAATATCTAATTTCAAAGCCACATTACTTGTTAACTCTTTTGTTTAATGGTAGATTAAAGACAGTTAAAATATCAAAGCTGCCCTTACACTGACACACCACGCTGCAGTGCTTTCTGATCAGTCAGCTTTCACTTCCTCCAGTGTGCAAGATCAAGAATAAGCAACATGAAACACAACATCTGATAAACATTTTATTAGGTATGTTGCATAATCTGAACTGTTTGGCCTGTATATTTGGAAGACAAAATAATTTAGTGTGGACATCTGACTGAGCACAAAGATCTTGATTCCAATGTGCAGTAATGCTTCAGTTTTTGCTAGCAGTGATGGCATATTCCTCCGAGTGCTAAAGGTTACTGTGATATGATAATACTTGTGAGAGCAAAGCTAAAATTAAAAAGGTTTACATAAAATAGCACAGATAATACTGGAGAGTGAAGATATGGCTTCCTGAACATTTTTGAGTATATTTTATGGATTTTGAGCTGCCAATCAGGAAAAATCACCTCAAAATTTTCCTCCTGTCATATTTTAAATCTGCCAGCATATTACCCACAAAGCAAGTTGTTTTGGTCAGTCTAAGCATGTCTGGGCATGTCAGTGCAGGTCCTATTCAAATGCTATCTGAGCATGGAAGGCTTTTAAAGATGTGTTTGAGAATTTTCATGGCAACTACAGAGCACCAAATACATCCAACAGATTGACCAAGTGCTTCATCGAAAATTCATTTGGACTTTTTTCCCTGCTGATCTTGGTGCAGGCAGTGACAAACATGGGGAAAAGTTTCACCAGGACATTGCAACTATGAAAAAAACGGTATCAGGGCAACTGGAATCCATCAATCTGGCCGACTATTGTTGGGCACTGACACATGAGACATCAGACACTGAGTATAAATGAAAAGCAGTGGCAAAACATTTTTAGGTCAGTTGAACTCATGCAATGTGTCAGAATCATTATGTGATTAAACATGCTAAATTCAATAAATGTTAATTTAATGTTTCTCCAACTTTCTACAGCAAATCTGAAACCTACCTGTGTTCAGCTTGAAGTTGTCTATCACAATCCCCAATTTTTTTTTTCAAGAAGCAAATCTTTTGAAAAATTTTGCTCTCCAGTGTAATTGGTGAAATGGACTCAAAGGTCACTTGGCCATTGGGTTGCTCTCACACAAAAGATGTTGAAATGAAGATTTCATAAATCATTAATTTGACCACCCATTTTCAAAGAAAAATGAATTAAGCTACAATAAACCTATATGGTAAGCAAACAAATGCTTCTTCCTTTCAGCAATCCCTTGTGGTGGAAAGGGATTTCCACTACGGTTTTGTGACTGATGAAATCAATGTGGGAACCACAATCTCTTGTAAAGCTGGGGCAGGGTGGCAGACAGGGCAAGTGACTGGGCAGTTTATCTGGGGTTTCACGGTTTTATACATAATTTGGGATCCGTAAGGCATGAATGAAAAGAGTCTACAATCCAATGCATGAACATAGAATTCGCCAATTAGAAGTCAACCACCACCATTCAGTCCCTTTTCCTCTTTCAACACGCAGGTCTTGTCACAGATACCCTTCTTTGTAACCACCCCCTCCCAACTCAGACCCCTGTTATCCAGTTCCTCTCCCCTTCCCACATTTATACACCTAGTGTATCTTCTGCCATCTATTCCCATCAGACCACCATTCCTTCTTTGTATGGTTCCACCAACTTCTTCCCTTCAGTTGACTCTATCTTTACCCCCCTCCCTTCCTGGCTTCATCTGTGACCTTTATGTCTGCTTTCACCAATCACTGTCTCCCATATCAATCCCTCCTGGCTCCTTCTGACCAACATCTTCACCCTTTTGGTCATTCATCACCAACTGACCTCTCCCCCCTCTCTTTCATGCTGCCTACCTTCCCTCTCCTTTCTCAAACCTAAAGCAGGGCTTTGACCTAAAGTTCCTTTCATGGACACTGCCTAACCTGTTGAGTCCCTCCAGCAATTTGTTTTTTTTTTCCCCCAACATTCCAGCATCTGCAGTATTTTGCATCTTCTTTTATTGTTTATTTGTTCACAAACAACTTTGAGTTACCTTTTATGTACTTTGATTAGGATTTGGTAGGAGCATAAGAAGATGAGGTACAAGCAGCCCATTTATCTCATCATGCCAACTCCACAGGTGAATTGAGTCATGGTTAATCATTCACCTCAGCACCTCAAAAATTGGCTCAAAAATATCCCCTGGGTCTTACATGCAAAGATGAAATTAGGGTGATAATTGTGAATAATGCCAACGGTGATCATCGACGCTGCTTGGCTCAATATCAGAGTGGAAGGCATTCCTCACTGTCCGCCTAGTATTGCCGCTAGGCCTCGGTATCAGGGAAGGAGGATCCCCCACTGTCCGCCTGGTATAGGGGAGAGAGGGCTGTACACTCGGTATTGCTGCGATGGCCACTGAGCAGTTCGTCGGCTACTCACCCAGCTTCAAGAAGCCCGTGGAGGTGTTGGCTGTCCAGAAAGTGGGCCTGCAATACGGAATAAACAAAATTTCTTTAGTGTTATTTGATCTGTGATACTGTACTTTGAAACAGTGAACAGTAATTCCAAATCCCTGAATGTGCTTAGAGATATTTAGGGTTTACCAATTGGATTGTAACATGAGTTTAACCTGCCAAATTTGCAGGTTATCTATCCATTTACATGCCAATTGGTCGGTAGGATTTTAAAAACACTTCATGGGCTAGAAAACCACCTTGGAGGTGGATTGCTGACATGTAGATGTACCGTTTAGCTGTTGCTGCTCAATTTGTAATCAATGGATGGCTGCCCGGGTGGAAGATGTCATCAGTGCATGCACATAATCAGTGACACATTGGTGGGAGGTTCAAGAATGTAGAGTGATAGCTAGGGTTAGGTCACTGTGATAATCAGCGCATGTCAATAAAGTGAATGTAGATCAGTTTTAGCGACTTCCGGCAGAGATACCGGTGACTTCTGGTGGGTGCGTACATGTCACACACCCGCCTTATCAAAGGGGCGTGATGCCCTTTACTTGGCCGGTCACCATTTGACCAGCCAATTTAGTGCCCAGTGTGCCAGGGGCTGCAGGAGCCTGCTACTCAGGTTGGAAACACGGGACCCAAGCAGCCCCAGTTTGTAAACCCCTAGCTCAAGTTTCAATTAAAAATAGAAAAAAAAATCAAAAGGTCCATTACATAAGCTGCACTCAGAATGTGCATAACAAAAATGCAGTTGAATGTCCAATGGTGACATTTCCATGGCAACAGATGTATGCTTGAAAGTTCTGTGCAGGATAAGTGACAACTGTTCCTTGCTGGTTAAACCATACTGTGTGGGCAGAAAAGGCTGCGAAGACCAGTGTGGGGAATCACAGCTGTATGTTATGCTGAAGTGGGCTTTGTCCTGGAGGGTGATCTTTGCCCAGTGCCTGGATGTCGTGCTGCCGCTCGCCATAGCTGCTTCCTGTGGAGCTGTCCATGAAGCAGGCTTGTTGCTGTTCTTCCTTGGTGAGGGACTCGAACAGCTGATTGCAAGATACGGGAGAGGGATTGATGATGGGGACTTCGGATGGGGCATTGTGACTCTCAGGGAGGGACATGACTTCCTCATGCCGACTGCTGACTCCTTCTGGGCCTGCCTCTGCCCAGTCAGTAATGTACCAATGCCACTTAACAATGGCATTGGAGGACGTAATCCACCGCATGATGGGGATGTGAGGCTGGAGAATAATGGTCTTATTGGCCGCTTGGAGCTCCGTGGTGAGGAGGGAAAATAGCATGGCAGAAGCTGGCATGCGAAGGGGGTGTAGCATCAGACAGGCTCGGATAAGTTTTTTTGTCCAGAAGCCAAGTGGAGCTCTGCTGCCATTGATTTTCTGCCAGAGGCTCCACTTGACTGTTGTGGTGGTTGAGACCTGAAGCTTGAAGGGGACTCCAGTCTGTTGGGATACTAATGGCAGCGCCTGTTCCATGGCTTGTTTTGCCATTTCGAATGCTAGCGACTGCAAGCACATCAGGCACAAGGGACTCCAATATTGGTGGCTACTTACCCTACCACACTCTCCATCACGTGTACACACTTCACAAAGAGGGACTTTAAAACATCCAATTCTTTGTACCAGCAGGGGTGTGGCTCTCTGCAACATTGATCTATTGCAGTCCTATGGCTCAACTTCAGTGTAGTGCACACCTCACCCGCGATTCCTCCAGTGATGTTCACAGTAGCAACCTATCGTGCAGTGATGTCTGGGACTTGGATCAAGAGGGAGAGAGAAAGAAATGTGTGCTTTGATGTTTTATACTGCTCTGAGCAGGCATCTGGCCAATCATAACACTGATTTAAATGAGCTAGTGGTAAGGTGTACACTAATTGGTGGCCGAAGTCCAACCTCGATTGGCAAGTGATGCAACTTCCGAATAAGTTTCAGACAGGGAGGTCATGTGACCCTCTGTAATCCACAATATTCCAGACAGGGAGGCCATGTGTTCTTCCACAATCCACATATAACATTCCACCTCTCGGAAGTCACATCACTTGCAAATCACTACAAACACAATAAATAACTCATTTCTAAACTGTAAAATCTAAGTAACATGTTATAACTGTAAAAACATTTTAAAAATAATGCAAATCAAGTAGATCAATATATACGCAAGAGCCTTCCGTATGATGGACAAGGCACATTATCAAACTTAATGACAGCACCCCACCCCCCGCCCCCAACCTCAGGCTTCAACCAAACAGGGTAGTTGTATTCCCGATGGACCAGGATGCTGTGGGAATTGCTCCCCAGTGTGAGAGGAGAGGAAAGAGAAAGAAAATTGTTTTTAAACTGACTCACATGCCTGGTTTCTCTGGTTTAACTGTCATATGTGGGCAACTTTACCAACAACATCTGCAAGCAGGCATCCATAAGGTGCCAAAGTCCTCTCTTGGCTTGCGCATCCTGCACCTTGGCTTCACTGGGTGTTCCCTTGGCACAGAGCCCAGATGCCTTTGCTCTCTCGTGTTGAGGCAGGGGACAGGCCGGGGGGTCATACATCCAGGTGCATCTGTATTCTTGTGGGAGTGCCCCATTTTTCTGGGCTGACCCCAGGATTCTGTTCTTGCTCGGATTCCCTTTAAACAGGTGCCACAAATGCCTGTGTTGGTTCTCTGCAAGCATTGATCTATCGGAGTACTTCAGCTCAACTTCAGCTCATACCTTACCTGTGACTCTTCCAGTGATGTCTGGGACTTGGACTAAGAGGCAGAGAGAAACAAATGCAGTATGCATCAATATTTTATTCTGTTCTGAACTGGGCGTCTGGCCAATAATGACACTGAATCATTTAAATCAGGCAACAGTAAGGTGTGCACTAGTGGGTGCCTAGAGTCCAACCTTGATTAGCAGCTGATGCGACTTCTGAATAAGTTTCAGGCAGAGAGGTCATGTAAGCCTCCGCAATCCACAATGTTCCAGACAGGGAGGCCATATGTTCCTCCACAACCCACATATAACAAAGTATCACAAAATTTGTTGTCTTATAGCAGCAGTATTGTGCATTATAGGTGTAAAATTGCCATAAATTATGGCTCTGTAATGAAATATTCAAAAATAAATAGTCTAAAATAGAAAAAGAAGTGAAGTAGTGTCCATAAGTTCATTGTCCATTCAGAAATCCAATAGTGGAGGGGAAGAAACTGTTTTTGTAATGGGTGTGTGTCTTCAGGCTCCGGTCCCTCCATTCTGATGATAGCAGTGAGAAAAGAACATGGCCTGGGTGATGAAGGTCCTTGATGACAGAGGCTGCATTTTTAAGGCTCCGCCTCTTAAAGATGTCCTTAATGGAGTGAAGACTAATGCCCATGATGGCACTGGCTGAGCTTACAATCCTCTGTCATCTTTTCCTGTCTTGTGCATTGGAACCTCCATATCAGACACTGATGCAACCAGTTAGAATGCGGTCCACTCATTTGCAAGAGTCTTTTGTGACATACCAAATCTCCTCAAACTCCTAACAAAATATATGTAGCTGCTGGAGAACCTTCTTCATGATTGCATCAACATAATGGCCCGAAGATAGATCTTCAGGAATTTGAAATTCTTTACCTTTCCACTGTTGATATCAATGAGGACAGGTTTGAGTTCTGATTTCCCCTTCCTGAAGTCCATAATAAATTCCTTATGTTACAGAATATGGATGTGTTTTTGGGAGATAAATTGGGGCAGGGTTTGTTAGTGTAGGTCACATACAAACACTTTAAAACAAATCTTATTTAAAATACTGGAGCTCTGCTAATCCTAGACATATCGGCCCCACAGCCTTTGCAAGAGCTTTGGAGAATACCCAAGAGACTTTACTAATGGGTTGACAATCTGGAGGGGAACTTACTGTTCTAAGAGGATCATGTGGTTTTGGAAGCAGAGAGAGTAAATCAGGCTTTCTCTCAGAGAGAGAGAGAGACCCACACATACATAGAGATCAATTCTAGGGTGTTTCAGTCAGCAGCAGCAGCTGGGTCTGGAACAGGACAAGCTGGAAAGCATGTGAAAAGCCCCATTTGGAAGACGGGTTGTGAGTTCTTAGTTCAGCCTGGTCAAAGCCCTTGTGGTTCATGCAAGAGGGAAGCACTTGGAATGAGAGAAACAAAAAGGAACTCTGTGATGACCTGAAAGAAAGGTTATCATCTGGAGAACCCTGAGGGGGAAAGTTTAATCAGCAAGACACTGAAGTGAATGATGGAAGTAAATCAGTGTGGGTGTCCTGGAACAACAAATCTCTCTCTGAAAACCGACAAGAACCTTCCTGAGCAGTAATCATTTAACTTTCAAGTACCAAAGCCTGGTGAATTTTATAATTGTTAAATTCTGTGCACAGTATAAGAATTGCCTGATAACAGTGAACTTGGATGAATGAGAAGTGAGATTGGACTGTGAATCAAAGAACTTTTCTGAACTTACACACACATTACATACACATGTGCCTAGAATTAGAAGGGGCTTGTTAAGTTACTTAAGACAATAGGGATAAGTTAAAGTGTGATTCTGTTTGCATTTTTAAAGATAATTAAAAACAACTTTTGTTTAAGTAACAATTTGTCTTGGTGAATATCTATTGCTGCTGGGTTTTGGGATCCTCTGGGCTCGTAACACTTAGTTGACTGCAAAGTTGTTGTTGATAAACTAGCTGCTCCCTATCGCTCCATTATACTTCTTCATTGCTGCCTATAATTCTTCTGAAAACCATGGTGTCATCGGCAAATTTGCAGATGGCATTCGAATTGTGCATAGCCATACACAGTCATGGGTGTTCAGTGTAGACAGTAGAGTAGTGGGCTAAGCACGCATTCTTGATTTGTTTGTCAGTGAGGAGGAGATTTTGCTATTGATCCACACTGATGTGGTCTTCCGATCAGGAAGTCAAGGATCCAGTTGCAGAGGGAGGTGCAAAGGCCCAGACTTTGAAGCTTGCTGCGGGGGATGATGGTGTTGAAAACATGCATGTACCACAAGAGTGCAGAGTTTCAGTTTGAGACATTTTTTTGTGCAATACCAATTTGTAGTTAACCTTGCCAAATTGATTTGTAATGTTTCAGCTAGCAACATGTCTTAATCATGCATGTGTAATCTGTTGTTTTCAGGGCAAACAAGCCATTTGCCTTCCTGATTGCCTGCTGAACCTTAGTATGAGCCTCCAGTGATATACCGGTATGTACAAGGAAATTTATCTCATAGTTTGAAAAACTTGGCTTTTCTGCTTTTTTAAAAAAAATAAGTGGATGTGAATCTTGTTAGTTCTCATAAGTCACTCATACCAAGATAGTTTAGCCTTCATGGTGGGAGACAGAGGATATCCTTTGACATCAAATTGGTAGATAAAAAGATATCTTCTGGCATCCTGGGTTTTGACACTAGTTGGAAATCTGATGAACAAGCAAAGTATTCCTATAATGAAAGCCATAAAGTACTAATAAATATTGGTGATTGGCACTGGTGTATAAATGAAAGGTCTGAATCCCTGGAGGAATCTGGAGGTGCATTCAGTAAGGAGAGAGGTGAGCTTGGAAATTGAAAATGCACAGCAACCAATGAGGAAAAGGAACAAAAAAATCAGGAAAGTGTGGGAGACCTTGGAGGGTGCGGAGATGAAAATTTAAAAAACACTTGGAAGAATGAGACCATAGACTATTTTGTAAACAAAAATAATAATTTAAATTTATATGGTGAGATCAAAGCACATTTCTGAGAGGTATATGAAAACTTGGTGTTTTCTTTATTTATTTAATGCCAGAAACTTGCAGTATGATATAAAATGCTCTTTAATCACACAAATACACCTATCATCGAAATGCAAGATTTAGAACAACCCTAAGGTTCTTGATGTTTGAACCAAATGTTTTAATGCCATAACAAGATTAAACTATTACATTTATTCATTGCTGTTGCAGCAATAAAACTGTTACTGGCTCGCAGGAGCTATTCAACATAATGATCCATGCAATATGTCATAAGATAATCAATTACATAAGCATTAATGTGCTTCTTGTATGGTGTCTAAGTTCTAAGCTGCAATGGATCAAATGAATGATTGTGGGAGGACCTGGAATTTTATCATTTAGGTGCAAACATATGAATAAAGAACAGGAATAGACTGTTCAGTTCCTCAAGCCATCCTAGCCTGTTCATAGTATAATTGCTGATTTTATTGTGGCTTCAACTCTGCAATCCTTTAGTGGTTAGTGGTTACACCGCCAGTGATTGGGACCAGACCTGGGTTTGAATCCCATATTCTCTGTCAGGAGTTTGTATGTTCTCCCTGTGTCTGCGTGGATTTTCTCTGGATTCTCTGGTTTCCTCCCACCCTTCAAAATCGTACTGGGGTGTAGGTTAATGGGGTGTAAATTGGGTGGCACAGACTGGTAGGGCTGAAAAAAAATATCAGTAATCCTTTACTCCCTTGCTTATCTGACTGCCTTTAAAATATTCAAAGAAGCTTTGTGGAAGGAGAAAGTTTCAAAGATGCAGAACACACTGAGAGGAAAAACATTGCCTAATTTCTGCCTTTAAATAGGTAACATTTTTTTTTAAAATAATGACATTTTTCTAGATTCTTGCATTGGGGATGAACCTTTCTTTCTATGTTCACCTTATCAAAATCACTTAGGACATTTTATGTTTTAATAACTGGGTATTATGAGCAGCCAAGTGAGAAAAATAGAGAATAAAGATGAGAATTTAGTGTCATATATAGAAATATTGTGCAGATGCACCTAAATACTTACTTGCAACAGTCGCACAGGTACATAAGATACACCGCTTGCAATAGTAAAATTTATTTACCGCAATATGCTAAGACAGTGAAAGAGACAAATGTATGTAAACTCAGACACTGGAATTGATCTAACCCAAATAGCTTGGAATTTATATGTAAATGTTTACAGTTCAGTGGCAAACTATTGGGATTTTCCACCCGAACCATCAGAAAATTTGGGCCTGCTACAAGTACATATTTGAACATGGAAGTCCTGAGCTCACCCGTTGTGTTCAAGGGAACTTTCTTCATTGAGATAATTATAAGGTCACTGGAGAGAAAAAAATCTCCCTCGTAATTTAAACTGGAATTGGCTAAATCACCTTTTATTTGCAGTTTCAGATGGTGAATGTACATCTATTTAATACTGAATACAATGATAGGTTTTAATAGATGATTTTAAAAGAATGTCGAAAAAGCACAGGCAAATCCAGTGTCAATAAATATTATTAGTCTGACATGTGACTTGTTTATCGTGGCATGTACTGAGATACAGTAAAAGTTTTGTTTTGAGTCCAAATCAAATTATGCAATGTATTGCAATTACAAACAAATAAATACACATGCAAGCAGTCAAATTACAGTAAGTCAAAAATTACAAAAACAGTACAGGGTATAAAAAAATGTACCAGTGAACACAGTGTAAAAGCAACATTTTTTTCTATTGAGAGAACCATTTAAGAGACTGATAACAGCAGGAAACTGTTCTTGAATCTTGAATCTTTCAACCATGTGTATCTTTTGCCTGATGGTTGGGGGGAAGAAGAGAATGCCACTGGGGATGGAATTGGTCCTTAACTTGTTGGTATAGTCATTATGTTAAATGTAATACATCCTTGGGAGCTGAATGGTAAGTAGGGCTCCGGTGACATGGTGCAAAAGCCCATCCCTAATGTCCTTGGGGTAGAGCTTAGCCATCTGTCACAGCTAACATTAAAATCAACAATTGTTAAATATATCTGACATTGGGATGTGTAAACAAAAATGTAGGAAAAGTGAACCACCATACTAATAAACAAAAGTACCAGAGAACTGGAAAAATCCCATTGAAATCTATGGATTTTGGATCCTATGCTAGGTTTGATCTGTTGCTGGATCCCAATACAGATTTTTTTTTCTATCCACCTGAATGCTGGAGAATCCAATCAAGATAGAGCTCTGTTGGGTTTTGTATATTGACAGATCTAGCTTGTCAGATCTGTTAAGTTAGCCCTGGATTTGCAGGTTTCATTTGACCCCTTTTGTGTTAAGATGTATTTTGTGGACCTGTTGTTAAAAAAAAGCTCTGTCAGAGGATACCAAACGAAATAGGTTGCAGCTCTTGAATTTAGTTCTAAGTTCATTCATTAATTTAAACTTGCGTTAATGGAAGATTCTTCAGCTATTTTCTCAGTTTTGAAATTTGCCAAACTTGAGGCAAAATTGAACATTAGTCAACTCTTTTTCCAATTTTTGTATACATTATGAATTAAGAAGATTTCAGCTGCCTTTTCCTTTTTCATCCCTTTGGGTTGGTTGAAGTGACAGATGTGAAAATGGACTTAGCACATCTGCTGCAAGACTCCACATGCTGTGCAATATAATTTTGATAGTTTTATTTTATAGGCATTTTAAATTTGCTCAGTGATGCAAAATAAAATGAATAATTTCTGTATTTAGTTAAATGGATAATTTGGCATGACAGCTGGCAAAGGGCAGACAGATAGTGGTAGACAGTTCATTTTGCTCAAGAACTAGAGTGCACAAATAATTAGTCACAAAGAATGAACGAGGTAAAGTAGTCAAGCTCTTATCTTCCTGTGAATTTTACTTGTTCAGCATCTGCAAATATACTGATATTATACTGATATACAAATATACTGATATTATCAGTGAGATAAATGCATTGTATTATTTTGATTATGTTCCTTTCATGAATTTTTCACCAGGATATAACATATTGAAAAAAAAATCTGACCGTAAATTTACTGCAATGTTCTTCTGAACATTGTTTCTTTCATGTGGGCTTATTGCAATAAGCATATTTCTTAGAGTGACATAGCAATCAAAAAATTGGATTATGCTGCCAGATTTATTCAATATGTTATGAAAATGAATGGCCCATGTGGGCCAGCCCCAGTGTGATGATTATTTGTTGAAGATTTATTGGTTTATTTTGGAAGGAAATGGAAATTTTGTTTGGAATGTTAACGATATACTATATATCAAATTTCGTTTCACTGTTTTAACTCATATAACAATAGAAAATTAAAAGAAATCAGGGTGCTGCTGAAGCTCAGGCCTTTCACTTCGATATGAAGTTAGGGGTCAAACTCCTGCAAGCGATATTGAGCAGGGGTCTTGCATTTAGCCAAATAAATTGGGAATTACACAAGGATTTTCAAATGTTTATTCACAGCAATTCAGCTCTGTTTCACCTAAAGCTTAAGGATACCCATTCATGGTGACTATTTAGAGAGGGAAAAAGATGCTCTTAACTCTGTTTTAAAAGTAAACCTTTGGCTTAGGACATGGATTGTTCTTAAATGGGAGAACAAATGATGCTCCCGTGTTTGCTCATTTGGATGTGAATCACTCAGTTTGGAAAGTAATCCTTGCAAAGATCCGCAGGTGTGTGTAGAGTGCACAGTGCTGTCTCACGTCATTGAAATGAGCAGGGAGCATGGATTTCATGTGTTGCCTGAAGCAAATTGAATGGAAAAACTGAAAAAGACTAATTCCACAACAATGTGGATCAATAGTAAATAATTTTCTCCATAACCATTTATCATTGCTGAATAAACACAAAAATGACAGAGGAACTCAGCAGGTTGTGCAATGTCCATTGGAGGTAAAGACATATAGCTTAAATTTTGGGCCTGAGCCCTTCACTCCATTTATCAATTGTGCCTAATTTATGTCCCTAATCTTCAGGTGTATGAACACATCCCAGGTATCTGCTTGGGTATTAATATGAAATAATTTTTAGCATTGATTATTTGGAGAAATGGCAGCACAATACTGGTGGCTGGAACTGATCCTAAATTTAGCATTCAAAATCCAATTCAGTGCATTTCTTTAAGATGCTATGGCATGAATTAATCTTTAGTTGTAGTAATTGATGCACCATCAATTACTCAAAAACTGAGGTTGAGAAACCAATAGGATTTTATTCACTAAAGAACAAAGGCATATTCATGCAACTTGACTGTCCTGCAACTGAAGAGGGCACTGTGGAACAGTCACCTTAATACAGGAGCCAGTGGGAGGGACCACAGGTGCAGCAAATACATGCGACAGTAGTTTACCACATTCACCCCTCGTTTTTAAAAAGAGTCCAGCAAGGTGAAATGGTGCTTACAAAGACACCAATTAAATCTCTCAGGTGGTCTGGTCATTTGTTGGGACATCGTAGCAGCAGTTGTGACTGCGGTGCAGTGACGAAGTCCTGGATGGTCTCATCAGTGATGTGCTGGTGGGTAAGCAACGATGAGTCTGGTGTACCCTTGTTTGGGAAGAGGCAGGCTACCATGGTTCAGGTGCATCACATGTGGTCAGGGGTGAGGGAGGTGTAGGGTGATCAGTGGAGGTCTCCAGGGCCCCTAGAGGGGCCAGGTCCTTAATGGAGACCGTGTCCTCATATCCGTCAGGATATGCCATGTAGGCATATTGGAGGTTGGCATGGAGGAGATGGACCCTTTCAGCCAGACAGTTGGACATATGGGTCCTCACATGCTTCCAGAGTAGGACTAGCCCTGGGGATGTCCCTGGGACATGGTCCCTGTCACAGATTTCTTGGCAAAGGAAAACATACGTTCATGTGGTGTGGCATTCAAGGAGTGGAGTGTCTCCAGAAGGACCGCTTGCCAGCAGGTGACTGGAAGGCCACTAGATCACAAGGCCAGGAAGACGGCCTTCCAGACTGTGGATTTCTCCCTTTCCACTTGCCCATTGCCCTGGGAGATTGCAACTGGTGGTCCTACTTGTGGCAATGCCCCTGGCCAATAAGCACTGGCGCAGCTTGTTACTCGTAAAAGAGGACCCCCGGTCTCTATGAATATAGCTGGGGAAGCTGAATAGAGTGAAGAGACTGCGTAGGGCCTGGATGACTGTAACAACTGTCATGTCAGAGCAGGGGATGGGAATTGAGAGTATTTGTCAATGACATTGAGGAGATACACATTACGGTCTGTGGAAGGCAGGGGTCCTTTATAGTCAACATTGAGGCGCTCAAAGGGGCGGGTGCTTTTATCAACTGCACCCTGTTTGGCCGGTAGAGGTGTGGTTTGCCCTCAGCACAGACCTAGCAGTTCTTGGTCATGGACTTGATCTCCTCAATGGAGAACAGCAGGTTGTGCCTTTGATGAAGTGGAAGAACCTGGTAACTCTGGGGTGGTAGAGATCATTACGGAGGGTTTGTAAGCAGTCACTCTGCACACTGGATAATGTCCTATGGGACATGGCATCTGGGGGCTCATTATATTTCTCTGGTTGGTTCAAGATATTGTAATTGTAGGTGGACAGTTCAATTCTCCACCTCAGTATTTTGCCATTTTTAATTTTGCTCTGCTGCTGGTTGTTAAACATGAAGGCAACTGCATGTTGGTCAGTGAGCAGGGTAAATTGTTTACCAGCCAGGTAATGATGTCAGTGCTGCTGCTTTGACAATGGCTTGGGCCTCTTTCTTGACCAAGGAGTGTCGAACTTCAGGGCCCTGTAGGGTATGGGAAAGGAAAGCAAATGGTCTGCTTGCCTGGTTAAGGGTGGCAGCCAGGGCAATGTCTGATGCATCACTTTCCACCTGGAGTGGGATAGATCCATCCACAGCATGCATTGTGGCCATGGCAATGTCAGCCTTGATGCGGTTGAAGGCTACATGAACTTCCACCATCAGAGCAAAGGATGTGGATTTGACGAGGGGCAGGCCTTATCTGCATAATTAGGGACCCATTGGGCATAGTAAGGAAGGATGTGGATTTGATGAGGGGCAGGCCTTATCTGCATAATTAAGGACCCATTGGGCATAGTAAGGGAAGAACTCAAGACACCTTGTCAAGGCCATAGTGGAAGATCTAGGAGTGGCTGCATGTGGTCAAGGTCTGGGCCAATGACTCCGTTCTCAATGGCACAGATAAGGATGGCAAGGCAGGTTGTGCAAAATACACAGTTAGCCTTATTATGAAAGGTTGAGGAGCATGGCAGTTTGGAGGAATTTTTGGAGGTTGGCGTCATGGACCTGCAGGTCGTGGCTGCAGATGGTGACATCAACAAGGTACAGGAAAGTGGCTTGCAACTCATACTGATCCACAATGTGGTCCATCTCTTGTTCGAAGACTGAGACGCCATTCATAACACTGATGGGGACCCGCAGGAAATGGTTGAGGCAACCATCCACCTTGAACTCAGTGTACTGGTGGCCCTCTCGGTGGATAGGGAGCTGCTGATATGCTGATCTGAGGTCGATGGTAGAAAAACCTCGATACAGTGGAATTTGTTTCATCATGTTGGCTATGAGGGGGAGGGGGTACACAAATAATCATGTGTACCTGTTGATAGTCTGACTGTAATCTATCACCATCCTGTACTTTTCCCCATTCCTCACTACCACTATATGCCCCCACCAAAGGCTGGTGCTGGCTTCGATGATTTCCTCCTTCAGTAAATGCTGTACCACTGCCCGAATGAAAGCCCTGTCCCCAGCACTGTACTGTTGTCTTTTTGATGCGACGGGTTTACAGTCAGGGATGAGGTTGGTAAACAATGGTGGAGGGGTGATTTTAACTGTGGAAGCTTGCAGGTGATTGTGCCATGTATGATGGAGGGGGTGGGGTGCTGAGGGGTGAGTGGAGTGCAGCGGTCGGTTTGAAAATTGCCAGTTATAGACAGTGTTATGAGCCCAAAGGACCCCAAAACCCAGCAGCAATAGAAATCCACCAAGACAAATGGTTACTTAAACAAAAGTTGTTTTTGATCATCTTTAAACATGAAAAAAGGATCAAACTTTAACTTATTACTATTAACTTAACCTAACTTAATCCCCTTCTAATTCTAAACACACGTGCATGTAATGTGTGTGTAAGTTCAAAAAGATTCTTTTTATTCACAGTCCAATTTCACTTCTCACTCCTCCAAGTTCACTGGTTGCAGGCAATTCTTATACTGTGCACAGAATAAATTATGAATTTCACCAGACTTTGGTGCTTGAAAGGTAAATGGTTACCACTCAGGAGGGTTCTTGTCGGTTTTCAGAAAGAGATTTGTTGCACATTGGGCACAAACTGATTCCTTCTGTTCAGCCAAAGAAACTTGCCCTATCAGGGTTTTCCAGATGATAACCTCTTTCTTTTAGGTCACCACAGAGTTCCTTTATGTTTCCCTTATTTCAAGTAAAATATTATGCAGCCAGTCCTCTCCACTTGTATGAACCACAAGGGCTTTGACCAGGCTGAACTACGAACTCACAACCCATCTTCAAAATGTTTTTTTCCACAAGCTTGCCAGCTTGTCCTGTTCCAGTCCCAGCTGCTGCTGCTGAACTGTAGAACTGAATTCTCTCTCTCTCTCTCTCACACACATGCACACACACAGAGAAAACCACATGACCCTCTTAGAACAGCTAACTGCACTCAGACTGTGGCTCCGGACCTAATCTTCAAGTTCATTCATCTGTTGCTTTCCAAAACAATAATCCATTACTCCACAGCATGTCCAATTAACATCTACTTGTGAAGTCCTTATAGGCACTCCTCAAAGATTTTGCAAAGGTACTCAGAGCCAGGACTGTCTGGCTTGAGCAGAGCTCTAGCATTTTAAATGAGACCTGTTTTGAAGTGTTTGTATGTGACCTACACTAAAAAAAATGCCAAAATTTATCTCCTTTAAAAACATATCTATATACAATATGAGATATAACATAATCTGTCACAAGAGCGAGAGGTGGATGGGGCCATTTGAATGTCATAATTGCACTTTTAAGGTGGCTTTTAAAATCAAGTCCCAATAGCACTGCAGCACAGAGCTGCAACATTACCAAAAGTTTAAAGTCTTTATAGTTTGTACCCCCCACGGTTAGAGTCACTACCCCAGCTATCCATTGTATGCAATCTGGAAGCCAAGGAGTCCTTATGGTTCACCAGCATTACTCCAAGGGAGAAGCCCGCACTGTGTCAAGGTGTTTGAAGCTCTCTGTGCTCTTACTGTCAAATAGGCAGCTCATCATGTGGCCATTTATCTTGATGTCCATCATTGACCTGACGAGCTGTTGTGGGCTGTCCTAGTCAAGTGTGATGGAGGCCAGTGTCAGGTCGCTGCATGTTGCTGTTATGGAGGATGGTGGTATCCAAGATAGTGGCCCCCATGGCCTCACATGGCACTGCTGGATCCTGAAGATGGCATCCAAATGGTGGCCCCCATGGTTCACACATGGCACTGCTGGCTCCCAGCGATGGCGGTGTCTAAGATAGCGGCCCCCACAATCCACATACAGCGCTGCTAGAAGGGGTTTAGACTTTCAAACTTTGGTGTAGTTTCCCTTCTTCTCTTAGCTGGAGCAGGTCGCATCCTTCACTGGGCAATGTTTCTTCTGGTGCTTACCCAGGCTGCAATAGTGTCAATTTGGGTGTTCCTGGAACACCACAACTGTGGTGAGTGAAAGCAGTGGGAGGCGTTTGTGAAGCACTGCTGCCATGGTCGACTCATTGTGGACCGAAGGGGTGGCGGTGCATCCCAAGATGGTGGCACATCCCAAGATGGTGACACCTGGGGTTATCACAAGGTGGCCACCTTATCTGTCAGGTAGGCCTCCATATTCTGGAGGGTAACCTCCAGCGTACCTGTCAGCTCAACTGCTCTCTGCAGACTGAGTTCCCCTTGTTCCAAAAGTCTCTGGTGGATGTAATTCAATCTGATCCTGGCAATGTAGGCATCCCTGATCAGGTCTTCAGTGTACTTAGCAGGAATCACAGCCTTACATTCACAAGGCTTCGTAAGGCCTGAAGGTACTCAGCGTTAGACTCATCAGGTCGCTGTATGTGGGTCACTAGAAGGTGCCTGGTGTGGACAACGTTGATCTTCCGCAGGTACTGGCCTTTAAAAATGTCCACAGCCTCCTGCTACATCATGGCATTTTTGATCATGGAGTACACCAGGGTGCCCATGAAGATGCCTGCAGGAATGCGTCAAAACAGCATAGCCAGCCTTCAAAGTTGGTCGATGCCTCTGGTGATTAAGGATTAATTTCCAGTGTTTCTGGCTTCAGGATTTGCTCCATCGCAAAAAACTTTAAGTGAATAAAATTGATGCACCATCAATTACTCAAAGACTGAGGTTGAGAGACCAATAGGCTTTTATTCACTAAAGAATAAAGGCACATCTATACTGCTCAACTGTACTGCATTGAGGAGGGGCCACAGGTACAGCTGCCATTGGGTGTGTCCAACCAGACTAATGCATACAACAGTGATTTACCACAGTAACCTGATAAACAACATGGAAGTGCATTGAAAGTGCGGTTTAAATCTTCTAATACAATCGAACATATATATATGAGAAGACTTACATTACTTTCTTATATTTACAAGTGTGTAAGAAAAAGAACATATTAGCATTTAATAAATTTATATTATTCATTATATATATATATTATCCATAAATTTCTTCTCCTGTAAAACTGAAGGAAAAAGAGAAAAAACAATATGGCAAAATCCCCTATAACTAATACACTGAAATATATGGTATCTAGTTTTGAACATGATCAGAACATACTAGTTGAAGTGGCTACCTCAACTTTCCACCTAACATAAGTAGGGTTTACATTGGGGAAGAAAAATACAGGCCAGCTTTAGACGTATGTACCCTGTCTGACGTGTACATCTATCTACATAGTCAAATTTATTATCATCTAATAAATATCAAATAAAATCAGAAAAACAGCGTTTCTCTAGACCATGGTACACACGCATACACAGTACATAATAGAGACATATACACATGAAAATACAGTAACATTCCCATTATCTAGCATTCAATCAACCAGAAACTCAAAAAAGGGCAAAGAAAATCAAGCAAATAAATAAATAAAATTAAAGAAATAAGAATAAATAAAGTTTTAATTAAAAGTTTAAAATTGTGAAAGTAAATTTTCTCTGAAGCAATATACAACACCTTGGGTGCAAGCATTCATCCAGTGCCCCAGTCATGATCCACCCACAGCATCTGTTTGAACAAAGTTTCAATGAAATTCTGTTTGAATAAAATAGTGGTGCCCGGGATAAGGAGCCAACCAGTGCTGCTCACCGTTGGGGCGACTCCCAAATTGTCTTCCTATTCCTGCCTAGTAAGAATGTTTATCTTTATTAGTATATTGTTAAGTATAATATTAAGAATGGACATACACAGTAAATGGTAGGGTACTGAGAAATGAGGTAGAATGGAGGGATCTGGGAATACAGATACATAATTCCCTGAAAGTGGCATCACCGTTAGGTAGGGTTGTAAAGAGAGCTTTTGGGCATATTGGCCTTCATAAATCAAAGTATTGAGTATAGGTGCTAGACTCTTATGGTAAAGTTGTATAAGTCATTGGTGTGGCCAAATTTGGAATATTGTGTGCAGTTTTGGTCACTGAACTACAGGAGGCATATTAATAAGATAGAAAGAGTGTAGAGAAGATTGGCTAGGAAGTTACTGGGAACTGAGTTACAGGAAAAAGGCTAAATAGGTTAGGATTTATTCCCTGGAGCGTAGAAGAATGAGGGGAGATTTGATAAAGTTATTTAAAATTATGAAGGGGATAGAGAGTGCATGTAGATAGGCATTTTCCACTGAGGGTAGGTGAAATACAAACCAGAGGTCATGGGTTAAGAGTGAAATAGGAAAAATTTAGGTGGAATGAGTTGCGAGCTGACATTGTGAATGTGGGCTCAATTTTAACATTTAAGTCAAATGTAAACAGGTACATGGATGGGAAAGGAATGGAGGGCCATGGACTGGGTACAGATAAGTGGTTCAGCACAGACTAGAGGGGCTAAAGGTGCCTGTTTCTGTGCTGTAGTGTTCTATGATTCTATATTAGTAAGGCTTTATCTGTAAACTTGGTGGGGGGAGGGGAAGGAGGGTTAATTATGATGGCTGCACGTTTAGCGGAGCACCTAGCACAATGCTGTTACAGTGCTCGCAAATATGGTTCATATTTAAAGGTGTCCCGAGGGCCTGACTGGGACACTTGCATGGAGGTGAGTCAGGTTTCACTGAGGACCTGACTGGGACACTTGCATGGAGGTGAGTCAGGTTTCACTGAGGGCCTGACTGGGACACTTGCATGGAGGTGCGTCAGGTTTCACTGAGGGCCTGACTGGGACGGCTGTGAGGAGGTGAGTCAGGTTGTCGGTGCGGGGAAGGAGAAAACACACCAAAATTCTGGAGGAACTCAGCCTGTCTTTTCAGCATCTACAGAAGACAAAGGTATATAACTGACATTTCGATCCTGAGCCCTACTTCAAGGAAAAATCAGGAAAGGCAGAAGCCGGCTATAGCAGAAAGAATTCAAACAATGGGGGAGGAAACCAGACCAACAAAAGGTGTTAATTGGATGTGATAAGGGACGAGATGAGAATTTATCATGACTGTGTGAAAGGAGACAGGAAATGGAGAGATGATGGGGGAAGAATGAGTTGGAGGTGGATTTAACGAAAACCAGAGAAGTCGATGTTAATGCCATCTGGTTGGAGAGTTCCCAATCGGAAGATGAGGTGTTGTTCCTCCAATTTATGGGTGGTCTCAGTCTAGCAGTTCATGAGACCATGGACAGACATGTCAGCAAGGGATTGGGATGGAGAACTAAAATGGGTGGCCACTGGAAGATCCATGCTATTGCAGTGGACAGAGCTGAAGTACTCAACAAAGCAATCTCCCAGTCTGCATACAGTCTCTCTGATGTAGAGGAGACCACAGTGAAAGCACCGGATGCAGTAAATTACCCCTGTAGATTCACAAGTGAAACAATGCTTCGCTTGGAAGGACTGTTTAGGGTCCATAATGGTGGTGAGGGAGGAGGTGTGGGCACAACTGGAGCATCTCCTGTGGTCAATGAAGTAGGTCCCAAGGGGATGATTGGTGGGGAAGGAGGAGTAGACAAGGGAGTCATGGAGGGAGTGATTCCTGTGGAAGTCAGAGAGGGGAAGGAGGGAAATATGTGTCTAGTGGTAGGATCACATATTAGGTGATGGAAATGGTGAAGGAGGATGTATTGGATGTGGAGGCTGGTGGGGAAATAGGTGAGGACAAGGGGAATCCTGTCCTTGCGGTGTGTGGGGGTGAAGAGAGCCAGGGCACATGCAGGTAATGGAGGATATGCGGGTGAGTACCAAGTTGATGGTGGTAGAGAGAAAGCCGCATTGTTTGAAGAAGGAGGACATTTCTAATGATCTGGCATAGAAGTATTCATCGTGGGTGAAGATGTGATGGAGATGGAGGAGTTGAGAGAATGGAATGGAATCCTTACAGGGGACAGGTGGGAAGAAGTGTAGTCGAGGTACCTGTGGGAGTTGGTGGGTGTATTGAAGATGTCTGTCAAGAGTTTGTCTCCTGAGATGGAGACAGAAAGAATGAAAAAAGGGAGAAAGTTGCTAGAGATGGACCAAGTGAATTTGAGGTCGGGGTGGAAGTTGGCAGCAAAGTGGATGAAGTCAACGAGCTAATCATGGCTATATGAGACAGCGCCACAGTAGCCATCAATGTAGAGGAAGAAGAATCCTGGGGCCTTGCCTGTGTAGGCTTGTAGCATTGATTGCTGCACATAGCCAACAAAATGCAGATGTAGCTTGGGCCCATATGGGTATCCATGGCTATCCCTTAACCTGAGAAGGTGAGATGAGTCAGAAAAGAAATTATTCAGGGTGAGGACAAGTTTGGCCAGCTGGAGGAGGGTGGTGGTCGGGTGGAACTGATTGGTTCTATTGTCCAGAAAGAAACAAAGGGCTTTGAGGCCTTCAGCATGGGCAATGGAGGTGTATTGGGAAGTTGTTGAAGTGATGGAGGGTGTGTGAAGTGTGTCAGATGTAGTTGGGGAGGGACTGGACTGGAGGGACAAAACAGAGTCAAGACAGGCAGAAACCAAATCGGTGGGGTAGGAGCACATGGACATGACGGGTTTGCTGGGACAATTGGGTTTGTGGATCTTGTGTACAAGGTAGATATGGGTGGTATGGGATTGGGAAGCAATAAGGTTAGAAGCCGTACCAGGGAGGTGACCGGAAGTGATGAGTTCAGAGATGGTATGTGATACAGTGGTTTGATGAGTTTTGGTGGGATCCTGTTGTAAGTAAGAGGAAGTGACTGAGAGTTATCGTCTGACTTTGGCCAAATAGAGGTCAGTGCTCCAGACCACCACCCTTGTCTGCGGATTTGATGATGAGGAGACAGTGGAAAGAGTGGCGAGGCAGGCATTCCACAGGGAAGGTGCGCCAAGGGCCTGACCTGGACACTCATGTGGAAGTGAGTTGGGTTACCCCGAGGGCCTGACTAGGATACTGGTGCGGAGTGAATCGGGTTGTGCCAAGGGTCTGGTCTGACCGTGACACTAGGATGAAGAGCCAGTTGATGCTGGTCGCTGCTGGGGTGACTTTCCCAAAGTGTCTCCCTATCCCTGCCTAGTAAGTGTCTATATCTTTATTAGTATTAGGTATATTAGTAATGATTTATCTGTAAACTTGGGAGGGGGGGGGGTTAATTATGGTGGCAGCATGGTTAGTGTAGCAGTGTGCAACTGTGCCAGTGACTGGGGTTTGAATTTAAATTTAAATTTTGTAAGTTACAGGATTTACTTGCTGAAAGTGAACTTTACATAATTAAAGACTGCTATACTGATTTGTTTTTCAAATTACTTTACATTTTGCACAGTCTTTTTAATGGTATGTTCTTGATGCAGGTGTATCAGTAAGATATTGAAAGAGTGAGTCTCAGTCAACTGGAAAATTTGCATTTCTGGCATCCTCAATCCCTGTAGGTCTGGATAATGAGGATTTTACTGTATAATTTAATACACACACAAATACACATATATATACACACATTATATATATATATATAAAATATACATAATTTATTTAAATATTTTGAGATTATCTGCTCAGTTACAGGATTCTGTTCATCAATCTCACAGTCTGCAAGAAGATGCTATTTCCCAGCCTGGCAGTTCTGACTTTGATACTCCTGTACCTCCTTCTTGATGGCAGTGGATTAGAAATATTGTGTCCTGGATGGAAAGGGTTTTCTATAATTCTTTGAGCCCTATTTAAGCAATGTTCCTGGTAAATGTTAGTAGAGGATCTCAGCTGTTTTGTGAAACTCTGTATTGAGTTCTGGTCTGTTGATACAGCCAGACAGGACAGTTCCAACTGTACTTCTGTAAAATGTTTTCAAGAAAGGGGCTGGTACTTTGCCCTCCTCAACATCCTTTAAAATTTTTTTTTCACACTATGAACCATACTGACCAAAATACACTCAAACATTTCCCTCTTGAATATACACAGTCATTTTCTCCCCTTTTCCCCCCTCCCTTCCCTCCCTCCTTCACCCCCCCTCCCCACCCACTTAACGTTCAACATATACGATACATTAAACCCATTAAACAATGTCATCACACAATGAAAATAAACAAGAAATTTGTGTCATCTACTTTTACACACTGGGTCAGTTCATTTCGTCTTCTTCTCCTTCTGTCATTTTAGGTGGTGGAGGTCCGCAGTAGGACTTCTCTGTTGTATTCCATGTACGGTTCCCAAATTTGTTTGAATACTGTGATGTTATTTCTTAAATTATGTTATTTTTTCCAATGGAATACATTTATTCGTTTCTATGTACCATTCCTGTATTCTCAGGGTATCTTCTAATTTCCAGGTTGACATAATACATTTTTTTGCTACAGCTAAGGCTATCATAATAAATCTTTTTTTGTGCTCCATCCAAATCGAGTCCAAGTTCTTTACTTCTTATATTACTTAGAAGAAAGATCTCTGGATTTTTTGGTATGTTGCTTTTTGTGATTTTATTTAATACCTGCTTTAGATCTTCCCAAATTCTTAAGTGTAGGCACTGCTGTGCCTTCCTGACCAATGAGGAGCTGTTGAGGTCGTCCCTTACATGCACACGAAGGAACTTTGTGCACTTTATGACAGAACCATTGATGTGTAATAGAGATTGAATCAAACATATTTTAGTTGTAATCAGCATGTTGTAACTTGTGTGCTTCTGTCCTTGTGGATGTTTTCTAAACCCACTGAAATTTGATTAATTCAGTAACTCATTGGGCATTCCTTATGATGACAGGCAAAATATCTTGTTTTGGTGCTTAATTAACCAGCATAATTTTATATAATAAAAATCAGTAAATGAGAGTATGAAACCATTGCAAAGTAATAAGGATCCTTTGTGTCAGATTTTTATAGTTCTGCAGACATTCCATCTCATTTGAATTTATCTGTGCATTATTTTGACTTGCAAATATCATGATAATTTATTAAGAAAATTTACATAATTTAAATAAAATAGTTGATGAATTAATTGAAACTTGCTTGAAAACCCATCTTTTGTTTATTTTGTAGTGTTCATTGGCTAATTTCTCTGCTAAGATTTCATAATGAGTTCTTGTAGAATATTGAATATAAAAGGATTAAAATTATTGATGAATCACAAAAGCTGCAGATGCTGTAATCTTGAGACAACAGAGAATTCCTATTTCTACCCGTGGATGCTTTCTGACCTGCTGAATTTTCCCAGCAATTCTTTATTATTGGTGTTGATTAGTGGTTTAACAAATGTTGCTCAGAGTTATTTTGTTGAGATATTACTGTTTAAAAATACAACAATAAATGGCAGTGTCCAACAAAGAATTGACTGCACATTGCACACATTTGATTTGCTTCTGAGTCTACTATTTGCATTGCCACATCAGAGTTGTTTAAAGCTGCAGATAAGTAGATACAAGTAATTAAGTTTTAAGTGCTCCAGGCCATTTGTGGTGTGAGCAGAGTTGGACTATGTTAAGCAGAATTTAGGATTTGCACATGCAATCCATGATGTTGGAGGCTCTCTAATGGTTGAGATTTAATAAAAAAACAAAGGTTTGAAAAGATTGCTGCTTTTGGACGTTTGTTTTCACACTATTGCTTTGACAAAAAATTGAGATTTCATACACAAATCCTTTGATAAAGGCCGACAATATTTCTTTGCCAGTTTTAAAATTTCCCACAAAACAAAGCCTTGAAAACATTCAGTTTAAGATGATGTTCTGAAACCAATGACAGTCAGATCACATTCTCCTGCTCGAGGCCTTTGACCTTGTTTCTGCACTTTAAATTCATATCCAGCCCACTCTTAAATTCCTTCCTATTTGTCCAATGCAGCATGGGGTACAGATTAAAATTAATTCTAATGGTTGATAATGTCAATGGAACTGATTGCTTTGTCATTTTTAATAAAAATGAAAATAAGATGATCTTTATAATTTCAGCATGTAAATGTCAACATTAAATGAAATGTTTGAATCTTAACAGATTTTGCTTTGGTCACACAAATGATAAATAGAGGACCCTTGCTACCAAGAAGATTGTAGAATAAGGAGAAACTAAGACAAAAATATCAAACCTTCCATCAGAATTTGACCTTGTGCAGACAATATTGTCCTCAGGCAAATGATACGAGAAGAAATTACTGATAAGAGTAAATGCAATTTCAGAGCTGAGAAGATCAGCAACAGACAGCAAATCAGGTCATGTGACCTAAGATTGCACACATGATAAGGTGGCCTGAGTTGCTGAGAGTGGACAGAAAATAATATCATCTCTCATCTCCCCATTCTGAAGAAGAAAAAATTGATTTTGAAGAACTTGCACCATTTCTTAGGAAATTTCCTTTGTTTTTCTTGTTTTAATTATGGACAAATACAATAAAAAACTATTATTTTACCATCAATTACCATCAGGTTACAAGTTTGTGATTGGCATTTGAATGCTCACAATGTTTTGCCAGAAATTGTGTTTTTGTAGATATTGGGCAACCCTTAGGGTGTAACACCTCACAGTCAACATCGTTGGTTAAACATCATCCGGCAAACAACTGAATGGCTTTTGTTTTAGAATTTGTTAAAAAATTGAAATGGTGACTGTGGTAAATACAATGGAGAACTTTGTGAATAACAGGATCAACGATAGGTCTGGAAAAAAAGCAGTGAGAATCGACTGATGATTAAGAAAAGGAATGGAGAAAGTGGTACGTGGGATTATAACATCAGGAGAGAAAACAAAGAAATCAAGGAAAGCATGGATTGACAGAGAAAAGAGAATATGTGCGAGGGAAGAAAAACAAAAGAACATTGTGAAGAAATAGCATTTTAAATTAAGCTTTTTTAAAAAACCTAACTATCTGCAGGACTGAGATAGAACAATAAAACTAGTTCCCTTTCTGGGTCAGAATGATTGATATTGCATTAACATTTATCACATCATTACAGAGGTTCTTTAGCTATTAAGTTACAGGCGACCAGTCTGTCTCAATTTTAATCAGTAATCTATATGCAAATACAGAAATTTCTTAAAATAATGAGAAGGTTCAGAATGAGGTGTTTTTTTGTTAAGGAAACTGCAGAATCATGTGAACCAAGTTGTAGATATTTGCAGTTTGAGGGATATCACATCCGCTGAATTGGCTGATAAATTAAACACCATGATGTGCGCCATTTACATGATATTTTCATGCAAGATCTATCATTACCTAACTTGGAAAACTTTTTGAAAATTAAGTTATCATTTTGGGATCACAGACGTTGTCAAACTTTATTGCTGTTTTATTCTAGCTTCAACTTTTTTCTGTGATGTGATATCTGAGACATGATGATGTGGTGATGATGCTCCTGGTCTTGTAATACAGAGGCCCAAATGAATAATTCAGACAATGAGTGTTCAAATTTCATCATGTTAATTTAAACATCAAGTAGAAATTTTAGTCTGAAGATAATCAAAATGACCAAAAAACGGCTAGACTGCTTCGATCTCATTTCATCACCAGTGTACCTGATTAAAGGAAATTTAGCAAAGAGCAAAGCCTGCCAATGTTTGCTTTGTTCAGGTATGAAAAATAATGCTGTTTTGCGGCCAGTGCCCACATTGAGCAACAAATTGTCATGTATTGAAGGTTTTGGTTACTTTAACAGATTATATTGGTCATTACAGCTGAACTTCAGCAAACATGTGACAAACGTAAACTAACTTGCTTGATATTGGATCTTTGCTATTGTGGTGCAGCATTTCCGCTGAGACCACAGGAAAAGAGTTATTTTACACTGCACTATATGATGATAACACGAGGAACAACACTGACTACTGTGACAAATCATGTGATATTTTATATTGTATATAGATAAGTTTTAAAAGGACATAAATTGTGGCAGGTTTTTAGTGTAGGTCACATACAAATACTTAGCACAGATCTCATTTAACTTGCCAGAGCTCTGCTTGAGCCAGACAGTCCAGGCACCGGGTGCCTTTGCAAAAACTTTGAAGAATGTCTATAGAGACTCCACAAGTAGGTGTTAATTGGACATGCTGTGGAGTAATGGATTATTGTTATGGAAAGCAACAGATGAACAAACTCGGAAGATTAGGTCCAGAGCTGCAGTCTATCGGTGTGCAATTTGCTGTTCTAAAAGGGTCATGTGGTTTTCTTTGAATGAGAGAGAGAGAGAGAGAGAATTCAATTCTACAGTTCAGCAGCAGCAATTGGGACTGGAACATGACAAGCTGGCAAGCTTGTGGAAAATCCTCATTTTGAAGATGGGTTGTGAGTTCTTAGTTCAGCCTGGTCAAAGCCCTTGTGGCCCATGCAAAAGGAGAGGACTGGCTGCATAATGTTTCACTTGAAATACGAGAAACAAAAAGGAATTCTGTGGTGACCTGAAAGAAAGAGATTATCATCTGGAAAACCCTGATGGGGCAAGTTTCTTCGGCAAGACACTGAAGTGGCTGATCAGAAGGAATCAGTTTTGGGTGTCCAACGAGCAACACATCTCTCTCTGAAAACTGACAAGAACCTTTCAAGCACCAAAGGCTGATGAAATTCACAAATTTTAAATTCTGTGCACAGTATAAGAATTGCCTGCCATCGGTGAACTTGGAGAAGTGAGATTGGACTGTGAATTAAAGAACTCTTCTGAACTTATATACACATTACATGCATGTGTGCTTAGAATTAGAAGGGGGCTAAGTAAGTTAATAATAAAAAGTTAAAGTTTGATCCTGTCTTGATATTCAAAGATAATTAAAAGTAACGTTTTGTTTAAGTAACCATTTGTCTTGGTGGATTTCTATTGCTGCTGGGTTCATTGGGCTCATAACACTATCAAGGGAATAACCAACATAGGGTTAACTTCCATATTATGAGACAGAAATAAATTTTGTTGCACATTTTGAAGCAACTAGGTTATCAAATTCTGTCTTCAGAAGATAAATAACAATACTAACCTATTCTGTACCCCCAGTTTATCATTGTTTGCTCTAGCTTCTAGCATCTCTAGTTTTTGTGTCTCTGATACCTTCCACCATACTTTAAGGATTGGTGAAGTTGTGTCCATGATATATGGGAGGCCTGCAGAAGAGATAAACATATATAATCAAATAAAAACCAATGCCATCATGTCATACCTCAGAGATTGTCTCAAGGTGACATCATAATCAATATACTGCTCTGACAGAGGGAACAGTTTCACCCTAAGCTGGCTCCTGAGTTGATGTAAGAAAAGGCGAAGTTCTGTCCTATCAAGGAAAATGTATGGACTGCCATTGTAAGTTGAACTAACCTTTTTTGCAGGCTCTGCTTGAGAATGGATGGGTCTGAATAATTTATTTGCGCAACAAATATTTAGATGGTGAACTCAGCCTGTCATAATTACAATGTTTGAAACTCATTGCTTAGAACACTATTTCAAAAATAGTTAAAATTCAGCAATGAACAGAATGGTGATTAACTCACATCCACTGGAGCTTTTCATTCAACCTTAACAAAAATGTATCAACGATTCTTGTACCATTTTGTTTTTGCAGTTGTGCATCACACTTGAATGTTTGAAGAAATGAAATTCAAAATATGGGAGGGAGGAGTCAGGGGCCAATTGTGGAGTTAAATGTAAAGAATAATGCTGGACAAATGGAAGGAGAATAAATATGAAAGTTTAATGTAGAAAAACAGCAAAGATTAAGAAAGTTAACTCTGGTAGGGGCTGGGGAGCTGGACAAAGGGAGCGGATGAGAGAAAGAGAGAGACAAGGCGGAGGTTCATTGAAATTGAAATTGATGTTATCTGGTTGGAGACTATTGAAGCAGAATATAAAATTCCTCCAATTTGAGGGTGGCCTCAATTTGGCAATACATAAGGCCATGGACAGACATGTCCCTGTGGCAAAGGAATGTAGAATTGAAGTAGTTGACTACACAGGTCCTTGCTGTATGACCTGTCCTTGACAGTGAAGATGATCAATGAAGCATCCAGTCTTCCTGATGTAGAGGAGGCCATGTCGGGAGCACCGATTGCAATAAACAACTCCTTCAGATTCACAGGTGAATGGATGGGTCTGAATAATTGTTTTGATTCACTTGGAAGGACTGTTTGGGGCCCTAATTAGTGGTGAGGGAGGAGGTGTAAGCGCAAGTGTAATGCTTCTTGCAGTCACAGGGATGGATGCCAAGGGGGTTACTGGTGGGAATGAATGAGTGGATAAGAGAGACAGATGAGGGGGGGAGGAAACGATCTCTTCAGAGAGCAAGGTGGTGTGGTTGGTTGGATCCTGTTGAAGGTAGCATAAATTGAAGATAATTATAGGTTTGAAGCGGAGGCTGGTGAGATGATAGACAAGGATGAGGGGATTCTGTAGTTGTTGCATCTGTTGGGGGAGATTGAGGAAGGATGGCAGGGGCATGGCAGATGTGCAGGAAATAGAGGAGATATGAGTGAGGGTTAAATTAATAGCAGTAGAGGTGAAGGCATGTTTTCTGAAGAAGTCGGACATCTCAGATAATCCTGAAATGGAAGGCTTCATCCTGAGAGGAGATGCGGCAGAGACGGAGGAGTTGATAGAAAGGAATAGAATCCTTACAGGAGACAGGGTGGGACGAGGTGCAGTCGAGGTAATTATAGGAATATTGGGTTTATGAAAGATGTCTGCAGATGGTTTGTCTCATGAAATGGAGATAGGTAGAGAAAGGGGAGAGGGTTGTAAAAGATGGACAAAGTGAATTTTAGGTCAGGGTGGAAATTGGCAGCAAAATAGAAAAAGGCAGCATTAAAAAGAAATTTGTTAATATTAGAAATTGAGTAAATTGTTGGAATTTATTCAAAGGTCTGAAACTTTTATTCCGAAAGGCACTGATTACATCTGATCAGGAAGCTTCCTTCTTCTCAGTTACAGTAATGTTAAGTAACTTTGCTGAAGGGATCTGAAGCCTGATTTTATGGTAAGTCAATTTGCTTAGGCACATTGTCTTATATTAAGTGCCCTCTGTGACACTGGAGCTGTCAGATCTCGGCTCCCTCAGTTATACCACTGTGTTGCCCTATTTGTGTTGTTTTTGGGTCTCAAAACTATTATCACTTAACCTGAAGTGACCAGAGGGGAGACTGTAATGGAGGTCCAGAGATATGAGAAAGTTATAAATATGAAACAATAAACAACCTTTGAAGAAAAAATTTAAAGGTGGCTGAAAGAGGAATTAGGGTTGAGGGGAAGAGCAGAGTTAATGATGAAGAGTGAAATGAGGAACACGCATTGAGATAATGGTGGCACAAGATTGATTCTAGTGTCAGGGATCTGAGCTGGAAGGAAAGACATGAGAAGGCTGTGTGCTTTAGTTAATTGGAACGTTTTGAGAACTGCTTTATCTAAAGGTGTACAAAATAGTTAAAGGAGTGAAATATAAATTTATATTTGATTGCATGTGTGGAACAAAGGGGCAGAGTTTCAAACTTGTAAAAGGTACTTTTAAAATTGATGCTAAGCATATAAATTGAATTTTAAACCTGATTATAGAATGATCAGTAGCTCTAATAATGGTATGATGGACTGCTTCACTAGTGACCTGGATTTTTAATTACAGCCTCTGTCATTTGAATTGGGTTTCTACTTTGACCGCTTACTGGAGTTGCTCTCGGGAATAGAAACCCTCAGCAATGACTGAGCAAAGTATTGCATCTGTCAGTTCTATAGAACATCATTGCTCCAGATACCTTCTCTCCCAGCTGCAGGCAAATCAGTGTCAACGAGGAAAGTCATTAAAAAAAATTAAATTACCGTACCTCTTTCTCTCGATAATATTTGGGTATTTTATAGATTCTTTTTGTTTAATATTATTTTATTTAATATTAAATGAAATTAGGTTTTTACAATTTCAAAAAAAGGAGGTAATTTTGAAAACAAATTCTTTAACATTACAATAGCAGAATTTTTTCACATTTTATTTGGTGAAATTTTGCATTATTACCTGGTTAAGCCAATTCCCATATAGTGACGGCCTCTATATCCATCCTCTTACTCGAGGCAGGAAAAGATGATGAATAGCGAGGGCTCGCTCAACCCATTGCCTGCATGCTTGTGACAAACCAACACCCAACTCCAACCCACCAATTTTCCCCTGCAACCGCTGCAACCGTGTCTGCCTGTCCTGCATCGGACTTTTCAGCCACAAACGAGCCTGCAGCTGACATGGACATTACCCCTCCATAAATCTTCGTCTGCGAAGCCAAGCCAAAAAAAGATTCAGTAGGTCCATGGAGAGACAGAGCAATCATTGACGCATTTAATTTAGGCTCCCAGAACGCAGTCTTGATTTTAATTTTTCAAATGCTGCCAGGTTTGGACAAAGGGGAATCCTCACAGTGAGGGAGTGGAATAGGACCATTTCCACAAATGTCTTAATTCAAAATTTCCAATCTCAGCCTCTCTTGCATTCTCCTTCCCAGCTGATGCTGATTTCACACCTCACCAGCTTCAACCCAAAGTGCCTTGATGACCTCTGCTTCTTCGTGTTGATTTGGCTCACCTTCAATCCTATCTTCCATTCCAGATGACCTTGGCTTTTCTCCCTCACCTCTCCTGGAGCTATCCAAAGGATCTTTGGCTCTCTGCTCTAGTTTTTCAGTTAGATGACTGGAATATGGATGTGTTCCTGCTGCATTCAAGATTCCTTATTGTCATGTAATTAAAAACAGTGTAATATTACACAAAAATTCCCTTTAGTTTGCTGTAAGGAAGACAGATTCGCCATCAGCATAAATTTCCAGGTGTCTCTTATAGTGAGAGAAAGAGAAACAAAAGAAAATCCATCCCTCATTCCCCCACCCCCCTAGATGCATCAAATGCCCATAGATTCACCTTCAGCACTCCCACAGCCACACAGACTCCAGTCCAAACCGTCGGCAACGCAAGTTCCAGATTGGAACCTTCGACACAATTAGGAAACCTTCAGTACCCTCTTGCATCCTGGTTCTGATATCTGGTACGCCTTCAGCCAGACTAAAGCCAGTCTCCAGCAGTCCACAGCCTGGTGTGAGTCACTTGACCACAGGTGCTAGCAGCCTGTAGCCTGCATGGGTCCCTCACCTCAAGCCGCCAACAGCCCGCCACCTGTATTTTCCTCAGCCACAGAGGTCTTCATTGGTCCGTCGCTGTGGTTATAATCCTGTGGATTGTCTCTTTTGCTTCTCCTCAAATGGGTAATTTGAGGGTCTCCCTGTTTTCTGGTGTCCTGTGCCAGACATCTGCTTTCCTGGAGTCTCTAACCCCTTGTGGCTGCTGCCAATCATAGGCACCACCATCTTGGACCCAGGCCTCGCAGTCACAGGATTTTAAATAAAACTACCATTGGTCCTATAACAGGCTTTTTAAAGCCAATGGCAATTAGACTGCGCATTTAGACCCCACGGGAGACCGCTGTGTCTCCGATCCCTGCTCTCCACGGGTCTGCATCTGCTTCTAGCCTGTTACACTCTGATGTTGTAGGGATAAAATTGGGCCCTGATGCTCCTATTCTTGAGGTTCTACTTTGACGCATATTCACTCAGATATTTATGTGGGTGCTGACATTCCAGTTTTACATTGTCTGACCCACTACAAATAGGGCTGTCTTCAATGTGTCTATGTACAAATTGTTTCTTCTTGCTGCAGAGTTTTCTGGAAACCATCTGTGAATCTATTGAACAATCTCTGAACTATTGGAAGTCAAGTAAAATGAAACAATTATTCTGTTCTAATATCCAGGAATATTTCTCTTCTCAATCAGGAGTTCTCAGTGAAGAGTGCACCAAGTAAAGTAATGTAGAACCATTGACTTTGTTTTCACCTCTAGAAACTTTAGTATTACCAATTATTTATCCCAGAAAATCTAGTCTTCAAATATGACCAAAAATATTGCAAAGGTTTTTCAGGTCTAAAACTGTGCAATATATCACTGTTAGAGAATGCTCATGAGTACAAGCAATCTCACAAATAAATAATAATATTTGTCTTTGAGAAAAGCAATTTTTCAGGCTTCCCATCTCTGTCAGACTGCATTTTATGTATTGAGATTGCATGACTCAATGCAATTTACTTGTGCACATTCAGACTACATCTTTTGTTGTAATTCATTAGTGTATACTTCAGTTACATGCTTTTTGGTCCATGTGACTTAAGGGCATTTTCCAGATTAAATGAGGCATGTTGAACTCTCGAATGCAGCTCATGTTAGACAACCAAGTTTGAAGAAGGCAAACTACTGATGGATAAATAATTAGTTCTAGGAATGGATTAGAACAATTAAAAAAAGGACATAACAGCAAACACTCCAAGTTTTCATCTCTGGATGAGTTTTAACTCCAGGAAGTTTTCAAGCACCTGAAAAGTGAACAGCTCCAATTTACTTGTTTCACATATAGATTGAGAATACAGGAAATGTTCATCCAGTTAGGCATTACCCACAGAAAGAGAAACAGGAATGGGATTGGATTTGTCATGGTTAGCATAGCGGTTAGCACAACACCGTTACAGCGCCAGTAATATGGACCGCTGTTCAAATCCTGCATTGTCTGTAAGGAGTTTCTACGTTCTCCTCATGTCTGCATGGGATTTCCTCAGGGGCTTTGGTTTTCCTCCCACCCTTCAAAAACGCACTGGGGTTGTAGGTCAATTGGGTGTAGTTGGGCAGCACAAGCTCATGGGCTGAAAGGGCCTGTTACCGTGCTGTATGTCTAAATTTAAAAAAATGCTGATTTTTCATTTGAACTGAAAAAATTTAGAATTGAAATGACATAAGTTGCAGAGAAAATTAGGATGGTATGGAGAAAAAAGAAAGGAAAGGTAAAGATGAGAGAAGGAATGGCATGTTTCACGGTGGCACATCTGAAAGGTGCTCATAAAGAGTAGCAAAAAACAAAAAGTATGTTCAGTGGTGCAAATAGAATGAAACAAAGCTAGAAACAGCAGAATAAAGAGGGAGAAAAAACCCAAATATTAGAACAATAAATATATCTTGGATCTTTTACTTGACAAATTATTTTGAATCTTCACTCACCTGCTATATTTTTTGTTGATGATGCCCTCCTGATTCACTTAAGTTTTCTAAGATGTTCCCAAATTCACCAATTAATGCGCTTAATGTAATGAAATAGGACCTTAATAGGAAATGCTGAAAAACATTTGAAATGGGGTTGCTTCACAATAAGAGCACCATGTTAAAATGATAATGCTCTTCATAGTAGCTCAATAGGATAAGTTTGAATGAGACTCAAAATGTTCAATAAAATGAGGAATGGGGTAAGATTCTGTCATTTTTGTCATAAAATTATTCATTTTCAAACATAAAATCACTGAAATATGCATTTTTAATAAATCTAAACAGTGGTTCACATCTTTTGTTCAATTTGCAATTTTTGACTGAAGCAAAATTAAATGACTGAGTCTCAGGCACTGTGTAGATGATTTGATAATGTCATTAACATCACAGCTAAGGTCTCTTTCAGAAATTGGTGCTGTAGGGATGCAAAAATAAACCATTGAGCAAATGCTGATTTTATATTCCTTGAACTAAATGCTTAAAGGATTAATCACTGGATTGTTTTTTCTTTTGTTGTAATTTTACCAGGAATTTGTAGCATTATAATTTGTCCAATTTAAAGATAATTTCTGTCTTTGATCAAAAATTCAACAGATATTGATCAGAGTGTACATCCTATTGCATCAAAAAGGTTAATGAGGTTTGATTCTGGTACTGCATGTAATGTGAAGGCTGGATGGTTTCTTGAAATAGTCTGCCTGTCAGCCTTTCAACAAATAATGACACACAACAGCTACACAACATAATGTTCATGTTCACGGGCCATAAATTCCATAGTCTGGTGTTCAGTGACAACTTAAAATTATTTATTTCAATGAATATAATGATGCTTTCACTTGCAGTAAAATGAGATTTCAGGTCAAAGCAATGGTAAATTTTACATGTATGTTAGAATCAGACATTTTGTGTTGTTTTTTTTAATTCTAAAACCTTAAATTCAATTATTTTGTAAAGCAATCACCTCTTTAATTCTCTTAATGAAAACATCTTTTATATTTATTTTCCTTCAAAGCATACAGTTTTTATCATGATTTATCCTGTGTATAATCAAGTCAAAAGTTGCAAGTTAAATGCAAAAAATGAGAAATTTGGGTGGTTTCAGCATTTTATCCAGCCAATGGTTTCAGTTTTAAATGACAGCAGGTGGAGTTGGGCAGGGGTTGCAAGTTTGAAGAGTAGGACAATTGTGCTGTTCCACTTTATGCCATGTTAAATTGATGTCTTCTCTGCCTCATGGTCAGTGCAAAAGTGAATTGCATGCATTTTGGGCCTGTGACTGTTCACCATCTGTGCTCTAAAAGGCATTTTCTATAATTTGCACACTTTCTTGAGATGAGTGTGCTGGCCATGCAGAGGCTTAGACATTGGCCAGAGTCAGGAAAGTAGGATTACTGTTTTCTGGATAGTGGAACAGAGTTGGATACCTGGATGATCCTGCCTTTTGAAGTTGTTTATGACAGAATAATCAGAATACCAGAAAAATGGTGGAGGGAAGGATCGTGAATGAGGCTTGATTTGCAGAGGGTATTTTGACTGTAGTTTTGCATCCCCATCCAACTGAGGAGCTATGTCAGGCATGGGTGTGATTTATAAAATTGTGCTGGATTTTGTTTCCTTTGCCACAGAATACTTCTAAACCAAAGCTGCGAGTGGGCTACCTACAGCAGTGTGACTCATGCAGTTCTGGAGGTTGAATCACAACTAAATCAGGCTGTTCCAGCTCAGGCTACACACACCGAATGAGGTCCATGCTAGGATCATCTTTGTCAGCAGTAAAGAATCATCCTAAAAAGGCACCAGGTATCAACTCTTTCCGTGACCGCTATGGCAGTTGGAACAACTTGTTTAAATCTATCAAAATTGTTTTCAAGCGTGGCAACAGGTATTAAAAGAATTGTAATGGTTTATTGAAAAAAATTACCAGAGAAGTTTGAGCTCTTGCTAATTATTGTCTCCAATTTTACATTTTTTTCTGTATTTAAAATGAGTTAAAATACCGCAAATTTAAAGTTTTAACTCATTAAAAGACATCAAAGCAGCTCATTTAATTGCCCCCAATGACATGATATCAATGTATTGTTTCTATCCAGTGACTTAATAATGGAACTTCATTATAATATTCTAAATGATTCTGGGAAGGATAGATAATCTAGACAGCCAGCATCATTTTCCCAGGAGCAGCAAACTCCAGAGGACATCTCTACAAAATGAAGGGAGGAAAGATTTTTTTACACAGAGTTGTGGGTGCCTGGATTGCCTTGCCATAAGTGATGGTGGAGGCTGAAACATTGGAGTCATTTAAGAGACTCTTAGACAGGCACATGGATGAAAGGAAAATAGAGGTAGGAAATGTTTATTCTTTTGGTAGGAATATATATGTCAGGACAATATCGAAGGCTGAAGGACCTGTACTGTGCTGTAGTGTTCTACGTTATATGATATTTTCAAGAATGATTGTTGGACTTAGTTCTCAATGTGAAGAAAGTAGAATTTGCTTCTGAATTAGACATATTTTTAATGCTTATGTAAAAATTTTAAATTGTAGCAAATCACCCACGATGAAGCTGCAGGTCGAGCAAAGTGTCATTTTGAACAAATAGCTTTAACATCTCCAGTGCAAAACGTTTCCCAAAAAACAACTTGGTGTTCTTCTACAAGTGATGAACATCTCAAATGTTCTCAGAAAGATTCTCAACCAGAGTGATCATTTACAACTACGATAATAATAATGACATTTTGTCCTACACATAGTAGAAAATGAACCAAAATTCTTGCTTGCTTCAGCCAAACAGGTACTTGCGAAGAAAAATACTATGATAGTAAACTAATTGAATTGAAAGACATTAAATATATGACTTAGATAGGTAATAAATATTCACAGTAATCCCAGTGCAAAAAAGTGTCTTGCAATGATACAGTCAGTCCTTTCATGCTGTTGGAGCACTTTATGATCAGTAACAAGAGGACATCAAAGAGTCTGATAGCTGTTGGAAAGAAACTGTTCTTGATTCTAGAGGAGCTGGTTTCTGGGTTTCTGCCTGAAGGTCATAGTGAGAAAAAGTTGTGACCAGGGTGCTAGGGGTTCTTTATGATGTTGGCTGCCTTCTTGAGGCAGTGCCTCACATTGATGTCTACAATGGATGGGAAGTTAGAACCTGTGATTAATCTGGCTGTTTGCTACCTTTTGCAGCCTTCTGTGTTCCTGGTCCTTTGAATTGCCAAACCAGGCTGTGATGCAACCAGTCAGTATATGTTCCACGATGTAGCTGTAGAAATTTGATAGAGTATTCGCCAACAAACCAAATCTTCTCTGATTTTTTGGAAAGTAAAGATAATGATGTGGCTTCTTCATGGTTGCTTCAATGTGCCAGTTCCAGGAAAGTTCTTCAGAGAAATGGACTTCAAAGTTCTGACTCTCTCCACCTCTATCCTAAACTCAACATAAGCTCTTTGGTCTTGGTGATGTTGAGAGCAAAATTGTTGTTCTGTCACCACCCAGCCAGATTCTTGATCTCTATCCCGTTTTCTGATTTTTTTTCCCCAGTTATTTGACCAATAAAGGTGGTGTGATCAGCAAATTTGAGTATTGATTTGGAGGTAAAGTTGGCTATGTTGTCATGGGTTTACAAGGAAGAGAGCTGGGGACTAAGCACACAGGCTTGAGGTGCCCATGTGTTGTTGATCAGTGAGAAGGAGGTGATGCTGCAAATCTACATTGATTATGATCCGCTGATGAGGAAATCAAAAGTGCAGTTGCAGAGGAGCAGGGAGAGTCCCAGGTCCTTTGGTTTGGTGATGTTTTGCTGGTATGATGGTGTTGAACACTGAGCTGTAGTCTAGGAACAACAGCCTCACGTAGGTGTTTCTGTACTCTAGATGATTTAATACACTTTTATTACTCCATCCTTGCCAATTTCTTCATGTATTTCTTGTATATTTTGTTGAAATGACTCAATATCTTTTAGAGTGCACGCATCAGAGTCAGTTATTGATTTCATATGAAAAGTTGATAGACTTTAAGTCGTCGTATGGTGAAATGAATCTTAACTTGAGTCTGTTCAGAGTAACAAATGCCAATTGGCAGTCTCTGTGTGCAGAGCACTTTAGTGAAAAAAGCTATCAGGTCCTCTTTATTATGAATCACTTCTTTAAAACTTGCATTTAAATATGTACTCATTGCCAAATAAATTATATCTTAGTTTCAGATTTCTGAATTTCAGAATGGAATGTATATATCGACATTTTAATTCAATTTCACTCAAGTAATTTCCAAAAAACTACCCAGGAAATTAATATTCCCTTTGATGACATTGTAATCTCATCTCAATCCTGACATTTTTGGTAGAAACCTGACTAATTAATTTTTTGCATGCATTAAATCAATGTGCAAGTTGAAAGACTGAATGTTCACTTTACATATTTTTATTTTGCAGAATTGCTTTGAGTTATTTTGGAACACTTTATGTACAGTAGACCTTAATTGGCATAAATTTGATTCAAAGACAAATCTTGATTTTGAACCTGTGTTCATCTTCTTAAATTAAACTTATTGCTCAGTTTGCATCAATTACAAATTTTGCAGAGTAATTCGTAATGTTTTCTGTATAGTATTTTCTCGCTCTTCATTTATAATATTACCGATGAACTTCCAGAATTGTAAACATAAATCTTAAATATACACCCTCTTATATAGCTTTTTCATTGAATTGAAAAAAAAATCCACATTATTATTCACTTTTCTTTTTCTTGACATTAATCAATCTTACAAATTTGCTGCTGTTACATATATGGAGCATTGAGACCAAGATTGAAATTTTATTTGAAACCACATTTATCAGTAACTCCTGAGGTGGACAGCAATAAAGTTCCATAAAGACACCCAATGATTCTCCTTCCTTACATCATGAAACAGAGACAGGCAAAGAGTATCAGCAATTCTTGCTGATTCTTTAAAGGTCATCAAGAATTGATCACAATTGATTTCCCAGTTGCTTCCACGAAATGGACATTTCAGTTTTGTCCTTGTACCCTGGTTAATGGCCCTTCTTGTATTTGGCAGATTTCCACAGTTAAATTGACCCATAGGCACTTTGTTTTGACAATTAAACCATTACTTCATTATTGTTTTTTTGAACAAGTTTCAATCCTTCATGTCTTCCTGTTTGCAATATCTTCAGTGCCTTCCTAATTGTACATAAATCTATGAAAAATAATATTTTAAAAGCACGATAAGGTGTCAGTTGCACTTAAGTAAATGGGGAGTTCATCCTTAATCAATTTCCTTCCACCATCCCTTTATTTCCTTTCTGCTTGTCAACAAATAATCCTGATTCAGGTTTTGGTATGTAATGTGGTATTTTGCTAATGTGAAAACTAAGGAATTACTGCAAATTAAAAATGGTTATCCTGGTAGAAAAAAAAAGCAAAATCTCATAATTTTGTATGTGAATCAATAATATAGCTGTTTGAAATGTGTCCATTGATGTTGAACCTGAGCTGGGTCCATTTTAATGGCTTGTTCTATTAAATAATGTCATGCATTGAGAAGGCCAAGCGCTAGCTTTTTGTGTTCAGCAGCATGAGTAGTGCAAAGGAGACAAAATAAATTTCTCTGGGGAAAATTCAAATTAAGGTACATCTTCAGAAGTTTGAACATGATGACTTAAACAAAAAATCTACCACATCAAAGATATGGCCAGTAATTAGAATAACACTTATTTTTATATGTGTCACATAGTCCGACTTTATACATGACAGCTGATTTGTCATTGTTGTAAAACACTGCAATATATATTTTAATTCATTCCTTGTGAAAAGAAAAGATTTGGCTTTAAAACTCCTCATTCTTTGTTTGTATCTGGAATTGGGAAGAGAGATTATGAAGAAAAAAAGAACCCAGTTGGCAATCTCATCTCGTCTGATCTGAAGGTCTAGTGTAAGCAAAACAGGATACATTGAGATTGGCCAATTTCTGCTCCCTTTATTGCCTTAAGGAGTAAAATTAGCATCTGTTGAGTGATTAATTCCCAATTTCTCATTTGCTGCCTTGTTTTGCATTGAGCTAAATGTTAAATTAAAATGGAATTGATTAAATTGGGCAAATTCAAATGCATTTGGTGTTCTCACATTGATGATCATCTTTATTTGGCACCATCTGTTTGCCTTGGGTTGGCTCATTAAAATTTGGGTGTAATCCTCAACTAAATGAGCTCAATGCTTGGAAGAAAGGAGAGCAGAGGAGAAGACAAGGTTATTCCCAATTGAACAGCTAAAATTACAGGAATGTGTACAAATGAAAGGTGCATTTGCTGAAAAAATGGGAATACATGTATTCTGTAATGTGGTGAGAAGTCGAAGCCAATTGCAGTATACCCTCAATAAGGCCTTTGAAACACTCAACAGATTACTCAAATCAAATAACTCTTAAAAATAATAGGTCCCAGGTTAAAAAACAGTTTGGCACAGCAAATAGTGTCGTTGCCTCAAAGCTCCAAGGACCTAGTAGGTTTGATCCTGACCCTGGTGCAGTCAGCATGGAGTTTGCAGAAAATTCACGGTGACAAACTTCCCTCAGATACCCTGCTTGCCATCATTGGTACATTTGATGGCCACTGTAAACTATGTGGAAGGTGGGAAAACCACGATAGAGTTGATTGGCATATTTGAAAGAATAAATTGGAGGGAGAGCAGTGAAGTAATCTGATTGATGAGATTGTTCTGAGAAAATTTGAAATAATTCGAGGGAAATGTGCTATTTAATCTTCCTCAAGCAGTTTCCAAATACAGCAAAATACATTGAATTTGAATAAAGAGCCTGTGTTCAAAAGAAACGACACAAAAAAAGACATACAAAGCTGAAATAGACCAAAGCTTACTCAGTCACCCTATCAATTTCCACAGAAACCTTGAGGGATCTATGGACCTGGACCCGAGATATCTCTATTCCTCCACACTGTTAAGAATCCTGACATTAACCATGTACTCTGCATTCAAGTTCGACTTTACAAAGTGCATCACTTCAAACCTATCTGGATTGAACTCTGTCTGCTACTTCTTTGCCCAATTCTGCATTCTCTCTACATTCTGTTGTAATCTACAATGAATAACTTTCTGCGTGATCCATAACACCATCAACCTTTGTATCATCTGCTAATTTACTGACCACCCTTCATCCAAGTTATTCATAAACATGACAAAGAGCAGGGGTCCCCAAACAGGTTCTTCTATCCTCCATGCAGAAAATGTTCCATCTACTACAATTGTCTGCTTTCTTCAGGCTTGGATCTGAGTCCTCATGACTTTCTGAATGAGCCTACCATAGTGGACCTTGTCAAAAGCCATTCTAAAATTCATATACACCACATCCACCACCTTACCTACCTTCATCAATTTCCTTGTTAGTTGTTTTCATTGGATGATAAAGATTAAACAAGGATTTAAATGAAATGTTTGAAATGATGTAAGGTTTAGATAGAATAAATGGAGAAAATAATTCCAAGATTGCTAACAAAAGTTGCATTTTAGGATGGTTTGGATTTGATCTATCCGCGGCATGATAAAAATGATTTTGTGCTATTGCAGTTAAGAGCTTATAGCAGGTAAAATTTAAAGTAAATCATATATATAACACTTTTAATGTATTATTATGTGACAATAAAAGGAATTTTGGATTTGGAGTGTATAGCTAGTGTTGGATGATAATAATGATGAGTTTATAGCCATATACATTGTGCAATGTACATTTGCACCAATTTTTTTTCTTGCTGAGGCTGAACAGATACTTTGTAAAGAAATTAAAGGAATTATAATGATATACATTAAATTAAATTTAAAAAAGAGGCCATAAACACCAAAGATAAACATATAATTTATCCAACAGCCTTCTAAGGAAAGGTAAATAGATAGCTAGAATGAGAAAATATTGCAGGGGTAAGGGAAAATAATGGGTAAATGGGAACAACTGGATTGATTTTCAAGGGAGCTGACGCAGACTTAGGAAGCTAAATACTCTTTTATGCCTTTGATGTGAGTGTGGGAGAGGGACTATTTTACTTCTGTATGGAGAAATTGCAAAAACAAAATTGAAAAGATTATGAAAATTTATAAGATAACTGCAGAACATGTTTGAAAAACTCAGAAGGTCAGGTAACATCAGTGCAGAATGATGTTGGGGATTATGGCAACACTGTGGTTATATCATTGGGCAAGCAATCCAGAAGCCAGTTCAGAAAGATTTTAATGTCATCATGACAACAGATTCATTTAAATTGAGTGAATTAAAAATCTAAAATAAACAGTAGGAGTGGTGGATCAATATAGTTCCTATGAAATTACTGGTATATCCTGAGAAAAAGTCTGCATTTTTGGGTCCACAAAGGAAAGAATCTGCTGTCTTTGCCCTGTCTGGCTGATCTGCGACTTGAAATGCACACCAAGCCACACAGTTCAAAGGACATAAGGATAGGCTGCAGGATCTAGCCTTGCTGGCGGCACCTATGTATTATGGAAGAGTATATTCAAAAAGCGTTATTCTGATGAGGGATCATTAACCTTAATTAGTTCAGTTTCAAATCTCCAGAGATGCTGTCTGACATTTCACCATTCTCTGTTTTTATTCTAAAGAGATGTTACCTGACAAATTAAATGTTTGTTAACTAATTGCCTGATTAATGATCCTTATGACAAAAGGCTTGTAAAATTTCAAAGGTAGTAGTGTGACCTCGGCCTCTTCAGGTTAAACATGGGTTCTGGCTATTATCTCAATTAATTCCACAGATGGTAAGGATGTAAACCTGGTACCTTTCTCAGCTGTCATCCCTCAGGTAATTTTGCTGTTTTGATCTCAGTTTTGCATTGAATAGTTTTGCCACCAGTTTATGAGTTGTTAATCTTGAAATTACACTGAAAAATACTTATTTACACATTTTTTCTTAAGGTCTTTTATTGAAAGATAAGTTTACATAAAGTGAAATAATGTGACACTTGATCATTAAAAAAATGCTGAAAATACTACTGGTTGAATTGGCTAAGATTTATACTGGAGGTTCTTGCAAATAACAAGTTGGCACACATGACTGAGTCATAAACACGGTAAGGAATTTCAACCCAGTAAGGAATTTCAGCCAATAAATATAACTTAATCAAGTTATGTTTCCATATGAATGCATCTCATTCCCTTTTACTGACTCACCAAGGGCATTGGTAGAAGCAGCAGAAACTGCAAAATTGTTAATTTGAAGTGTCAGGTATTTGGATATGAAAGAGAGAGATGTTTTTAAATAAAATGCAAGTAAAATGACCCCTTTTCTCCTCATATTGAAGAGCCAGGGCAAGATATATCCTGAAGATTGTAGGGCAGTTTGACTCAAGTGAGAGTGAGGCTACATATAAAATCAAATAACCTCTACTGGTTTAGTGGGTGTATGAGGACCTTGAATTTAGCTTGAAAGTAAAAGTTTGAAATAACTTTATCCAAATTGGTCAAAGTAGTCTTTGATAAAGCCTACTTTGTATTGTCTCTGGTGTGTAAAAGGAGTGATTTACATTGGTCAAATGGCTCTTGAGCTATGCTTTCATATTGTATTGAATTAGTTCTGGAAGCTATCACAAATTTTGAGTGAGTTAATTGTATATATACACTGTGTTCTCATAGTTGAGAATTTTTTTTAAATGCGGAAATGTGATACAATATGGAGGTCCCTTTTATTTGCAGCATTGTAGATATATAAAAGGTAATTATTTGGTTGGGAGGCCCAAGAGCTTGAATTTCAATTAAAGCTTAACTGTCCGAACTTTTTGGCAAAGTGACAAGATTGTTAGCTCTTCAATAGAATGCGAACATCATTGCTTGGATTTTGGAATCAGTCACAGTTGAACTCTGTGTGAGGAAATCTCTTGGATACAACAGCTAAAGACCTTGGAAATGTGGATTGACTCCAGGGCTGCAAGGCATTTTATTGCTAGGCATTACTGGTGAACGCAGGATACCATCCACAAATGCATGCCTTGATTACAGCCCTGGCACAACCTCAACACATTTCATCCAATTGAATGCTTACATTCACGCTCTCCACACTCATGAATCCTTTACTCACACATGTCTCATCATCTTTTGAGGCTTCTAGAAAACACAAAAAACACACTGTCAATATATTGATGCAATTCTCCCTCGAGTAAAGGAAAGCATGAAACAAACACCTAACAATGGGGGTGTAAATTCTCTGTTGTAGAGTCATAGAATAATACAGCAAAGAATCAGGCCTTTTGGCCCAATTTGTTCATGTCAACCCAGTTTTCTAACTGAGCTATTCTTATTTGACTTCATTTAGCCCATAGCCCACCAAACCTTTCCTGTAAAATACCCATCTGAATGTCTTTTAAACACCACAATTGTATGTTCCTCCATAGCTTCCTCTGTGCAAAGATCATTCCATATTCACACCCACTCTGAGTAAACAAAAGGGCAAAATTGCCCTTTTAAATCTTTCCTCCTCACCATAACCTTATGTCCTAAAGATCTCGATGATTTGATCACTTTGCATACAGTTGGGGGAGATGGATCCATCAGGAATGGGTAGCAGTAGCCAAGTTCATCACCCTATGGGTGAATCTGCTTCACAGGAGGGGAGCAAAAAATGTGGCAGAGCTATTGTGGTGAGGACAATAGGGCAATAGATAGGAGTTTATGTGGCCATAGATTAAACTTCTGGATAGAGTGTTGCTTCTGAGGAGTTAAAGTCAGGGATGTCTTGGAGAGGCTGCAGGACATTCTGAAAGGGTAGGTGAACAGCCATTTATTGGGGTGCATATAGGTATCAACGATATAGGCAAGAAGTGGGGTGGGATTCCATGAGGTGAATTTAGAGAGAAAGGAGATCAATTAAAAAGTGGATCCCCATAGGTAGTAATCTACATGCAAGGAACAGGAGTAGCAGAATATTTAGGATGAATCCATAGCTTGAGCAGTTATGCCAGATGGAGGGTTTTAAATCCTGGGGCACTGGAACTAGCAGTGGGGAATATGGGACCAGTACAAACCAGAGTTGACACCTGGATAGGTCTGGGATCCATGGGGGATTCTTTGCTTGTGCTTTTGGGAGGGGTTTGAATTAATAAGTCAAGGGGATGGGAATCTGTGCAGTAAGACAGAGAGAAGCGATGCAGATAGAGGAAAAGTATTCTTTTCCTCTATCTGCATAGGAAGATTAAATGAAAAAATATATAATGATTATAAGATTCTCCAAGGACAGTAAGTGCAAGTGCACTTCATCTGCATGCACGTAGCATTTTAAAGTGGGTCAATGAACTTGTGGTATAAAGGAGCCCTCACAGAGAATTGGTTACATGGTGGATGTGACTGGGAATTAAATATTTTACACAAGAAGGTAAAGGAGATGGGATGGTGCTCTTTATGAAGAATTAGATGAGGACAATAATGTGAGCTGATTTAAAATCAAAGGAGCAGAATGTTCAATTCTTCTTGATAGAGATTAGGAATTGTAAGGAAAATAAATGACTTGGTGGAGTTTATATACACAACCAAATAATAACAATATAGTAGCAGAGACCATAATTCAAAAAAAAAATCTGATGCGTCTAAGAATGGAACAGTAATTGTCATGGGAGACTTTAAAATTGGAGATTGGTCCAATCAAATCAGTCAAGGTAGACTTGAGCAGGAGTTCATGGAATGCATCTGTGACATCTTAAGCCGCAGGTTTCTGAACCAATAAGATCTGTGCAATGAGGCAGTTAGAATTAATTAAATTTAAAAAGTACATGGATCTTCTTCAAAAGAATGATCATATTATAACCATATAACCATTTACGGAGCGGAAACAGGCCATGTTGGCCTTTCGAGTCCGCATCGGTTCACTAGAACAACTCCACTAGCTCAAACCTCCCGCTCTCCACCAATAACCCTCCAACCCCCTCTCCTCCACGTACACATCCAACTTTCTCTTAAATGAGGGACGAGGCAAGATGATATCAGTTTGATGGGGCAGTAGCACACAGAAACAATGGACCTTCTGGAAGAGTAGAATCTATATGATTGAATGTCTCAGACATATGGAAGGTACAACAATGTGATCTAGCACCAGTGTATTATGCCTAAACAAGGGAGACCACAACAGAATGAGGGAGGAGTTGGATCATGTAGACTGGGACCACTGCCTGTGTTACCCATGTGCCCATGCCACTCAAATGCACACAATGAATTTACAGCCCTGGTAGGTTTTGAAAGTGGAAGGAAACCAGAGCACCCAAAGGAAACCTATGCGGGTCAGGAGGAGAATGGACAAACTCCTATAGACAGCACCAGATTCAAAATTGGGTTGCTGGTGGTATAACAGTGTTGCTCTAACCATGCCATCCAGGTATATGGTGAGACAGATGAGGAACAGTGGAAGACTTTCAAAGATTTTTCAAAGCGTTCAACAAAAATACCATACATTTTGGCGGATAAGACAACCCTTGATGCATCCAAAAAACACTTTTAAAAAAAAGAGGTCTTCTTATAGGCCAGATACAAAAAACAGGTGACCTTAAAATTCTGGCTAGAAAAATAGACTGATCATGACCACCTCCCCACTGCTGCCAGTCCCTGACACCTCCACACTGCTTGCCTGAGAGCCCAAGGTCTTTTCTCCTGCCTGGGAGCCTGAAGCATTGATCAGAAAATTGGCGGGTCATCTTATACAACCGATAAGAGCTAAAACCATGAAATTCAGGCTGAAGTTGGGGTTCCATCTTACCTGAAGGCCATCTTATCTGCCATAATATATACGATATATTCCAGTTAAAAAAAACAAGGAAAGTAAGGGAAGGGAGAACCAGCTGTGGATAAATGGGGTGGGAAGAAAGGAAGCATCAAATTAAAAGCTACTACTGTACATTCAAAGTAACATGAGTTTTGGAAAATGGAGCATTAGTCAAACTTTAAAAAGCAAGAGAAAAAACACACAGGAAGCAATAAAGCAAAGGAAGATAGATTATGAAAGTAAATTAGCACAAAATATAAAAACAGATTTTAAAAACAGGTTTTCATTATTATAATAAATGGAAAAGAGTGGCTGAAGTGAATGCAAATCCCTTAGAAGATGTGAGGGAGAAATTAATATTGGGTAATTTGAAATGGTCGAGGTCTTGAATGACTATTTTGTGAGGGTCTTCATAGTGGAAGACACATTTAATGTGCCAAAGAGCAATGTTAAGGATGGAATGGGACGTGAGGACTATGGTTCTATAATTAAAGAAATAGTGTTGAGAAAAAATAATGAGTTTAAAGGGAGACAAGTCCCCAGGTCCTTGTACAATGCATCTCAGGGTAGCTATTGGAGATGCAATTGTCATATTTTCCAAAATTTTCTAGGCAGATCCTGGTGGATTGGTAAATGGCAAATGAACTGATGTATAAAAAATGATGTTGGCCAGTTAAGTTAATGTCTGACCAAGAAAAATCTTGAAGCTAATATTAAGAAAGAAATAGCTAGACATCTGGATAGAAATTGTTCCACTGGGCTAATGGAGCATGGATCCAGGAAGGGGATGCTCTCTTTGATAAGTTTACTAGAGTTTTTTGATGATATGAGAAGTGCAGTGAATAGAGGGGACACAGGTGAACATTGTGTGTTTGGATTTCCAGAAGGAAGTCGACAAGGTACTGCATTGTAAGACTTATTGAGGATCCATGGAGTTGGTGTTATGTATTAGCATGAATAGAGGATTGGTAATCAATAGAATGCAGAAAGTTGGTAAACATGTTGTTTTTCTTTGGTTGACAATCAGTGGAGATCGAAGTACAACAGGGGTTGGTCCTGGGCCCACAATAGTTCACAACATGCATTAATGATTAAGAAGTCAAGACCACCTAAATTGGATGATAAAACAAAATTGAATGGATAAGCAAATTCTGCAGTGAGGTAAAAGCTCTTTTTCCACTGGTATCCCAGTTAATTGGCCATGCAGAGTCCTGGGATAGGAAGCTCTTTGTGCTCTTTCCTCTGCTTTTCTACTGAACACAACCCATCCCTGACTGGAATTTGTCCTTTTTCCACTGGTTTAATCAGCACACCAGCATCAGCTGACGCTGGGGATATGAGTAGGGGCCGTCAATCCTAGGTGTCATTTGACGCCAGATTGTTGATGGCTTTCCTTTTCCACTGGACTCTTAACTGGTTAATTTCCCCTTAAATCCTGGGACAAGGTGCCAGTGGACAAGGGGCTCTAGGTATGTTAGGTGAGTGAGCAAGGATCTGGCAGATGGAGTACAATGTTGATAAATGCAAATCTATCCACTTTGGATGTAAGATTAGTTGATTATTATTTATACAATGAAAAATTTGCAGCTTGCTGTTGTGCAAAAGTGCTTATGCATGAAATGCAAAAGGTTGGTCATCAAGAAGGCAATTGGAATATTGGCCTTCATTGCTGGAGGGAGTAATTTAAGAGTAGAAAGGTTGTGCTGTAACTGTACAGAGTACTTGTGAGAACTGTGTGCAGTTTTGGTCTTCTTCTTTGAGAAAGGATGTATGGGTTTTGAGATGGTCTTGATGAGATTCAACAGGTTGATTCAAGAGATGAAGGGAATAGAAGCCATGGGTCTTTAAATAAGAATCATTTCAGCAAGGACTACTGACCTCCCTCCATTTGGGAGTTTGTGGCTTCTTACACCATTAATTCACCATTTTGTGTGCTGATCGCCAGATTGCAGAAGCCCATGTTGAGAAAGTTAAGGACCAAGTTGACCATCACCACCCACTCTTTTTGTGCTTCCACAAACACTTCAGTGAAATGCTGAATAATAGTTCCATTAATCCTGTTCAAGCAATTAGTCTTGAAATTTCCTAATTGAAGTATTACCCACCAAAATGCTGTCAAGATTCTTTACTGAATGCTAGCAGTTAGTTTAATTGCCAATAAAGCCATCAATAATTTTGAACAGCTTTTACTCTGCAATATTGAATATTATGGGCAATACATCATCAACAATAGACATTTAATTATCTAGCTGTGAAGTTGTTCCATCAGATAGCAGCCAGGGGAAGTTTCCCTGACAGGTGCCAATGAGCAACCACAGAATTATTTTATGGACTTTTGCTGACTGCATTGCATTCAACAGATAGACCGTCCTAAGATTTCAGAAGCAAATATCAGAGACATTTGCATCATCAGAAATTCTACCATGTTAATATTTAACAGCATTTTAACAAGCAACATAATAGCATAATTATCATGTAACAAAATAAATTGATGTAAGCCTATTATAATTTAACTGACACCCAGTGCAATGTATTATGGATAGTATTGAATATATGGCAGATGGGATGGTTGACTGTGAGGACAATTCAGGCCATCGACTTGGCCACTGTGCTGAGCATAAATATTTGCGCTTCAGCTATTTACTTCCCCTGAGAAAGGCTTCTCATGTTGTTTTGAACTTATAGAGACTTTATGGTGATCTTACTTTCTTTGATTCTTTTAAGATTTTTCATAAAAAAATAGAAACGACTTTCATTAACATGACCACATGTTTAAATTTGCACAAAAGGAATTTGCTTTAAATAAGAATTTCCAAAGATTCTATACTCCTTTGATGTACAGTAATTATGCAGGTGTGTTTGTTTACAGTAATTTCAATTCTTAAATGCATAAAACAAGCAGGATAAATGCTTTGCTCCACAGAAATAAGATCAGAAAACAATAATGTGATATCTTTCATTGGTTCAATAGAGACAAAATGAACAGCATTCAAATGAATTCACAATAGATGCTTTTATAGGGAAAAAGAATGAAAGAATCTGGCCAGGAAAGGATTATATATCAGTGCACCACTAAAAGTACAATATACTGTACTTGCTTTGTCTATATGGAGGAAAGGCTAGGGATATATATTCAAGTCAATTACTTGTAGCTTTAGACACCACACATTTCTTGGGAAAAATTAATACATATATTTTGAAATAAAAGCTTGTTTTGTGACAACAGATCACAGGGATTTGAAATAGTGCAAACATGCATATTCTATGTGCCAACATGTTGTGGAATTTTTAGAGAGAATGAGCAAACACCTGTCTGCTGAGGGGAAAGTGTGAAAATATTTTGTGAGATAATAGAGAGCATGTTTAACATTTGTCAGAAGTATAAAACAGATGATAACAAGTCACAAACTTGATTGTGCTATACTTCATTTTCATTGCTATTAACTTCTTTATTTGATATTAGTGGAGGCGCTTTAACTTGCACAAACCATCAATTTTTTTCCATTTACTGGACTGTTTGAAAATAAATGAGAATATAATTATAATAACTCGCAAACCAATAATGTGGACACCCCACTGTTGTGGTCTCAGCCTCACAGGTACCATGGTTCCCATGTCCCTTTCACGGTCTCAGCCCCTGTTACTGTGTTCCTTAATATTTATCTACTTCAGTTTCCTGTGCTTCCTTGAAACACACCTGGATCTGTTTTCCAATCCTTTGAAATTAAATTGAGCCTTTTTGCTCTGCACGCTTGAAATGTCTCAGGTTGACTAGAAAATTTATTGTTCTATTGTTCATAATAGCTAGGGAAAAAAAATTAAAGAGTGATGAATTATTAATTGGAAAACCCCAATCCATTCATCTGGAAACTCTCCTTGACCTGTGCCACCAAAGTTCTGAGTGTGCCAAATTAACAAGATTTTACTGTATTTAAAAGTTCTGCACATAACTTCCTTTCTACTCTCTTCCTGAAAATCTCACAGTTGTTTTACCAGAAAGAATGTTGGGTAAAGGAGAGTAGATATGATGAGAAATAAATGGAATTAAACATAATCGCGCATGTTTAGACATTCATACACCTTTGTTGTAATAATATGGCTGCACCCAACAACTTTTTCATATTCTATGTTGAAAATTCTCTGATTTATTTCCTATATTTTTGCACTGTTCAATGCTGACTATATATTAGGTGTCTGTCAAAGGTATGCAAATTAAACATTTCCATTAACCATTGAAGTTGTAATATTATTAACCATTTTCTATTAAAATAAACTTTACAAGATTAACTGTAATTTACATAAATATGAAAGGTTGGTTCTTTTTATTGAAAGGATCATAGAGATTTTGTAAAAAAAAAACTGCTTTCAGAGATCTGCTACCCTCAATTGTTCTGCTTTATGCCATTCTTTGATCCAGGGAAAGATGGAATTGTATACAGATAGTACCCAGTGAGCTGGAGATCTGAACACATTTGAAATGTTATAACATCATTAAAATGCTGGCCATTATGTCAGTCGTATACTAATGCAGATATCTATTGTGATGGCAGCAGAAGTATTTAATATTAATATGGCTTTGTACTAGATACAGTAATCTCTGGATGATCGTTTGCCTGCTATTGATTCCTATGGATAGAAATTCAATCAGACTGCAGGTTTTTATATGCACTTTTGGCTCCCTGTTTTTGTATGGGTCAATTTCATTTGTGATTGGAAGACTACATCACTTGTAACATTAAATTATTTAGGTCCCTGCATGTTCCTCGCTAAGTACTCGAGAGTGTGGAAAAGTACTGTGATATCAATTCTTGTTGAAAACTCATCCAACAACTGCCCTTCCTCAATGAGCCAGGCATTCTGCTTCCAATACAATGCAACACCACACAGGGGGGAGAAAAAAAAACACCAGATCTGAACAGATCGATTTTAAAAATCAGGTTTATTTAAAGGGATCCTTTATTTGTTGCAGGTTCTCTTTGAATTGATTTGAGGGAAAACACAGGCATGTGAAATGCAATTTTCCTGGGCAAAGAGTCATGAATAGGATGTTCAAGGAGGATGCTGTGAATCCAGCATCCAGTAGTAGGAGGATAGGATAGGATCTGACTTCCTCTTTACTGGGGAAGATGAAGAGTTTTAGCTGGATAGGCATAACCCTTGAGAGCTCCTGTCACCAATGTATGTCAAGGTGTTGATATTCAAAACAGTGGTCGTGGAGGCATTCCTTCTGCTGCAGAAAGAGCTCGTCCATGCTGCTCTGCTTGAAATGGACTGCCATTGGAAATCTCAGTCTCAATGAGATTATCTTCTAGGAGTGACAAATATGGCCACATATGGTTTAATGACACTCTCAAACAGGGAATATTATAAATTGAATTGGTGAGGAAGTAGTATACTGAGAGAAGATGGCTTCTTTATTGTCACCCACTCTGTGCACCCTTCACGTGTCCATGGACCCTGATCTTGTGTCAGTTCATTGGCAGAGAAACTAAGGCGTAGCCTCATTCTAAGCATTCATCTCCCATCCAATTTTTTTTTAACCAAAACTTTCATTCAATCAAAGAGTCTTACGTAAATTGCTCCTCAAGGTATTTATAGGTATTTTCTGAGAAGTGGGATACCTACTTCTGTCTGCTTCCCTAAGGTTCAGTGTTACATATAGAGACCAGTAGCAATGAAAATTCACCGACAATGGTACATTCAAAACAATAATTATTAACTATTAATAACATAACACTTCTTACTTTAAGTTAACCGCAGTATGCACAAATAGGTGTGTGCGTGTGCGTGTGCGTGCGTGTGCGTGTGCGTGCGTGTGTGTGTGTGCATGTGTGTGTGCATGTGTGTGTGTGTCTGTGTGTGTGTCTGTGTGCGTGCGTGCGTGCGTGCGTGCGTGCGTGCGTGCGTGCGTGCGTGCGTGCGTGCGTGCGTGCGTGCGTGCGTGCGTGCGTGCGTGCGTGCGTGTGCGCGCGCCCAAACCATTATAGTTCAGACATAATTCTGAAGAGATGATTTTAACATTCAGTCAGTTTTGTTTTGAAACTCTGACTATTTAAATTGTTGCTCAACAGGAATTATGGAGTAGGTGTGAGGCATCAGATTTCTCAAAACCCACAAATTTCTTGGAGAGTAGTTTTCAGAGAATTGTTTCTTCTTATGCATGATTCCCCCCCCCCCCCTTAAATGGAGGTTTCTGTACTTGTGGTTTCTGCACGATGATTTCACAAACCCAGGCAAGGGTTACATGAGGTGCCATGTAGAAATGGACACAATGAATGTGTCCTCTTTTCAAAGACACAGCTGAAGTGGCTCTTCCTTGCCACGGTTTATGTATCTCTCATGCTAAAGAGAATACAATCAGAGACCTTCTCCGCAGTGTGTCTCGGCAATTTATGACCACATATGGTTTTCAGCTCAATATTAAAATGAAGCTTTTCAAATGACTTTAATCACATGGCATGACATCACTGCTTAGTCCTTTTTGAAGTTTCTCTCTTCCAAAGGTTTTTGTGAGCAAAATGCTTCTGGGCTGTCAGCCCAGCTAACCAGCAAATGACTGGGCTTTTCTCAACCAAGCGTTCATTTTTCCAGCAATTGAATGGATAATCACTCCAGGTCTATGACTGTTTACACAGCTTCCACCAAACAATGGCTAACAGACATTTCGACTTTCAGAATGGTTTCTGAGTGTAATTGTGTCTCTGTAATTGTGCCCTGTCCACCCTAAAACTAACTTTGCTAAGAAATATATAACTAAAGATTAATAATAACAATTCCATCACATCACTTACTGCTTGCAATGGTTGTCAGTAAAGATTCGTCCCCCTTTACAAGATACAAACAGGACTTCAATCAGTTTCAACTTGATTTTTACCAATTTACTCGAACTCTCAGGAAATTGAAAAAAATCCTCCTAAGTGCCAATTTCAGTCTGATTTACTATTGCATAGAGTAACTGAATGCATAATTGAAACCATTTTTGCATGTGTTCAATACGATCCACCTTCCTTTAGGTGAGCACTAAAACAGATTGTTTTTGAGCAAGAATGATGTGATGCGCTGTAAGCCAGAATCAGACACACACAAAGATAAAGACAAGCTTTAATCCACAAAGACTTCCACAGAGCCAGGCTGGCTGTGGCTGCAGCAACTTTGAGTGAGACCTCGGGAGGCCAGTGCAGGCTTATATCCCGGAGGGTGATTGACAGCCGGCCAGGTGTTGTCCTGTCCCCTTATACTCCTGCAGGTACAGAGGTTGCCCCCTGCAGTAGGCTGGTGGTGTACCACCACAAAGGATGAAGGCATTTTTTTTGTAATTCCTTTGGTGCACCTCTTGTATTCCTCCTGGTTTGAGAGGGTTTTTCAAAACTTAGATTGCTTCCTGCCAAAATATCTATCATATACTTGCTGTTCTATAGTCTGTTTATATTTCAACAGCCAAGTCAGATGATTGAGATATGTGAAGAATTAGCACTTTGGATTTGAACCAAATTGGAGTTAAACCTGATTGAGCTTCTGACAATGAAAGGCAAAAATTTTCTAATGTTTTTATCTTGCAATTAGTTTCTTGGGAAACGGATTCTGAATTTGCTTGCAATAACTCAAATTGTGACAATATATTAACTTCCAACTCTGGTATTTAGAAAGTTTAGGTTAATGAGGTGTGATCAGTGTTAGATTTTTCCTGATCGCTTCCTTTCAACCACTTACTGTATTTTTAAACTTTGGACTGAAATGAATCTTTGGTAGTGGAAATTTAGCAAAATGTATCTTATTTCCCATATTTCTGATTTAATCTCTTCAGAACATGTTCAATATTGTGAGTCGACAAATATAACAAGCAAGATCATCTGAGTTCCTTGTTCTCCTTACAATAAGGCAAAGTTCAATGTGAATTATTGATGTTTTCCCTTGGATGTCCATTGATTTCTATGTTTTGAGCAGAGGGAGGTGTTCACTGATACTATACTTGGTCAAATGTTTCCTTATTATTAAAAGGGTAGCCACTGTCACATCATTTCTGGAATTCAACTCTTTGGACAATGTTTGGTCAAAGGCTGTCACAAGATGGTCCTGACAGTATCCCAACTGGGCACGGGTGTCTCAGTTATTTGTAAATAAATTCTGCTTGTAAACATTGTGGACAGTGTTTCAAGTGGCACTAGGTTACCAGAAACTATGGGTGATAAATAACAGTAGATTGATTGAATTATGATTAATGGATTGGATTTGTCCTGCTTTATTTGGAAAAGCAATTTTTCAACTTGAAAAATTGAGTGGTTTGCTGATCTTTTTCCCCTCCAAATCTTTGATGTTGAAATTGTGAATTGGAAATTAAAGGGAGAATAGGGTGACATTTTTCTGAAGACAGTGCTGTGATTGTCCAAAGATTTGGTCAAACCAGCAGTTTGACCAGTCTTAGATTGAAGAATGAGACAGTTATGCATCAGTGAAACAATCGTTAGGGATGGTACAATGCAGTGACCATCTGAGACCATTAAAAAGTTTGCAGTACTTTATGTGTAAATCCTACCTTCTATAAAAGTATATCATATCTGCAGGCCCATTCTTGAGTGCCAACACTTCATCTGGTTCACGATGTTGACCTGTGTGGTATTGATGGAGTTCATATCTCTGGATGAGCACTTGGTTTTGTTTTTCCTTCTCGACTTGCAATTTAATTGCTTAACCATGGGAGTTGATCAAATGTGATTTGGAGTGTTAATTGCATTTGTTAGTTTAAATTTTATTTTTTAATATTGTACTATTTTAGCTCTTACAAGATTTTTTTTAAAACTCAAATTTGAATAAGCTTCAAGAAATTCCTGCAGTAAGAAACTATGATAAATAAACTTCCAATAAGTATGTGTCATAAGATGATGTTTCAATAAAATGTGTTATCAATTTTATTGTCATCTGATTATATGGTACAACACGAAGAAAGAACGTTCTCTGGTCCAACAAACCTACACAACACAACAATAATAATGTACATACAGACAAACAATACATATACAGGACAGGTATTCATATATATTTAAATAAATATTGTTTCATGAATATGAGAGTCTTAGATGGTTAGTGTGAGCAGTTCCTTTGGACAATTAATATGAACAGTTCCTTTGGTTTTCAGCAGATGGTGTGGATTGACATCTTATAATAAGTACATCCTTACTGAAGTTCTATTGTGAGATTAACTTAATTAGGCTTGAAATGACAATTTCTGTTCAAATATAATGCAATTGCTTTTCACAGCATTCCATGTTAAAGTTAACCAAGCTTTTTAGACAGATTGTTAATGTATTGTCATCTGGAATGCCATTTCTCTCATTTGTATGAAATGCAATCAATCAATGAAAAAGAAAAAAAATGTATGTAGACAAAAACGTATCTGAGAATAATATTTTAATCAGTAATTTAACATAGAAAATGGAACATTACAGCACAGTACAGGCCCTTCAGCCTTTGTTGTTGTCTCAACCTATATATTCTTAACAAAAAAACCTACCTACCTCATAACGCTCTATTTTTCTTTCATCCATGTACCTATCTAAGAGTCTCTTAAATGCCCCTAATATTGCAGACTCCAGCACCATCCCTGGCAAGGTATTCATGGCACCCACAACTCTGTACATAAAAAAAACTTGCCCCTGATGTCTCTCCTATTTTTTTTCCTCCCTTCACTTTGTAGAGATGTCCCCTGTCCTGGGAAAAAAATGTGCTGACTCTCCACATTATCAATGCCTCTCGGAATCTTAAAGACTTCCATTAAGTCTCCTCTCAACTTTCATCACTCCAAAAAGAAAAGTTCAAGCTAACCTTGCTTTGTAAGATTTATTTTCCAATCCAGGCAACATCCTGGTAAATCTCCTCTTCACCCTCTCCATAGCTTCCACATTCTCCCTAGAATGAGGTGACCAGAATTGAACACAATACTCTAATTGTGTTCTCACCAGAGATTTGTAGAGTTGCAACATGACCTCTTGACTCTTGAACTCATTCCCCCTTTTAATGAAGCCCAGCATCCCATAGACCTTTTTAATGATCTTATCAACCTATGGGGCCACCTTGAGAAAGGTTTGGATTTGGAACTCCAGGTCCCTCTATTCCTCCACACTCTTAAGTATCTGACCATTAACATTGTACTCAGCCTTCTGGTTTGACCTTCCAAAATGTATCATCTCACACTTATCTGGATTGAACTCCATCTGCCACTTTTCTGCCCAACTCTGCCTCCTGTCCATATGCTTTTGTAACTTGAAACAACCTTCAACACCATTCACAGCTCCCCCAACCTTCATATCATCCACAAACTTAATATCCCATCATTTTGCTTCAGCAAAGGTATTTGTATAAAAAAAAATCACAAAGAGCAGACATCCCAGACAGATCCCTGTGGGACTCTGCTAATCACTGATCTCCGGGCAGAATACTTTCCGTCAATTAACATTCTTTGCTTTCTATATGTAAGCCAATTTTTAATCCACACAGCCAAGGTTCCTTGGATCCTATGTCTCATGATTTTCTGAATAGGGGACCTTGTCAGATGCCTTACTAAAATACATATAGACCACATCTATCACCTTATTTTCATCAATTTATTTTGTTACCTTCTCAAATGTCTTCCTTCTATGATTATGTTGTGATTTATATCAGAATATCAGTCATGGTTGAAATTCATTGTGAACCTTTTTTCTGATCCAGTTGCCCTGACACTTGTCTGAAAAATTGAGACCTTGCCTCATTTTAACAAACCTGCTTCTGTCTTGTCTTGAAAGGCAGATTGTAGAATTGAAAGGCACAGAGGTGAGGACAAAGGGAAGGAGTACAATGGCAATATCTCTGATCTGTGAAGGCCCAATGAGAGAGATGCACATCATATCCATTTGAACTAATTTCTTTGGCAATATTACAGAGGGAATGGGATCATTGGGTCTGAGATACAAAACACATCAATGCCTCAATGATCGTTCAAACAGGCATAGTTGGTAAAGCCACTGCCTCACCATGCCAGAGACCTGACTTCAGATGCAAACAGTGTGGTAGTTGGACTTTCTTCCTGTGACCGGGTGGCTTTCCTCTGGATGCTTTGATTACCTTCCATATTCTGAGGAGTGATAGGTTAAGTGGACACTGTAAGTTGACCCGAGTGTGATGCTAAGTGGTGGAATCTGGTGGACAGGGTGTTGGTCAGAAAGTGAGAAGAATTTTTAAAAAAAGGATGAGGGTTGAATTTGTGCAAATGCAGTGATGATGATCGGTGTGGGCTCAATAGGCTAAAGAGCCTGTATGCTTGCTGTATTTCTATTTTGATTCAATGAAGAAATGCCCAGCACATTTCTGCAGTGAGGAAGACTCTGTGTCCAAACCTGGTTTATGCTACATGTGTGAAGATGTGTGCTGTTCTTGAAATATATTTTGGGATGAACCTTGTGGATTGGTCTAAAAACCACAATTAAGAAAACAAATGCACCATATGAAAATGAAAATGCCTCGAAATGTTCCAGATTTGGATGTGATCTATTTTGACAGTTTTGTTGCACAGAAAAAAGGTTCAGGGCAACCCTTTGTAGTAGAGACTGCTTAGTTCTTTGCAAGCACAATTAAATATTGTGTGAACAAAATAGCTGCCAAAATTCATGTCCGCAGAACTTCTTTAATACACTATATCTCATAATAATTGAACATATTGAGTTGATGAAAACTTGCCATTGCTTCTATATTTTTCAATTGTAGAATTACATGCTGATTTTTAACTTCAGTTCACATTATAAAAAGTACTCTTTACGCAAAAATACAAATTATATTGGATTTACTTTACTGATGGTGAATTACAATTGAATAGATGTAGGATAAACCATTAAATGAAGTACAAATTCCTGTCCAAGTAATAATGAATTGCATATTCAGATGCCAGATGGTGAAGGAAGGTTATGAGATATTAGTGTGTTAATCAAGAGTCCACAAAAGACAATGATCTTTTTAAGGCTACAATTAATGTTTGGAAGATGTTGGCAATCACTTGTGCAGTGGAACAATTAGGATAATATTTCCATCTATTATGGGGAAGTTGACGGTGAATTACATTTAAAACAAAAATAGGTTTGAGCTGCTGTTGCAATTGTTTCTTTAGAAAGGCTCTTTCTGCTCCATCTTGTTAGCAGCTGATCATCCTTCTAAATGCCTTTCAGGAAACTAAGCATAGTTAAGAACATTTTCAGAGACTGAGTGGGACACATGTTTTGGATTTATTCCAGCCAAAACACCAATTTAAATTTTACCAGATTGGCTCTTTAATAAATAAGCTGATTGTATTTGGATTGAACAGTCATGGCAGACTTGTGTGTCAATAAAGGAATTATTTAGTCTTTTTTTTTTGGTTTGGCTCTCCAAATTTCAGGACAGTATATCAACATGTTAGGTTGTTTTCCCTTGATTTTATTGCGCCGCATACTTCCAAATTATTATTTTTGCCATTGCTTTCAAATAGTCTGTGGATTCACTTGCAGCCAAGAAGCAACCTATGAAAATAAATCTCTTCTTTGTTGAATTGTTCTATTACTACTTCAGATGATTGTCAATAGATGATGAGGAAAAAAAAAACATTACCGAAGCCTTTGTGGATAGTACTGTTGGGAAATAAGACAGTTTGGAAGTCAGATGATGTCACAATTGAATAACATTTGTAGCCTGTGGATGCTGGACAAGTCAATTTCAGATTCAATTGTGTTACTCCTTCAGCAATTCAGATGTCTATAACAGAAAGATGTTGCACACATAAATCCTGGATTAGAAACCGCTTTTCTAAATGTACATAAATGAAAAGCATAGGGGAATAAAGGTAATGCAAGTAAATATCAATGTATGTCTGAAAAGAACAAAATATTTCTCAATTTAAAAGATTCATGTTAAATTATATTTAGATTGGCACAATAAAAAAATATAGATACTGGAAATCCAGAACCAAAAACCAGAATGTGCTGCAACTGGTCTGAAAGTATTCTACTTAAATGCACACAGCCTTAGAAACAAGATGGATGATCTTGCTGTACAGCTACTGATTGGAGAGCACAGTACTTGGCCATTACTGAGTCTTGGCTAAAGAATGGATGTCGTTAGGAGTTGAGCATCCAAATTTGCACAATGTATTGCAAGGTAGGTAGAGGGGGCAGCGTGGTTCTGCTGGAAAGCAACCATATTAAATAATTCAAAAAGAAGGAGCAGATGGGGGAGAATTAAGGAATAGTAAAAGGTAAAAGGATACTAATGGCAGTTATATACAGGCCCCTAAATAGCAGCTGGGATGTGGATTACAAAATACAACTGAAAATAGATAAGGCATCTCAGAAGGACAGTGTTGTGCTAATCGTGAGGGATTTTAACATGAAAGTAGATTGGGAAAGTCAGATCGGTACGGGATCCCAGGAGAGAGTTTGTGGAATGCCTATGGTTTGGCTTTATGGAGCAGCTTGTTGCAGGGGGATTGACTGTTCAGGATTGGGTGCTGTGTAATCAATCAGAGGTGATTAGAGAGCTTGAGGTAAAGGAACCTTTAGGATTGAGTTCACTGAAATTTGAAAAGGAGAGGCTAAAGTCCAATGTGTATTTAGTCTGTGTGTGTGTGTGTGTGTGTGTGTGTGTGTGTGTGTGTGTGTGTGTGTGTGTGTGTGTGTATGTGTGTGTGGGGTGGTACACCACCGGCCTACTGCAGGTACCTTTGTACCTGGCCGGCTGTCAATCAGTCAGCCTGAAGGGATCAAGCCCCACTCGGTCGGGTATCAATCACCCTCTGGGATATAAGCCTGCGCTGGCCTCCTGAGGCCTCACTCAGAGTTGCTGCAGTCACAGCCAGCCTGGCTCTGTGGAAGTCTTTGTGGATTAAATTAGCCAAAGTCAATTTGAAAAGCACAAAAGACAGCAGATCAGCAATGACTGGATTTTCTGCGATAAATGAAGAAAGTGTAGGACAGCTACATACACACACACACACACACAAAATTCTGAATATAAAAATGAGACAATTGTGGCTCACAAGGGAAGTTAAAACCAAAGTAAAAGATAAAGAGAGGATAAACACGGAAACAAAAATAAGTGGGGTCTGGAAAAATTAAAAACTTAGAGAAGGCAACAAAGAAGGTAATTTGGAAGGAAAAGATGAATTATGAAAGAATGCTAATAGTATCAAAGAGGATATGAAAGCTTTTTTAAAAAAAAGAGTAAAAGAGTGACCAAAGCAGATGTAGGCCTGATAGAAAACAATGCTGGAGAATTTGTAATAGGATACTGATGATACTGAAATGCCATAGAGAGCCTTGGATAAATTAGGAGATTAGCCAAAGGGATGGGAGATTAAATACAATGTTAGAAAGTGTATGGTCATGCACTTTATTAGAAGAAATAAATGGGCAGACTATTATTTAGATGGGGAGAAAATTCTAAGTTTAGAGGTGCAAAGAGACTTGGGAGTCCTCATGCAGGATTCTCTAAAGGTTTACCTCCAGGTTGAGTTGGTGGTGAAGAAGGTGAATGCAATATTGGCATTCATTTCTAGGAGAATAGTATATGAGACCAGGGATGTAATGTTGAGGCTCTATAAAGGGTTGGTGAGACTCACTTCGAATACTGCGTACAGTTTTGGGTGCCTTATTTGAGAAAAGACATGCTGGTGTTAGAGAGGGTTCAGCAAAGACTTACTAGAATGATATCAGTATTAAAAGGTTTAGCAGATGAAGAGCAGTTGTTGGCTCTTGGACAGTATTCATTAGAGTACAGAAGGACAAGGGGGAGGGGGTTCTCAGAGGCATTTCAAATGCTGAAAGGCCTGAACAGAGTAGATGTGGCAAGTATGTTTACCATGGTGGGGGATTTCAGGATGGAAGGGCATCAACTTGAAACAGATGCTGAAAAATTTCTATAGTCAGACGTTTGTGAGTCTGTGGAATTTGTTGCCACAGATGGCTGTGGATGTGAGGTCGTTGGATGTATATAAGGCAGAAATTGACAGATATTTGATTAGTTAGGGCATCAAGGGTTACAGGAAGAAAGCTGGGGAGTGGGGCTGAGTAGAAGGATGCATTAGCTCATGATTAGAAAGGCAGGGAAGACTCAATGGGTCAATGGGCCTAATTCTGCTCTGATATCTTGTGATCTTGTGAACTGCTTGGCAGTGTAAGCAGCACCTTTAGTGGATAGAGGCAGGTTAATACATTAAGTCAAGCACTGTTTATTTCATCTGGAAAAGTGAGTTAACCAGCATGTTGTGGAGATGTTGAAGAGGGGTGAAAAGAACAGAGAGAATGTGTATGACCATTTCAGGGCTATAAAAACTGACAATTTATGACACAAAAGGGAAAAAAAAAATATCTGTTATACAATGCAGCACATTGATTCCAGCCATTGAACCCATAATGCTCAATTAACCTATCAACCCTACTTTTGAAGGGTGAGAGGAAACCAGAGAACCTAAGGAAAAGCTATGCAGGTCATGGGCAGAATATACAGACAGTGCTGGATTCAAACCCAGATCACTGGTGGTTTAAAAACTTGCTTACCATTACACCAACTGTGCCATGATGAATTGGGATAAAGCACAGCCTCTCGTGGAGACAATTTTAAACCAAATCTCATCCACAAAGAGCACTCCAAAGGGATTTTATTGTATTTTTTATTTCAAATTCCAGTAGAGCTGCTAATGCATGATCCAAAAGAAATAGCCAATTTCCTGAATGTTTTAGAAGATCAGGAAAGACCAGTGCTGAACTTCTAATATCTTCCTTTTCACATCTGTGGGCTGGGAATTACATCATGATTAGCCTAGATGTTTTATGATTAGCCTGGATGTTTCTTAAGGAATGTCCCAAATTTACAAGAAATATGTTGCCTTCCAAATGCTAGGATTAAAAATACCTCAGCATCTCATAGGACATTTGGAAGGATGAGGGTGAACAGCCAGTGATTGTGGTATATGTAGATACTAATGACAAAAAAAGAGATGAGGTCTAACAACATGATTTAGATAGTAGATGAAAGATCGGTACCTCAAAGGATATAATCTATGAATAACTTCCAGGGCCCGGCATTTCTGAATCGAGAAATAGAAAGCAAGGTCAATGAATGCATGACTAAAGAGATTGTGGAGGAGGGAGGGATTCCTATTTTTGTATCTGCATTAGGTGGCTTCTGCATTAGATGGTACCTCATGGAATCTTACAATCCAAGGCCCAGCTTGTCCACTCTGAAAAATGTACCCTCCTGCTTTATCACATTTGCATACCTGAGGCCCATACAATTCCCTCCCATCCCTGTAGTTACCCAAGTGTTTAAAGACAAATGAGATGGGTTGTACATGATCCTGATATTTTTGGAATCATGAGACATAGTTGAAAGAAGGGCAGGTCTGACAATGCAACATCCGGGGTATACAAGCTTCAGGAATGATTTTGATGGGTGTAAAAGAGCAGGGGCCATTATGTAATTGATAGAGTCACTTTATTGCCATTTCCATACTGAAAGCATAAAAACAAAACTGTGTTTTCCCAAGCAGTGCCCATAAACACAAGGCAAGGCCCAACCAAAAACAATCTAACAAACAAAACCAAACAAGACAAACCAAGACAGCCCATTCACGCCACTCAGCCAACCACAGAAGCCACTGTAAATCTATGCGCTGCCATCATGAGCAGGCAAAACAGCAAGCATGAACATCAGACAAAAACATACAACTAAGTCCAAGCCACTTCACCCACCCACAAAGCTGCCGTAGATTACACAGCTATCTTGAGCACACTTGCAGCAAGGTCACACCAGACAGACACAAAAACAACCACAACATTCACAAAGGACCCCAATTCATATATAACCCCCCTCGTTACTACACAGTGACGACAATACAACAATCAGTAGGACCAGACCACAGGCTTGATACCACAACAGTAGCAGGCAAGATCTTAAGCAACCACTACTTTCAATACAGACATGCATTCAGTCCATCAACCCTAGAGTTCCACAGTGTTCAGTGACTTTGCGCCATTGGACCAGAAGGGGAAACTCCCTCACTGCATCTATGGTTGCCAACATTGCTGCTGACTCCCTCCAAGATTGCTCTCTAATGTTCCTGCTGTGACCAGTAGTTCCATCATTCACCCAGCCAACCTCACCATCTCACTCCTCCATTGGTTCCCGTGACCTTCTCCAGTCCTCACAGCCGCAGCTGTCAGTAAGAGCCTTCATGGAAGTCCTGATTCCCATCCCTCTGAGCTCCAAAACTAGTCGTTCTGCCACTGCTTCTTGAACTCTGCCAGTCACACCTCACACCACATCCATTCCCTTGGCCACCGATGTTACTTGAAATGGAGGTCTGGAGGGCCTGCTTCTGCAGCAGTTGGCCAGTTCAGTAGCGGTGCTGTGATCCTCACTTAGAGGTGTCTTGGTGATGTTTGTTAAATTCTATATGTTCCTCAACACTCCAATTGTCCAATCCTCCTGCTTGTCCATCGTGCATGGCTCTTAACTTAACATATAAGGTGCACTCATCTGGAGGAGCTGCTGCAAAATATTGTGGAAATAAAGAGGGAGGATGTCATAAGGCTGTTCAAATGAAGACAGTGCACTTGATGCTTACAAATACTTTGGGGTTATACAAAGGGCCTTACCACAGTTAACAAGAAATGAAGGTTCAGACCTCAGAGAGATGGAAGAGAAATAGGGCAACAGTGGTCAGGATTTCAACTTATCAAACTTGGTATTATTATGGGCCCTGGACAGCTTTATTTTCAGACCAGGGATGAGACCAAATAAGCAGTGGGAGAGAGAGGAGCATGCGTTGTGGAAGGACTGAAGCAGCGGGCTGTGAAAGCGAACAGCCGCTTGGAGTGCAAGAGCCATACCCACTCTCAACCTGCCCTTCTCAAGTGGACTTGTGGAGAGCGCACCCACTGTTGACAACTCCTCTCCGCCAATCAGGAGAGCTGAACACATCCACTGGGGCAGTTGAAGAGCCCAGTGCACTGAGTTTGAGGTTGATCAGATGACAGTTCGTCAGATGGTGGTTAGTCAGATAGTTGGTCTGTGTGTGGGTGCTCACCCGGTAGCTTCAGCAGGCAAGAGGCTGAATTGCTTCATTCACGGGTGCCAGCACTGCTGTTAGGAACTGTTTGTGTGTTCACCCAGCACCTTCAGTTAGAAGAAAGGAGACTGAGCTGCTTTTTCCATGGGTGCCAGCACTGTTGTCCTGACAGCATTTTGTGACACTCTGACTCCCAGAGAATGTCTGTGTCTGACCTGTGCTTCTCCAGTCTCCTTTTAAGAGGAGGACTTCATGTGGCAGAAGTTACTTGACAACTCAAGGCAGGGTTTTAGAGGAGAAGACTCGTGTGACAGAAGGTTACTTGGCAACCCTAAAAAGGGCTTCAGAGGTGCGGACCTTGTGTTAGTGACTAGGAGGTCACTGTGTGAAAATTCCCTTGTGAATAAATTAGAGGTGGTCGTTGCCACATTAGAAACTCAGGAAAGTTTCTTGTATTCCCCAGCCAAGGTCATAAGTCTACCGTGATAATAGTCATCTCTCTCCACGTCCAACTAAAAGACCTGTGTGCAACTAAATTAATTATCTGTGCCTGGAGATCAGATTCTGTGGACTGTTCTTCTGACTGACTGACTTGACGAGACTGACTAGAGGTTTTGTCTTGAGAGTTTTATATTTGGGCATTTTGGACTTGGACTTTAATGGTCTTGGTTTTTTTTCATCGTGTACACATTATAGTTATCTGTTGTTAGTGGATAGTTGCCAGAAAGGCTTATGTGCAGGTGTTAAGTTTATTGAGTTAATTCTATTATTGACAATTGTTAATAAATTTTAAGTTAAACTTACCGTAACTCACCTATTTATGCATCTCTCAATTGCTGCTGGTGAGGTGCCACAGTATTAAAAGGAAAAGGTGGCAGGAATTTTAAACTTCATTCAGGAGAGCTTTGTGTGTTAGTACAAACATAGTCCCACTGGTGATGGGGAGTGTTAAAATTAATCTTGAAGAATGAAGACAAGCAAGAGGATGAAGTGTCAATGGTCTTCAGACTGAGGGGCAAAATTGATCTGGAATTGGAAAAGAAGAGATTGATCAGGAATTGTCAACATGGATTTTTTTGTGGGACATCCTACCTGACAAATCAAGTTCCACACTGAAGAGGTAAGAGAACATATTGATGACGGGAGTGTGATTTTCATGGACTTCAGTCAGGCCCACATGGAACCTGAGCCAGAAAATTATAGAGGCTGGGGATGCAAGAGAAGTTGAGAATTGGAATCCAAATTTAATTTGCTGACAGGAGGCAGAGGGTAATGGTGGAAGGTTGCTTTATGGTGGGAAGTCTGTTGACAGCAGTGTACCACAGGGATCAATGCAGAAATCCTTGCTCTTTGTAATCTACAATAACAATCTTGATATAAATAGAGGAGATGCGATTTGCATGTTTGCGAAAATTAGTGCTATGATTGACAGTGATGAGTCTTGTCTTTGGAGATGGAATGATATTGGTCAGATTGTAAATTGGCAGGCCAATAATAGATGGAATTTAATCTGCATAAATGTGAGGAGATACATTTTTGAGTGAAACACAAAGGTTGCACAGATACCATAAAAAGATGGGCCCTAAGATCTATTGAATAATAAAGTAACCCATGTGAGAACTGAAGATCACCATAGAGAGCTGGACTGGGGAGGCTGAAGAGCAGTTTCATGACTATCTGGAATCAGTAGACTGGATTCAATGGGGGTTCTGAATGAAATATGCCACAGTTGTTATTGACTTTATAAGACAATGCTTGGATTTCCTACCAAGAAAACTGGGTGTATCTAAACCAAAAGCCATGGATCAACCAAGAGATTTGCAGTACTGCTGAAGACCAGATTTGTGCTGTTCAGATCAGGTGAATCAGAAAAGTACAAAAACATCAGGTACAACCTCTGGAAGGCCATTCCAATACAAAGAGATAACTCCACACTAAGCTGGAGTGAAGGCCAGATGCTCAACAGCTGTGGCAGTGTTTGCACACCATCACATCTGACAAGGTGAAACAAGATAGACCATTAACTGCAATATAGCAGTTCTGGATGAATTCAATGCATTTGATGCTTGGTTTAATAGGGGAAAACAACAATACACCCACATGAGCCCCACAGTTCCAATAGAATCTATGCTCTCACTTTTTGAGCCTAACATTAGCAGGAGGGTTAATACTCAAAATGTAGAGAATGGACCTGGCCACATCCTTAAATCCTACATGGACCGAATGGCTGGAGTTTTTACAGGCATTTCAACCTCTTGCTGCCAAGGTCAGAGGTCTCCACTTATGATGGTGAGAATAGGTTCAACGTCCTGGACACATATTAGTAGAGAACAGTGATCATTATTTACACACAGGAGAATTTGCAACAGGGAACACGCTTACACACAAATGCACAAGATTAGCACATAAATCATACACATCAGATGCCAATCAGATAAAGATACTTGCAGCTCCTGATAGTGATGCTAGGCTACATACCAATACCTGCCCCCGCTCTACAATTTGCAAGCACAATACACTAATTATCAGAGAACCAGTAGTCTAATCCAAACTGTAATGGGTCTATGCCACTGTAGCCCCCACCCTATACCAGCCTACATCACACAACTAGTCTCCAGCATTGCCCATGGCTCACAACCTGGATCAGACCCCTCATAGTCGGTCTTCCTGCATCTACAGCTGCCTGCAACCTGAGAGAAAGAATGTCTCGATGGAAATAAAGAGTGTGAGCTGTTCCACATGGTGGTCTTTATATTGCAGCTGATGAGAGGGGTCAGCCCAGTTGCATCAACATGACCTGTGAGGACCAATGGTGTCTGGAAGGGCCAGCCCAGGTACACCCAATTGTGTGGTAGCCTCACTTGTGGATGGATTTAATGTTTCATTGACAGGAGAGGTAACTTTTGATCAGATTCCCACTGGAGAGGTGAGGTGACCCTCCATTGAACACTGCCTGCTTCAAAATGACACCCATAATACTGGTGCCCAAGTATCTGTCTCAAAAACTATCGGCCAGTGTGCATTTGTTTACCACGAAGAAGTGGCTTGAAAGATAGGTTATGGAGCAAGAAGCACTTGGACCCACTTAAATTTGCCTCTTGTCATAGCAGGCCAATGGCAGATGTCATCTTGCTGGCCCTCCACTAGTTCACCTGGACCTCAAGAGAATGTGCACCAGGCTGTTGTTCATCGACCACACCTCAATGTCATTATACCAGCAGAACTTTTGATCAAACTGGGACTATTCCTTTCTCTATAGCTGGATCATCAACTTCTTCATTGACAGACCCCAATATCACCTCCTTCTCATTGGCCATCAACAAGGATACTTCAAGGCTGCACTTAGCCCCCTCCTCTTTTCTCTGTATACTCATGACAATGTAGGCAAATTTGGCTCCAATGTATTCTATAAATTCGCTGACGACACCAATGATTTTGGCCAAATAATGGGGAAATGATAAGCCAGAATACAGAATGGAGATCAAGAGTCTGGTTGGGTCAGAATCTGAATCAGAATTTATTGTCATGAACAAGTCACAAATTTTGTTGTTTTGTGGCAGCATCATCATGCAAACATTCATATAAACCATCTTACAAAAATAAATAATGCATGAAAAGTCATAGTAAGGCAGTGTCTGTGGTTCATTGTTCATTTAGGAATTTGATGGCAGCAGGGAAGAGTGAAGACGGCATGGCCTGAGTGGTGAGGGTCCTTGAGGATAGAGATTGGTTTCTTCAGACATAGTCTCTTGTAGATGTACTCGATGGAGTGAAGTCTGGTGCAAGGCTGAGCTAACAATGTGCTGGAGTTTTTTCTTGTCCTGAGTGTTGGCACCTCTGAACCAGACAGTGATGTAACCAGTTAGGATGCTCTCCATGGTACATCTGTAGAAGTTTTCGTGAGTCTTCTGTGACATACTGTATCTCCTCAAGCACCTTACATATCATAGCATTAGAGAGCCTGCTTCATAGTTGCATCGACATGGAGACTCCAGGACAGATCCTCGGAGATGCTCACACAGGGAAATTTGAAGTTCTTGACTCTCCCCACTACTGAGCCCTCAATGAGGACTGGATCATGTTCTCCTGACTTCCTCCTGAAGTCCACGGTCATCTCCTTGGTTTTTCTAACATTAAACGCAAGGTTGTTGTCAATACACCATTCAATGAGCTGATTTATCTCCCTCCTGTGCACTTCCTTATTGTCATTTGTGATTCTGCTGACAATTGCGATGTCATTGGAAAATTTGTAGATATCATTGGAATTATGCCTGGCCCCACAGTCAAGGTGTATAATAAGTAGAACTGAGGGCAAAGCACGCATACTTGAGGTGCACCTGTGTGGTGTCAGAACAATAATCTTGCTCTCAGTATCAACAAGATCATGGAGTTTATTGGATGTTAGAAAGGGTGGCTGATGGACCACACACCTGTCTGCATTGATAGGGTGGAGGTAGAAAGACCTGGTACCTTCAAGTTGCTCGACATATCTCCCAGAGTCAGCATGAAGAAGGCACATCAATAAATATTCCATTGAACTTCTAGAGGTGCACTGTGGAAAGTATACCGACTTGCTGCAGATCACCTGGTTTGGTAATTCAAAGGTTAGAACTACAGAGGTGACAAATATAGCCAGGTCCATCACACGCTCTGACTTCCTATCTATTGCAGACGTTCATGTAACATTTCCTTCAAGAAGGTAGACAACATGATAAAAGATCTCCATCACAATCTCTTCTCAATGCTTCCTTTGGGCAGAATGCACAGAAGCCTGAAACCCAGCATCTTTAGGTTCAAGAAAGTTGTTTTTAAACCGATGGTTATCAGACTCTTGAATCTACTATGCAGATGCCACAAAAGGACCGCTTGCATGATTGAAACACCACTTTTCTTTTTTCAAGTCCTTTCTATCTATCTGCCTGATCTCTGTGGCACCTCTTCAATCCCAGTCCTGAATCTTGGAAGCTGATGAAAGCTGGTGATGTCCATGGCCTGGTGGATGTCTATGACCACTAAGCCTGAGCCCAAGGTGGAGTCCATCTTTTGCAGCTGCCTTCACTCTGCCAAATTCAATCGCCAGTTGACCTGGTCCACAGCTGAGGGCATTTCAGGTCTCTATCAAGGGTCCTGACCTGAAACATTGATATTCAATTTCAACCCATGTATGCTGATCTGACCTGCTGAGTTCCTCCAGCCATTCTTTGTCTCCTCAAGATTCCCGCATCTACAGCTTTTGTATTTCTCCTTTTCTTTCCAAACTGTTTATCACAAGAAATTATTTGCTCATAAGTTACATTAAAATTATGGCTTTGGTCTTTTCATTTGCTGTACAGACCAGGCAGAACAAACTCTTTACCATCTGCTTCATATCTTTTTGGAAGAGATTTAAAAATAGAAATAAAAACTTCCATTGTTTGAAAAGCAAATTTCCCAAATGACTAATTATTTTTCAGATCAGTGCATGTATCAAAATGCTAGGATTTATTCCTTTTACAGCATCATTCCAAGTCTTTTGATCAGGAAAATGCTAGATGATGAAATCCATGTGTTTAATCTGATATTATTTTACAACACACATGGGACTCATTTATGTCTGCTGCTGGAGGGATCTTTATCTCAAAGTAAAATCTTGAAACCTGTTGGTTTATTTTATGTCTGTGATGGCAGTAGATTAATTGGTACTCAATTCTCTATCTTCACCATAGAAATATTGAAGAGAGTAAATCTGAGGACAATCCTGATAGCGTAAATATTCCTTTTTATCTTGAGCTGCCCAAACTGAGGCAAGTAATACTTTTAATGGATCTGTGTTACTAGTCGAGTGAGGCCGGGGGCCGGGCAGAAAGTAGGAGGCGGCGGCCTCGGTCCGGGCACAGGGAAAGCAGCGGTGGCCTCGGCCCCGGTCCGGGCAGTATGGACCGACCTAAGAGGGGAGGCAGACCCCTCCAGGACGGGTAAGAAACCTACATAGGAGAAGGCCATTCTGCTATAAAATCTACGACCCAAGGACCTCGCTGCCACGTCCCAGCTTGCTTGGCCACGGCACATGAACCATGGGTGTAAAGGGTGGGGCCAGTACTGTGCGCACTGCATTCCACCTAAAAGCTCCTTTGCGCGGGCCCGAGGACAGGTCCACGTCCTCCCCCTCCACGTCCTCCCCCTCTACGTCCTCCCCCTCCACGTCCTCCCCCTCAAAAGATGCTCACAAACTCAAGCTAACATGCTGGAACATCAGAACCATGCTAGACAAGGCTGACAGCCACCGACCTGAACGTCGGTCTGCCCTCATTGCACATGAACTCCTCAGACTTGACATCGACATAGCCGCTCTCAGTGAAGTCCGCCTGGCAGATGTAGGCAGCCACCAAGAACGTGGCGCGGGCTACACACTCTACTGGTCTGGCAAGCCTTTGGATGAACGACGCCTATCTGGTGTAGGCTTCATGGTCAAGAACTCCGTTGCCTCCAAACTCGAAAACCTCCCGACAGGCCACTCGGACCGGATCATGTCCATGCGACTCCCCCTTCAAAACAAACGTCGCATCACCCTCATCAGTGTCTATGCTCCAACCCTCCAGGCGGAACCAGCAGAAAAGGACAAGTTCTACACCGAACTGCGCAACCTCATCCAACGCACCCCTACAGCCGACAAGGTTGTCATCCTGGGCGACTTCAACGCTCGTGTCGGCAAAGACTCAGAAACCTGGCCAGGAATCCTGGGCAAGCATGGCGTCGGCAAGTGCAACGACAATGGGCGCCTCCTGTTGGAGCTCTGCGCAGAACAGCGGCTTGTCATTACAAACACCCTTTTCCAGCAGAGGGACAGCCTGAAGACTACCTGGATGCATCCTCGATCCAAACACTAGCACCTCCTGGACTACGTCCTGGTGCGAGAAAGAGACAAATGAGATGTGCTCCACACCAGGGTCATGCCCAGAGCGGAATGCCACACTGACCACCGGCTGGTTCGCTGCAAGCTCAACCTTCACTTCAAGCCAAAGCCCAGGAACAGTAAAGCCCCCAGAAAGAGGTTCAATGTTGGAAACTAGCTGTCAGACAAAGTGAGAGGAAACTTCCAGGCAAACCTCAAAGCAAAGCTCGAGGATGCAATCTGATCATGGACTCGTCCCCTGAAACCCTCTGGGATCAGCTGAAGACTACCATACTGCAATCCACTGAAGAAGTACTGGGCTTCTCCTCCAGGAAAAACAAGGACTGGTTCGACGATAACAGGCAGGAAATCCAGGAGCTGCTGGCAAAGAAGCGAGCTGCCCACCAGGCTCACCTTACAAAGCCGTCCTGGCCAGAGAAGAAACAAGCCTTCCGTCGCGCATGCAGCCATCTTCAGCGCAAACTCTGGGAGATCCAAAATGAATGGTGGACTAGCCTCGCCTAGCGAGCCCAGCTCAGCGCAGACATTGGCGACTTCAGGGGTTTTTACGAGGCTCTAAAAGCTGTGTACGACCCCTCACCCCAAGTACAAAGCCCGCTGCGCAGCTCAGACAGCAAAGTCCTCCTCAGTGACAAGATCTCCATCCTCAACCGATGGTCAGAACACTTCCAATCTCTTTTCAGTGCCAACCGCTCAGTCCAAGATTCCGCCCTTCTCCGGCTCCCTCAACAGCCCCTAAGGCTAGAGCTGGATGAGGTCCTCATCCGGGATGAGACATATAAGGCAATTGAACAACTGAAAAGTGGCAAAGCAGCAGGTATGGATGGAATCCCCCCAGAGGTCTGGAAGGCTGGCGGCAAAACCCTGCATGTCAAACTGCATGAGTTTTACAAGCTTTGTTGGGACCAAAGAAAACTGCCTCAGGACCTTCGTGATGCTATCATCATCACCCTGTACAAAAACAAAGGCGAGAAATCAGACTGCTCAAACTACAGGGGAATCACGCTGCTCTCCATTGCAGGCAAAATCTTCGCTAGGATTCTCCTAAATAGATTAATACCTAGTGTCGCCGAGAATATTCTCCCAGAATCACAGTGCGGCTTTCGCGCAGAGGAACTACTGACATGGTCTTTGCCCTCAGACAGCTCCAAGAAAAGTGCAGAGAATAAAACAAAGGACTCTACATCACCTTTGTTGACCTGACTAAAGCTTTCGACACCGTGAGCAGGAAAGGGCTTTGGCAAATACTAGAGCGCATCGGATGCCCCCCAAAGTTCCTCAACATGGTTATCCAACTGCACGAAAATCAACAAGGTCGGGTCAGATACAGCAATGAGCTCTCTGAATCCTTCTCCATTAACAATGGCGTGAAGCAAGGATGCGTTCTCGCACCAACCCTCTTCTCAATCTTCTTCAGCATGATGCTGAACCAAGCCATGAAAGACCTCAACAATGAAGACGCTGTTTACATCTGGTACCGCACGGATGGCAGTCTCTTCAATCTGAGGCGCCTGCAAGCTCACACCAAGACACAAGAGAAACTTGTCCGTGAGCTACTCTTTGCAGACGATGCCGCTTTAGTTGCCCATTCAGAGCCAGCTCTTCAGCGCTTGACGTCCTGTTTTGCGGAAACTGCCAAAATGTTTGGCCTGGAAGTCAGCCTGAAGAAAACTGAGGTCCTCCATCAGCCAGCTCCCCACCATGACTACCAGCCCCCCCACATCTCCATCGGGCACACAAAACTCAAAACGGTCAACCAGTTTACCTATCTCGGCTGCACCATTTCATCAGATGCAAGGATCGACAACGAGATAGACAACAGACTCGCCAAGGCAAATAGCGCCTTTGGAAGACTACACAAAAGAGTCTGGAAAAACAACCAACTGAAAAACCTCACAAAGATAAGCGTATGCAGAGCCGTTGTCATACCCACACTCCTGTTCGGCTCTGAATCATGGGTCCTCTACTGGCATCACCTACGGCTCCTAGAACGCTTCCAGCAGCGTTGTCTCCGCTCCATCCTCAACATTCATTGGAGCGACTTAATCCCTAACATCGAAGTACTCGAGATGGCAGAGGCCGACAGCATCGAGTCCACGCTGCTGAAGATCCAGCTGTGCTGGGTGGGTCACGTCTCCAGAATGGAGGACCATCGCCTTCCCAAGATCGTGTTATATGGCGAGCTCGCCACTGGCCACCATGACAGAGGTGCACCAAAGAAGAGGTACAAGGACTGCCTAAAGAAATCTCTTGGTGCCTGCCACATTGACCACCGCCAGTGGGCTGATATCGCCTCAAACCGTACATCTTGGCGCCTCACAGTTCGGTGGGCAGCAACCTCCTTTGAAGAAGACTGCAGAGCCCGCCTCACTGACAAAAGACAAAGGAGGAAAAACCCAACACCCAACCCTAACCAACCAATTTTCCCCTGCAACCACTGCAACCGTGTCTGCCTGTCCCGCATCGGACTTGTCAGCCACAAACGAGCCTGCAGCTGATGTGGACATTTACCCCCTCCATAAATCTTTGTCCGCGAAGCCAAGCCAAAGAAACAACATGGGTTTGGATTATGATAATCCACAGATCACAGCATGTTTGCAAAGACATCATTGTACTCAGAGCAAACTGTCAGTTTGGAGTCACAGTGTCTTGAAGAACAATACCATATTGGAACTGAAGTATTTTTAATTAAATGCTAAGAAATGTTTAGAGACATTTTGTGTTGACACAATATTCTTGGAGTGACATACAATTAGACTTTCCAGAACCATAACCATTTAAGGCCTCTTGAACAAGAGAAATGAAACTCAGAGCAAATTGAGCGATTTTAATTAAGTCTCTTGAAAAAGAAGTGAGGTCACCTTTTGGTGTCATGATGTCTACAAGCCAGAATTAAAAGATCTCATGGTTTACAAGAAACTGGGGTTGGCAACTCTTTAAAATTCTCATGACTGACCACGTTTTCCAGGAATTAAGACTGACCTCATTGGTAATGTTATTTCATATGTTTTTAAAGGTGTGTGTTTTTAAAGGTGTGGCCTGGAAGTCAGCCTGAAGAAAACTGAGGTCCTCCATCAGCCAGCTCCCCACCATGACTACCAGCCCCCCCACATCTCCATCGGGCACACAAAACTCAAAACGGTCAACCAGTTTACCTATCTCGGCTGCACCATTTCATCAGATGCAAGGATCGACAATGAGATAGACAACAGACTCGCCAAGGCAAATAGCGCCTTTGGAAGACTACACAAAAGAGTCTGGAAAAACAACCAACTGAAAAACCTCACAAAGATAAGCGTATACAGAGCCGTTGTCATACCCACACTCCTGTTCGGCTCCAAATCATGGGTCCTCTACCGGCACCACCTACGGCTCCTAGAACGCTTCCACCAGCGTTGTCTCCGCTCCATCCTCAACATCCATTGGAGCGCTTTCATCCCTAACGTCGAAGTACTCGAGATGGCAGAGGTCGACAGCATTGAGTCCACGCTGCTGAAGATCCAGCTGCGCTGGATGGGTCACGTCTCCAGAATGGAGGACCATCGCCTTCCCAAGATCATGTTATATGGCGAGCTCTCCACTGGCCACCGTGACAGAGGTGCACCAAAGAAAAGGTACAAGGACTGCCTAAAGAAATCTCTTGGTGCCTGCCACATTGACCACCGCCAGTGGGCTGATAACGCCTCAAACCGTGCATCTTGGCGCCTCACAGTTTGGCAGGCAGCAACCTCCTTTGAAGAAGACCGCAGAGCCCACCTCACTGACAAAAGGCAAAGGAGGAAAAACCCAACACCCAACCCCAACCAACCAATTTTCCCCTGCAACCGCTGCAACCGTGTCTGCCTGTCCCGCATCGGACTTGTCAGCCACAAACGAGCCTGCAGCTAACGTGGACTTTTTACCCCCTCCATAAATCTTCGTCCGCGAAGCCAAGCCAAAGAAAGAAAGGTGTGTGTATGCATATATGGGTGTGTGTGTGTGTGTGTGTGTGTGTGTGTGTATAACTCTTAAAATTGTTTTAAATTATTTTTGATTGATCCAAAAAAAACTGGAGCTTGTATACTGGTGTATCAGTAAGTATTCCCTAACTATGGGTCAAAACATATGCTGAGGGGTCACATTCAACTTATCTTGTCTTGAAATTTTAAATCAGTGTTTCCAATTTTAGACTGAAGACCCTGTTGATGTTAAGCCTCCTCTTAGTTTATTTAACGTGGATGTCATTTGACTCAAAGGGTCCACCTGTGAAGAGCAATCCCATCATTCACATGTTCTCTCATTTTGTTGTAGCCAGGAAACAGTTGTGTGTGCCTCTCTCTCTACCTCTCTTGGTCTGTCTCTGTCTTCAACTCCCTTCTAATTCTTTTGCTGCTTACCTAATATCGGTGTAATTTATAACAGCAACCTAATCTACCTCATTGGGACGTTGAAGGAAACCCATGCAGTCTCAGGAAGACCTTTAAGCAGAGAGCATCCAATGACAGGATGAAACTCTGTGGAGCAGAGAAGCAGGCAGATTTTGGAATGGTGCAGGAAATACAGGGTTGTATTTATGGGTGATTTCAACTTCCCTAATATTGACTGGCTCTTACTGACTGCAAGAGGGATAGATGGGGGTGAATTTGGCAGGAGTGTACATGAAAGATTCACGACACAGTATGTGGATCGGCTGACTAGAAGAGAGACCATACTGAATCTGGTTTTAGGAAATGAACCTGGTCATGTGGTGGACCTCTTGGTGGGGCAGAGTGTCTACAACTCATTTAGCTTCAATATAGCTATGGAAAAGGATATAAACAGTCAAGCTGGGAAAGTGCTTAACTTGGAAGGGCTAATTATGAAGGGATGAGGCAAGAACTAGCAAGAATAAATTGGAAACAGATGTTTAAAGGTGAAAGCACAGAAGTAATGTAGAGGAAGTTTAGGGACCACTTGTGCTGGGTTCAGGATAGGTTTGTTCAACTAGTCAAGAGGAAGAAGGAAGCATACATTAGATATAGGAAGCATGAAACAGGAAGGGCTCATGAGAAGTATATGAGAAGGAGCTTAAGAAAAGACTTAGGAGAGCTCGAAGGGGGCATGAGAAGGCCTTGGCATGTACAATTAAGAAGAACCCAAGAAAAGGATGTTGAGAATGAAGGTGGGGCCACTAAAGATTAAAAGAGGCAGCATGTGCCTGGAGGCAGAGGAAGATGGGGAGGTCCTAAATGAATACTTTGTGTTGGTATTCACAAGAGAAAAGCACATTGAACATGGTGAGATCGAAACTGAACAGGCCTGTGTGCTGGACAATGTGGATATTAAGGAAGTGTAAATGTTGGATCTTCTTAAAAACATCAAGATTGCTGTCCATGGGGATGGATGTGATATACCACAGGTGAGAGAAGAGATAATTGGGGCCGTAGCTATGATGTTTGAAACCTCTGGATCCTGGCAAGGTGCCAGAGGATTGGAGCATGGCAAATGTAGTCCCCTTGTTTAAAAAAAGTAATAGGGAGAAATCTGGTAATTATAGACCAGGGAGTCTTTCATCAGTGGTTTGAAAACTAATGGAGAGGATTCTTAAGGATAGGATTTATGCGCATTTGGAGAAGTCCAGTCTACACAAGGCTTTGTGAAGGGAAGATCGTGCCTCATGAGTCTACTTGTGTTTTTTGATGAGGTAACAAAATAAATTGATGAGGGTAGGGCAATAGATGTGGTCTACATGGATTTTAGCAAGACATTTGACAAGGTCCCCCATGGGATCAGTGGAACCTTGGCTGTATGGATAAAAAAAATTGGCTTGTAGGAAGAAAGCAGAGAGTAGTAGTGGAAGGAAACTATTCTGTCTGGAGGTCAGTGACTACTGAAGTGCCACAGGGATCTGTTCTGGGAATCTGCTCTTTGTTATTTTTTCAATGACCTAGATGAAGAGGTGGAAGGATGGGTCAGTAAGTTTGTGGATGACACAAAGTTTGGAGGAGTTGTGGATAGAGCTGAAGGCTTTCGAAGGTTACAAGAGGATATAAACAGGTTGCAGAGTTGGGCAGAAAAGTGGCAGATGGATTTCAATCTGGATAAGTGTGAGGTGATGCATTTTGTAAGGACTAACCGGAAGGCTGAGTACAGGGTTAATGGTCAGTTGTTTAAGAGTGTGGATGAACAGGAGCTTGGGGTTCAAATCCATGTATTCTTCAAGGTCACTGCACAGGTTGATAAGATAGTTAAGAAGGCCTATGGGATGCTGGGATTCATTAATAGGGGGATTGAATTCAGGAGTAGAGAGGTCATGTTACAATTCTACAAATCTTTGGTAAGGCCACACTTAGACTATTGTGTTCACTTTTGGCCACCTCATTATATGGAAGCTCTGGAGAAAGTGCAGAGGAGATTTACCAGGATGCTGCCTGGATTAGGAAACAAGTCTTATAAAGGTAAAGGTTCCATTATTGTCCACATAATTCTACATTTAGAATGTTACATACATGAAATTCTTTTACTTTGTCTAAAGTAAGGAAGACAGTGAGTTGCCACTTTGTCCAGTGTCCCTCTTATGAGGCAAGGTTAGCAGAGCTGCGATTTTTCACTTTGAAGCGTAGAAGGAAGGGAGAACACTTGATAGAGGTCTACAAGATTATGAGAAGCATAGATAAACCAACACCTGCTTACCAGGGCAGGATCAGCAAACACCAGAGGATATACATACAAGGTGAAGAGAGGGAAGTTTAGGGGAGTCATCACGGGTAAATGTTTTACACAGAGATTTGTGGGTGCCTGGAATGTCTTGCCGGAGTTGGTGGTAGAGGCTGAAACATTAGGGGGATTTAAGAAGCTCTTAAAATACACGAGTGAAAGGAAATTAGAGGGTTATGGGATAGGGAGGGTTTAGTTGTTTTATTATTTATTTAAGGAATATATGGGTCGGCATAACATGGAGGGCCAAAGGTCCTGTGCTGTATTGTTCTATATCAGTGGAGCTGTGAAGTAGCAGAACTAACAGCTGCACCAACTTGCACTCACTTTCCATTGTTGGTCCTCTGTAATCACAGCTTCCTGTATTGGGCCTCAGTTTCCCCCTCCTTCCCACTGCCTTGATGGCAAGACTAGTTTACCCTTAGAACCAATGAGTCAAACATCATAGAACAGGCCCTTTAGCCAAACATCTATTTGGTCCATATACTTTTAAGCACTTCCAATCTGTAAATCAAGCCATGTTTTTAATGTCACCATTGTGCACCTCGCATGATAACCCTTTCATTCCAATTAGATTTTACACCACCTTGTCTAACAGAGTCGCCAGCTTAACAACCTAAACTCAAGGATTTCAGGTCAACTTGTATTCCTGTTGCCACCTGTCCTGAAATACCATGAAAGAGAATTTGTGTGGGGGAGAGAGAGAGGAAGGTAATGAGCAGGAAAGAGAGAAAATTGTGAAAAAGAAGAGCAGAAAGACAAGGGTGGGAGTGTGAAATGGAGAAAGTGGTTGAGTAAGAGTGAGAAGGGTTGCAGGAGGATGGATGGGAGAGGGAGACAGAAGATGGATACAAAGGAAGTGAGTGGTGTCTTTCATCCCGATACACTATCGCTTTCTTCCCCATTCCCTCTTCTCTTTTTCTCTACCTTCACTGCTCACTCTCTCAGAACCAACTATAATGATCTATTTAGCTTGACCCTCTTCAACCCTCTGCACAATTCCCAAGCATGTTGTGATGGAATATTTGGGAATGGTTTTGGGAGATAAATTGGGAAAAATTGAGAAGGTTACATACATAAATACATTTTAAAACAAATCTTATTTGAAATACTGGAGATTTCATGTTCACAGTGACTTTATAGAAGTTATGAAGAATGCTATGGAGATTTCACGTGGCTGTTAATTGAAGTGAATGATTGGACTAGTATCTTTAAAAGCAACAGAAAGAGACAGACTGTCTCCTAATACCTCTTCATGGAATGCTCACTGAGAGGTTATTGTATACCTAAAACAACAAAAGATGAACTCCTGTTGTTTGCTGAAGAAGGTCAGGGGTTTTGCAAGTGAGAGAGAGGGAAGGATATGCTGCCTCGCAGTTTGAGTCATAGAAGGAGAGAGAGAGAGAGAGAGAGAGAGAGAGAGAGAGAGAGTGGGAGAGACAGACAAGTGAGTTGTGGTCTTTTTGTGTGACACAGAAAGCTGCAATAAGCCAGGAAAAACTTGTTGGAACTGAAACAGAAGCTCCAGAATAACGGATGGCTGGAGTTGCTATCTGTCTGAAGTTTTTCTTGGAATAAGTGGAACAGAAAGTAACTCTGTAATAGCCTTAAAGAAAAAGGTTATTATCTGGAGAACCCTGATGGGGCAAGTTTCATTGAGGAACAAAGAGCAAAACATTGAGGTGACTAACGGTAGTACTGTAGCGGTGGCTTCACTGCTCCTGCAAGAATACACACAACCAGACAGGTTGAGCTCAGTGTACAGACTAGTTTATTGCAGGCTGCTGGGCTGCACTTATACTCCCAGCCCGGACATGGCTGAGAACCACGCTGGAGGGTGCTGACATCATCCAGGCATCACGTGGTACCCAAGCTCAGGTTTCTGAGCCGCGAGCTGGAAGGAAGAGAAACCCCCGATGGCACCATTTTGGCCGGCTGCCCCACGGCGTGGCTTATAAGCAGGGCTGGTTCACCTGCCTTGTTGTGAGCCACCACACAGCCCCCCCACTGAACCGATGCCAATATCCTTTTTCCCCAGGCGGCCTCGCTTCTTGGGCTGGGCAATAACCACGTACCAGCTGGCCAAAAGGCGCCGTTGGGGGTTTCCCTTCCTTCCAGCTCGGGGCTCAGAAACCCACGCTTGGGGACCATGTGATGCCTGGATGATGTCAGTCCCCTCCAGTGCGGTTCTCAGCCAGGTCCGGGCTGGGAGTATAAGTGCAGCCCAGCAGTCTGCAGGATGCAGTAGATGACCCCTGCAGATTTCACAAGTGAAATGTTGCTTCACTTGGAAGGACTGTTTGGGGCTCTGAATGATATTGAAGGGGGAGTTGTGGGTGCAAGTGCCAAAGGAGCACATGCTGGGAAGAGAGGATTGGGCATGAGAGTCATGGAGAGAGAAGTCCCTCTGGAAGGTGAAGGGGGAGGAACAGGAAAGATATGTCTGGTGGTGGGATCATGTAGTGGGGGAATAAATGGCAGAGAATGACATGTTATCCAGAGGCTGGAGGGATGGAAGGCAAGGACATGGGGAATCCTGTCTTTGTTTTGCATGGCAATGGAGGGGGCCTGGGCAGATGTGCAGGAAATGGAAGATATGTTATTCGAGTCTACCAGCATTATACAAAATACATCCCAAAATGTGAATGTCCCAAAGAGAGGGACCTTGATGACAGTGAGGACAATATGGGTGGGATAAATATTTTAGAGCATGTTAATATTAAGAGCGAGAATATATTGGAGCAATTATAATGCATTAGAATGGATAAGTCCCCAGAGCCTGATGGAATATTCCCCAATCTTTTCCACGAGGCAGGGGAGGAGATTGCTGAGTTCTTGTTATCCAAGGGAATGGTACCAGTAGATTGGATGGTAGCAAATGTTGTACTCTTGTTCAACAAAAGTTAGTAGGGAAATTCCAGGTAATTATAGACCAGTGATCCTTACTTCTGTGGTGGGCTAGCTGTAGGGAAGGATTCTTAGAGATAGGATCTATGGGTATTTACATAATCATGGTCTCGTCAGCATGGTTTTGTGTATGGCAGATCATGTCTCACAAGCTTGATAAAATTCTTTGAGGAGGTGACCATTGTTGAGAGTAGAATGGTGGATGTGGTCTACATGCATTTTATTAAGGCATTTTACAAGGTTCTACATGGTAGACTTATTCAGAAAGTCAGAAGTCATGGGATCCAGGGAAGCTTGGCCATGTGGATTCTGAATTGGCTTGCCTCTAGAAAGTAGAGGGTTGTAGTGGAGGGATTATATTCATATTGGAGGGTTGTGTCTAGTGGAGTGCCTCATGGATCGGTTCAGCGACCTCTGTTTTTCATGATTTTTTTTAACAAATTAGATGAGTGGGTTGAAGGGTGGGTTGGCAAGTTTGCAGATGACACAAAAGTTCATGGTGTTGTGGATAGTGTAGAGGATTATCAAAGATTGGAGAGGGACTTTAATAGAATGCAGAGCTGGGCTGAGAAGTAGCAGATGGAGTTCAATCTGGAGAAGTGTGAGGTGGTACACTTTGGAAAGACAATCTCCAAGGCAGAGTACACAGTGAATAGCAGGATTATTGGTAGTGTGGAAGAGCAGAGGGATCTGGGGATCCATGTCTACTGATCCCTGAAGGTTGCCTCAAAGGTAGACTGCATAGTTAAAAAAGGTTATAGGGTGTTAGCTTTCATAAGTCAAAGGATTGAGTTTAAGAGTCACGAGGTAATGATGCAGCTCGACAAAATTATGGTTAGACCACACTTGGAGTACTGAGTCCAGTTCTGGTTGTCTCATTCTAGGAAAGACATGCAAGTGCCTGTCAGGGCCCAATGGAGAGTTACCAGGATGATACCTGGTTTAGAGAGTATGCATTATGAGCAGAGATTAAGGGAGCTAGGGCTTTACTCTTTGGAGAGAAGGAGGATGAGAGGAGACATGATAAAGGTATACATGATATTAAGAGGACAGATAGAGTGGACAGCCAGTGCCTCCTTCTCAGGGCACCACTGCTCAATACAAGAGAGCATATCTTTCAGATAATGGGTGGAAAGTTCAAGGGAGATATTAGAGGAAGGTTTTTTTTTTACCTGGAGAGTGGTTGATGTATGAAATGAACTAGCTGGGTCAGTGGTGGAGGCAGATACACTAGTGAATTTCAAGAGACAGGTAAGAATAATTCCTCCATAAAAGTGAAGATTTATATGGGAGGCAGGGTCTAAAGGTCAGCACCACATTGTGGGCTGAATGGCCTGTACGGTGCTGAACTGTTCTATGTTTTATGTTCTATGAATCAAATCAACTAAAGTTGTGCATAAGAAAGAAACTGGTGTGGTGAAATTGATGTTGGATTAGTTGATGGTTGATTATCAGCTTCCTGAATACATTCCTTATGGAAACTAGCTGGGAAAGCAGCATAAAAGGCATGAAGTGTGCTGAGGAAATTCACTTGTGTGGAGTCACTCATTGTTAGAAATTAGATATACTGAGATTGTTCTTCTTGGAACAAAGGAATTTGAGGGAGATTCAACAGAAATGTTCAAAATATTTTATTGAGCAGAGAGGGAGCCATTGTCTCTCTTGGCTGGAGGGTTAGCTTAAAAGATTGAAAGAATCAAACATTTTTGTGGACATGTCCTGAATTTCAAGCCAGATTGTTGGTCAAAAGAGAATATGTGGATTTAAACCTTCTTATTGGGGGAAACTTGAGGTCAGGCATGACCTTGGATAGTTCTCTCTCTGCCTGTTCAGGGAGCAACATTTAACAACTTTAGAAGTTGTATCACCAGTTGCTTGCATGGTGGATTTCTCCTGCAGGCCTAGGAATCGGACATGAAGATTTAGCATTGGGGATTTTACATGATACCTAGCTGAAGAGAGTGCCAGGCCCTGAGTTATCTATGAAGGACAGACGCATTAGTTAACTGGACAGTACCAATGAGCTTCTTTGCAATGTTTACTTTGTGTTGATGTGTACCCTGAGACACTTACCTCAAATGATTCCAGTGTACTGTGGAAATCTATTGTTCATTTTTATTGTTCCACAAAATTTTGAATTCATTTTAGTTGGAGGGTATGAATATCCAACAACTATGTTATAAGAGGGAAGATGACTGTTGGCTTTCTGTTGATTGTGAGGAGAGTCTGAACATCTACCTGTAACATTCAACAGTGTTATTGCTGAGTCCCTCACTATAATCTTGGGGTGCTGTTGACCAGAATCTTGACTGGACTGGCCACATACATAACTGAGAAACAGATCTGAGCTAGGTATCCTGTTGTGAGTGACTCAGCTTCCAACATCTTGAGGGCTGAATAATTATTCATTTGCCTGGAAAGGTGCAACTCTTAACAACTCACAGGAAAATGAACACCATTCAGGAGAAAACAACCAATTTGATTGGCACCCGAACCATCATCCTAGATTTTGTATTCACTCCACCGCTAGGTATAGTGACTGCATTGTGTACCATCAAAAGGAGTGGCTATTCCAACAGCATCTTCCAAATTTGCAACCTTTATAAATTAAAAAGTCATGGTCAGCAAGTGCATGGGAACACCACCATCTCCATGTCACACACAATCCCAATTAAAAAATACAGCACCGGTTGTTCACCACCTCCTAATCTTAGAGCTCTCCAATTGACGCCACTGGGGGTGGGGGGAATACCTCATGTTATGTCTCTGGATTCACTTGGAAGACTTCTGAAATAACTTAGATTCAAATAACAGAAGAGATTTTTCTTACTGATGCCTTCCACCATCTCAGGAAACTGTTCACATGCTACAGTTAATACAGTGAGAAAAGTGTATTGTTATGAGGTTACAAAATAGTTCACATTATCCTGACTATATAACGCCTCACCAGAAAGACTTCAGTGGTTTGAAAGGGTTAAATCATTTCTCCCTCCAGGGCAAGTAGAGATATTGCCAGTGAAGGCCAGATTCTCAAAAAGAATGAAGAGAATTAAGTAATTGCTCATCCTTCTGCAACTTAAAAGTGTTTGTATCAGTGAATTCACACTTCAGGAACTTGGTACAATGCTGCTGGAAAGAGAACTATTACCCTTTATCCTTCAACGGGTCCGTTTCATCTGTGCGTCTCGGGCAGCAAATTGGCAGAACTGATCAATTGTATTTCAAATGTCGGTGAGAATTGTTAGATGTCTTTTTTTTGGGAAGGTAATCCAATCATGAAAAAGAATAAAAGTACTGCCAGCTCAATGCCCAAAGAGTCTCGTGCAATCACTCCATAATCTTTAACGACAAGGAATGAGATCAATAGGAAGCCTGGAAGCATTGCAATTCTGTTCAGCATCATAATTAAGGTCATCTATGAGACTTGGCCACAAACCCCTTCAGTATAAATGACGGTTGAAGGGGATGCTAGATCATCAGAATGGCAAACATGATACTATCCTTTGGAGCCCATACCTTATTGTTAATGAAACTGATCTTCTGTTTGTCTGGATATGCACATCACAGTAAGGTTAAAGCACATGCTTGTAATTTTGACACATCCTTACAGATTTGTTGGATGTGTACCCCCTTGTGGTGGGAGTGTGGTATGCCACTCCCACCACTCTCCTTGTTTTCTTCTGGCACCTCACACTTGTCTGCAATAAATTCCATCTGCCATTTTTCCAGATGATTCAGATCCTTCTGCAAGCTTTGAAAACCTTCTTCACTGTCCACAATACCTCCAATCTTAGTGTCATCAACAAATTTGCTGAACCAATTAACACATTATCATCTACATCATTGATATAGATGACAAACAACACAATGGTCCCAGCACCGATCCCTGAGGCGCACCACTAGTCACAAAGTAGTATAAAGGAGTGTTTTTGCTTGTTCCTGAACTTGATCTGAATAATAGTCAGAATTAATGACAAGCTAACTGTGGCAAATGTGGAGAATTTGTTTGGTTAATTCAGTATAGCAGCAGAAATCAATATTGTGCTCACAACAGCAGTAGGGAGATTAATGATTATTTGATAACACTTCTTGCATCTGGTTCAATTACTCTGTCCACACATGGAAAAATCAAGGATGACATTTCTTTTACATCACTTGTATTGACGTGTGTTAATCAATCTGGAAGCCCAAGATACACAGCTTTGATCTTTCTAATCGAGCCCAGAGGCAATGGCACAGACTTAAGCTCTTTTATAAACTAATTTCAAACTGTACATTATTAGGATTGTGATATCCCTATTTGTTAACCTTGTTTGAATCATCAAATGAAGGCTCTAACCCAATGCTGGTTTTGAAGCTTATTTGTTGGCAGCAATGTAAGGATTTATAGCAATAACAAATATCAGCTTGTAATTTGTGTAATATCTTAAATATAGTAAAATGCCCCAAGCCACCCTGCAAGCAAATTATGAAATCATGTTCATTTTGGACCATGTAGAAATTTGGATGCCGTCTCATCTCTTGATCAGAAAAATATTAGCTGAGCTGCAGACAGGCCAATTAGCCTATCAGACAATGTGGTGTGATATGTTGCTGATGGACATTTCAACCTGATTATAAAAACTTGGAATTTCTATGCCTATTGTCAAGATGATCGTTGTCTTCGGGAGGGACAGGAATGGCCACCTTCCACTACACATCAATAACTCTGTAGTGGAGAAAGTAGAGAGCACCAGGTTCCTTGGAGGGCACTTAACTAGTGACCTGTTGAGGACACTCAACCTCTGCTCTCTTGTCAGGAAGACACAACAGGGACTGCACTTCCTGAGAAGACTGAAGTGGGCAAGGCTACCAGCCACCATTATGTCAACCTTCTCTAGGAGCTCCATCAAGAGCTGCATTATAGTGTGGTACTGTTGCTGTAGAGAAATGGAGCTGAGGTCAATCCACAGGACCATAAGAGAGGATCAATTCCTATCACCCTCCACCCCCCAGGCAAAATCATTGAGGACCTGTTCCAACTCGCACACAGCATCTTTGAGCTGCTCCTGTATCTTTAAGATACAGGACATCAGAGCCAGCACCAACAAGCTGAGAATTGGCTTCTGCACATGGGCAGTGAGAATGCTGAATGACCAAAAGAACTCCTCACACCAGCCTTCCGAGCATGGGTGATTCTAGGGTATGGCAGCAGTGTCCTCATCTATTAATCCTTGTAAGAGTTTTAAAAAAAGCTCGTGTTTGCTATTTAGGAGCAGAAGAGTGCGTTGAGTGCACTGTAGGCATTGTTGACACCTTCTGCTGCTCAATATCGGTTCCTTTGATCCCTCTGTGTCTCGGAGGTACTAGTTCAGCATCCCCTTCACTGCTGGTGTCTTCACTCACCCACTGAAACACGCACACATTCTGCTGTGGCCTTCCAGCACTGAGTATTCTCCGAGGAGCAAGGGCTCCATCATCAATTATCCTTTAATGATGTTAAAAAAAAAAGTTTTATGCGGTGTGCGCAGTGAGCTTGGCAAGCAAGTGGCTGTAAGTTGGCAAATTGTAGTGCGCACACACCAGCAGAGCCTGGAAGTTATTCACCATCCCCTCCAACCTTGGCCCAAGCTGGCCTGACTCCCCCCCCCCCCCCCCCCCCCAACTCCCCTTGTCTGATTTATTTCAAACAGGACACTTTTCAGACGAGAGAGAGAAAAAAAATTGGCGTTAGTACTTTTACTATAACTACCGAGGGGAAGGTTCGGAGTCAGACATCAGGAGCTCTGGTCATGCCCAACTCCGAACCCTCCCCTGTCCCCTGTTGGCTGAGGAGGGTGTGCACTGAAGGATGAATATGAGCATGGGCTTCAGCATCTTCCTGCTTCTCTCCCACCGGGTGCTTGGTGCTGAGAGTAATTTCCACCAAAGAGGGCGCCCGCGGGGACAGTGACAGCCACCCAACACCTTTAACTTTGGCCGCTCCGCACTGGCTCAGGGAATGCTGCTTGCTGTTTTCATTCAGCGAATGCTGGCATTTGAAGTCGGCAAAGGTTTTTTTTTAAATTGAAACGATTGTCGTGTTTTTTTTTTAAGATGTAGATTATTTTACAATATCTAAATATATCCAACACGATGTTGGATGTGACTATTTTAGGATTCTACAGCAGCAAGGATAGGTAGGGAAGGTAAAATGGATGGAATGGTGGCAGTGAGGGATGGTTAATGGGAGGGTGCAATTTCAGTGTTTGCCATAGGCACTATTTTCCCTAGATATGCCACTGCTTCCTACACTCTCATACTCTGTATTTCAGAAATGACATTTATTTATTTGTATATATGAATACTTGTCGTGCATCTGTATTGTTTGTATGAGTGTTCTGTCTGGCTGTGCATCTGCATGTTTTGCACTAAGGACTGGAGAACACTGTTTTGCTGGGTTATACACGTGCAATTAGATGATAATAAACAACTTGCTCTCAGCTTCAGTTTGTTTATTGCGGAAGCCCTCAGGAATAGAGATTTTAGGAATGCATGAAGCTCTTTGATCTTTCCAATATTTAGCAAGAGAAAAATTTTAAAATTTAGCACAGCAGAAGGCCCTTCTGACCCATGAAACACATTCCAAAAACACCCAATTAACCCACCAACACTGTTCTTTTGGAGGGTGGGAGAAAATTAAAAAACACTTAGAGGAAACCCATGCAGGTCACAGGGAAAAATTCAGCTCAACTTGTGCTGAATGTGGATTGTTGCGAACCGGGTGCAACGAGCAGCAATAGACAATGAACTAGACAGTGTTTAATTTTAAAACACTAATTTTATTTTTTACTCTTAAACTATCCTTACACTAAATCTGTCTGTGTGTGTGTGTGTGTGTGTGTGTGTGTGTGTGTGTGTGTGTGTGTGTGTGTGTGTGTGTGTGTGTGTGTGTGTGTGTGTGAGAGAGAGAGAGAGAGGGAGCGATATATCCAAACCATTATAGTCCAGGCCAGAATCTAGAAAGTTTCTTCAATGTTCAGTCTTTCAAATTCAGTGTTGAAGTATAGCCCTTTGAAATTTGATGCCCAGAATTAATGTTAAACTGGTGGGAAGACTGGAGTTGTGGCTGATACAGACTCACAAATTCTCCTTGCATTGCCTCCAAAGGAATGTTCATCCACATGAGTTGTGGTCATAACCCTCCTGGTCCATTTGTAGGCAAGACTCGAATAGGGTGGCCTCCATGAAGCTTCCAAGACCCTGGTACCAGGCTCTTCACTGCTAGTCACAATCAAAATGAAGCACTTTGCTTCCCAAAATGCCTTTTTTGGCACAGGTAAATCCACTGAAAAGCCCCAGTCATTCACAGAGCATGTTTTGCTCTGAATTCCATAAAAATGGCTGGCCACAAGAGCGGCTTCAAAAAAAGACACTGCTTTCTCTTCAGCCGTTAGAATGGTTCTTCCCTGCAAAATCACAATGCCTTTGCAAATGTATTGAATCTGGAACAGACTGTGACAAACCTTCCCTCAGTTCTTTCAATGCATCACAGCTGGGCTGTAACTTGTGTGGTGATGGTGCTTATGTGAAATGTTAAATATTATCTGTGACCATTCAGTTCCTCCTGTCTAAACTATCTCTTACAATGATAATCCCATTTTACTAAAATGGGAGCTCATAATATGATTGTCTAATCTGACAATTGGGAACATTACAGTGAGGTGTTTCTGAGGAAGAACTGGGTGTCCTTTATCTGAAGTTGGTTTTGAACAATGTAGTGTTCACAGCACTGGGTGGCAAGGTTCACTCCTTGCAGGGACTCTCTGTTGATGACTGAATTGCTGAGAATGGAAATAAACTGCAAATGCTGAAACACTGCAACAATAACAGAACACATTGCAAACATTTAGTAGGTGGGATCTTCACCAGGCAACAACTTCAAAAGGAAATACAAGGAGTAGCATCAACCCATGGAGATATGGCCTGTTCACAGCTCACCAAAATCTGATGCAGTCATCAAGAACTGTGGTGCACCCTCCAAAAACTTGTTTGTCTGCAGAAATCAATAGACAGCATCAAGATAAAGGGCTGACCACGAGATGTTCATGGAGAGTAGAAATCTAATCACCCAGAATTGTGAATCTTTGAATATCTTAAAATGTTTGAGAGGTGAACAATCACTCATTGAATATAGTCAAGAGCCATGCAACATGACAACTTGACTAAGAAAAGAAAAAATGCAACTCTTTAGTGAGACCACACCAAGTATTGTGTTCAGTTCTGGTCACTTTATTTATAGGATGTGGAAGCTATGGAGAGGGTGCAGAGGAGATTTACTAGGATGTTGCCTGGATTAGAAAAATTAGTCTTATGAGGCAAGAGTAACAGAGCTGGAGCAAAGAAGGATGAGAGGGGACTTTATAGAGGTCTGCAAGTTTCTGAGAGGCATAAAGGTGGACAGCCAGCACCTTTTTCCCAGGGCAGGAATAGCAAACAAAAGAGGACATCTGTACAAAGTAAAGGGAGGAATGTTTAGGGGAGCTATCAGAGGTGTTTTATTTTTACACAGAGTGCTGTGGGTGCCTGAAATGCCTTGCCAGGTATGATGGTGGAGGTGAAAATATTAGGGACATTTAAAAGACTCTTAGACAAGTACATGAATAAAAGAAAAATAGAGTTACAAGGTAGGAATGGTTTTGTTCTTTTTTCATAGGAATACATAGGTTTGCACAACATCGAGGGCTGAAGGGCTTGTTCTGTGCTGCAAAATTCGATGATCTATGTTCTAATAATGTTCATGGACTTTTGAGCACTCGGTGCTGAGGGTACAGATTAAGAAAGTGGATCAGGTTGTCATTGTTTTATTTTAATATTGCAGCTAGCTCGGCTGTTCATGAAGCCTGCTGTTATTTATTAATTTCTAACTTGTAAATATGTAAAAAAAAATGTCTGTGAGGAAGGTTAAATTTGGCTAATAATTGTTCGAAAGAGGCAAAGTTATCTTGAAATAAAAAGATCCTTCTTACTTTGGATACCTAATCTATACCATTCCTTGAAACCTATGTCCAGCAGAGATGGCTGAAAAAAGATGATTATCTATAATGGGACTAGCCAGAGAAAAACTATTAAACCCAAAGAATTTTCTAAGTTGAGCCCATATTCTCTACCTATTTCTCAATAAAGGATTATGTGTCAATTTAGAAAAGGAAAATAGTTAAAAAAAGACCCTAAAATTGCCAACATATATTTTTTTTGTGAAAACTTCAGTTCCATTTCTACCCAAGAGGGGCGATTCACTAATTTATGAAAATGTAATAATAAATAAATTACATCTATTAATTACCCAATAATAGAATCTAAAATTTGGAAGTGATAATCCTCCATTCCCTTTAGTCTTTTGAAGACAGGCTTTACTTTCTAATGTGACTTCACAAAGGGGACTATCTAACTCAGTTGTTTTCAAAAATTTTCTTTCCACTCACATACCATTTTAAGTAATCCTTATGCAATAGGTGCTCTGTGATGAGTAAGGGGTTATGTAAAATGGTATATGAATGGGAAAGAAAGGTTGAAAACCATTGCTCTAGACCCAATGTTAATGAAATATTTTGCTTGAGAAAAAAATTAATTGGCCCATTTCCTTTGAAGTTATAAAATAATGGTTTTTAAACTTTTTCTTCCCACTCACATACCACCTTAAGTAATCCCTTAACCATTAGAGAGCACCTATGGCATAGGAATTATTTAAAGTGTTATGTGAGTGTAAAAAAAATTGGAAACTACTGGTCTAACTTTAGAGAACATGCAACACACTCTTAATTGCTTCTGTGGGACCTTGGCCTATATAAATGAGATATTGTATTTGTTTCAAAGATCAATGATGACTGAACTTGAACTGTTAACATAAAGTGTTTTGGAGGCTTGAGGAATTGAACGTAAAAGTACTTTATTTCTATTCATTCTATCTATCTTGTCTGTTTGAGAGCTGCTATCTAAGGTGCTCTTCTTTTCCTATCATAAAAGATGTCCTGCTTTTTAATCACTCACTGCAAGAGTCAGTGTAAATGCCACAACTACAACTCATCAGCTGCTAGAAACATTGGGGGTTGCTAAAGTCATCGTCTGCAAGCAGCAAACGGATGTCTTCTGGCATTTGCTCGAGGAAAAAGCTGCTAGAAAAGCAGAGAGGTCCTGTGTCCGTCCATGAGTGCCAGCATCTCATTCATTAGTTTGGAAGGAGTGTGGCCGCCCACGTGGAGATGTCGTGCAGCCCTGTTGTGTCAAGAAAGGGCAAAAGTACATATGAGCAGGCCTTTAATGGCTTCATACCTATCATTGGCATAAGAAATTGACAATGGACTCCGCAGTGTCCTGGTCCAGCAATGTAATGACATAATAGTATTTTGTTGCATCAGGAGTAATCTGGCATAGATGGAACTGGGCCTTGACCTGCTTGAACCAGACCTGTGCCTGCAAAGTCCAAATTTCTGGAGATTTGAGCTCAATGGCATTCTGCACATCAATAGTGAGGTCCAAAATGTCGTTTGGACCATTAGGGTCACCAATGCAGTGTGTCACCACTTTAGCGAGTGGTGAAGCAATAAAGAACACAAGAGATGCTATGAGCTGAAGAGCTGGCCAGTTTAATGCCATTCTTATATTTGTTTAAAATATTCGAGATTTGCATACATGCAGGAGTCACGTGACTCCTGGAAATGATGTGACTCCCAGAAGCCTTAGCGTCATTAGTTCGCAGGAACTCCCAGGCTCGTAGAGACCCATGACTCCAAAGCTCCGGTGAGTTAAGTAGTGTTGTGGTCCGCCACAACGTTTTAAAAAAACCTGTAAGAAATGTTGCTTTCAGCTGCATTCGATGAAATGCTTAAACAAAAATCAACAATGCTACTAAATTATTTGTTTCAATCTAAGACTTTCTATTTTCCACACAATAACTTAATTTATTGGAAGAGTGAAACTCCACAGCAGTATTTAATCTCATCAGCAATGCCATTCCGTTATCAGTGCCATGAATCATAGAGCATTGCGTTGAACCTGTTCTTCATCTCTTGGTAGCTTTATTTAGATTGCTAGGAGCATCTACACTTGAGAAGAAGACAAAAGGTACATTCTCGATATTGAAAGCTGATCATTATTGAACGGTGGAGACTGAAAACTCTGACAAGATCTGAAGACAGCACAGACCTCATGGACCAAATGGCTACCTCTGATTTTTTAAAATATCATTTGCATCACAATTAAAAGTGAACATTATAATTAACATACAGAATATTAAATTGATTGGTCTAAATGCTTGCAGAGCTGGTTTAACACATTCATTGGATGAATGATTGCGTTAAAATCACAATCGGAGGAATTTCTGTCTTGTGTGCTCCTTCTAATAGAGCTCGCCAGAGGATTTTTGCTTATAATTTCCCGATTAACAACTTTTCTAGAACTTCTTCAAATTACCTTTGGGTCTAAATAGTGTAGACAATGTCAGTTTTGTGATTTCATTGAATGAGGTGATTTCATTGTTTAAGTCCTCATATTTCTGTGCCCTTTAGTTATGCAAAGAACTTTTGAGATCTGAAGTCATGACCACTTTCAGAGGAGTTGAGAAAGACCCCACAAATCAGCCCCAAGCAAGTGGTGAATCAGTTCTTTTGTGAATATCATCAGATATTTCTGTTTTATAGAAATACTATTTCCCTTAATTCTGCCTCAAAACTCACCCAATGTATCAAGTAGATCTTTTGCTCCCTTGTAGCCCCTTTGAGCAGGCAACTTCCTTTATTACAGCCAAGCTATATAAAGTTATGTAAGCTATATTTTCACTGGTTTTATTTTCATTCCTTTCTAAACAATTTGTCATTATTTCCATTTTTTAAAATAATAAACACCCTTAAACTCTTCTGTCCCTGCAAATTACTTTCTCTTCTCAGGTGTTTACACTCCAAAGTTCTTGAATATGTTATTACCTCTCAAATCTATGCACATCTTTCTTGTTGATCCATTTGCAGACCCCATCATTGAGGATTCCTGACCTGCCACCAAACAGGCAAATGAATCATATGCCTTCCCTAAGGTGCAGGGTGCAATATGCAGTTTCTGACACAGGTCATGAGCCAACTTTTCCAAACGAGAGAGCAAGTTTATGATTGTCACACAATGTTCTTGTATGCTGTGCTATTATTGTCAAATAACTGGCTGTGTGTAGCCACCCAAATATGGCTTTGAGGTTTAAAGTGACAATGTAATTGTGCGATGGAGCATTTGAATATTAGGTCTGAACCTTGATTGACAGATATTGTTGGATGAATAGCAGGGATGCTGAGTTAATTAGAGTATGATCTGAGAGACACATTGAATGGATTATGAAAGTTAAAGCCCCATTCACTGATTTTTGACAATGCATATGATGCCACTGAGTACTTGGTGACATTGGAGCAAAGTCCTCGGTGCTTGATGCTGGAAATCACCTCACAACTTGCTTTTGCAGCACACATCTGGAGGGTGAGATGTGCAGAATGGTTTTGAACAGGGCAAATAATCTTGTCCTGCTGACGGGAGATCATTACATTAGACATCTGAATTATGAGCTTAACCAATTAACAAAGTGTCGACTGAATTATAAAGTCAAGTGAACTAGTGTGCAGATCAAATGTGATTGATCAGCAACTGTGAGTTACATGTGTAACATAAATCTGTTTTCTGAATCTGTCAAATTTACCTATAAGAATACAAAGAGATTACATTAATTTCACACCTTGAATATTTACAGTTTGTAACTTTATTGTTCATTTAATGATCATTGGTAATAAATAATTTATGACTTGCTCATAAGTTGTTGGAAATGTTTCATGTGCTACTAGTATGTCACTGCTTTTGTGACACGTTATTCCTTGAGACCACTTAACAAAAGCTTTTGATGATTTTTCACTCTTTCTTCAAAATTAATTTGAGAAATAGTGAGGTTGCAAAGAAAATTCTCTGGAATACATTGAAATTTCTGTTTGTAACTGAATCATCTCATTATTTTCCCACACAATTAAATCTTCCATATTGACTTTGCCAGCAGATAAATTATGATGTATAATTAATAATCTCACTTAATTAAATCTTGCTTGGAGAAAAAGCCACAAATTTAGCTTTTTTAGAACATTTCAGCATTGCTCAGACCTTTTGGCCAATGATATTGTGCTGATCTTTGTAAATCTACTTCACAACAGTCTAATCCTTCCCTACATCACACTCATGATACTGAATTTTTTCTTACCTATATATAATCGCACATAAAATTTGTGCTCCTGCTTCGTAATTGCATTTGCACTATCCATTTAGTATCAACTGAGATACTTATTGCATTAGTCCTTGAATCCTGTTTGGGGGTATGGGAAGGGGAGTGAGGTGCTGTCAGGAATACTTTCTTGGAGGAAATAACAGAAAGATGGGTGGCACCATGAATGGCTCTGTCTTTCAGCAAGGTAGAAATAATGATGGGGGATTTGATTGTCAAGGGGTAGAGATAAAACAGATGAACTTGGAGCTTGGATGGAGGCAGGGAACTACAATGTTGTGGCTGGAATTAAGACAGTTGAGAGAAAGGGCAGATATGGCAGGGTTTATATTTTTTCTGACTTGATAGGGAGGGATGTGAAAAAGTTGGGAGAGTTGAACTATTGATCAGGCAGAAGGTCACTGCTTCATTGAGAGAAGGCAATGAAGAGCCCATCCATTGAGGAATTAAATGTAGGAATAAGAAGGATTCAGTGACTGCGATGGGGCTATACTATGGACCTCATAATAAGCCACAAGAGAGAGGAACAGCTATGTAGGCAGATTATGGAAAGATGTTAGAGCAAAAGGGTTGACTTTTATGTCCTGAATATTGACTGAGATTTTCTTAATGCCAGTGGCTTAGATGAGAGAGAATATGTCAGAGCATCCAGCAGGGATTCTTGAAATAGTATGTTGATGTGCCTAGTGATTTCTTTTATTATAATAGAGAAACTTAATTTTATTAAAATAGCAGTAGCAAGTATTCCATTAACTTGGAAGTCAAACTCAAATTCATGTATGGTGGAATGCAGAAATTCAAAGCTGTATTCCTTTAGAGAAAATTATATATAATTTGACAAATATCCTATATTTTTGTGAATCTGGAACACACCCACCCCTTTCTCTGCATTAACCTTCTTCCTTAAAATGAAAATGACCACATTAAATCTGTTGAATTCCAGTTTGTTGAGGAGCTATACGCCAGGCAATCCATCCATGATTCTATATTATTTCTTTCTCTTTTTCTTCCTAAAATATATATATATGTGCGTTATTTGTGAGGGGGAGGGGTTGGGAGAGGGAGGGAAAGGGGAGGGTTTGTTTTAATCTTGTATTTGTATGTGTGAGTTCTTAGACAACTCATGGATGAAGGAAAAGGTTCTTTACTTTAAAGTTGATGAAAACAGCACATGAGGCATGCCATGAGGCTGCAAACCTCCATTACAGATCTTGCATACTGCAGTCTCCTGCTCTGTGTCAGCCCCCTGCTGGCAGCCAAGTATAATCAAACAGGAGCTATAATCCTTCAGGCAATGCTAGTTGCATTGCAACCATGATTATTATGATTACAGGGTTATAACTATCACATAATGAATGAAACATTCTTCAATTTAACACTTATTGTATTCTTTGGCTTTGCTTCGCGGACGAAGATTTATGGAGGGGGTAAAAAGTCCACGTCAGCTGCAGGCTCGTTTGTGGCTGACAAGTCCGATGCGGGTCAGGCAGACACGGTTGCAGCGGTTGCAGGGGAAAATTGGTTGGTTGGGGTTGGGGGTTGGGTTTTTCCTCCTTTGCCTTTTGTCAGTGAGGTGGGCTCTGCGGTCTTCTTCAAAGAAGGTTGCTGCCCGCCAAACTGTGAGGCGCCAAGATGCACGGTTTGAGGCGTTATCAGCCCACTGGCGGTGGTCAATGTGGCAGGCACCAAGAGATTTCTTTAGGCAGTCCTTGTACCTTTTCTTTGGTGCACCTCTGTCACGGTGGCCAGTGGAGAGCTCGCCATATAACATGATCTTGGGAAGGCAATGGTCCTCCATTCTGGAGACGTGACCCATCCAGCGCAGCTGGATCTTCAGCAGCGTGGACTCGATGCTGTCGACCTCTGCCATCTCGAGTACTTCGACGTTAGGGATGAAAGCGCTCCAATGAATGTTGAGGATGGAGCGGAGACAACGCTGGTGGAAGCGTTCTAGGAGCCGTAGGTGATGCCGGTAGAGGACCCATGATTCGGAGCCGAACAGGAGTGTGGGTATGACAACGGCTCTGTATACGCTTATCTTTGTGAGGTTTTTCAGTTGGTTGTTTTTCCAGACTCTTTTGTGTAGTCTTCCAAAGGCGCTATTTGCCTTGGCGAGTCTGTTGTCTATCTCATTGTCGATCCTTGCATCTGATGAAATGGTGCAGCCGAGATAGGTAAACTGGTTGACCGTTTTGAGTTTTGTGTGCCCAATGGAGATGTGGGGGGGCTGGTAGTCATGGTGGGGAGCTGGCTGATGGAGGACCTCAGTTTTCTTCAGGCTGACTTCCAGGCCAAACATTTTGGCAGTTTCCGCAAAGCAGGACGTCAAGCGCTGAAGAGCTGGCTCTGAATGGGCAACTAAAGCGGCATTCTTCAATTTAACACTTATTGTATAATGATTTATTAATTACATGTATGGGAAAACTTTAAAATAAATTATTAACAAGAAGAAACTTGAGTTCTTTTAGAGCATCTATACTTTATTAGCTATGGTACTCACTCATGACCTCATGGAGTCATCCATTTTGAATCTACCCTTAGCTGCAGCAACTCATCTGTGACTCCTTTTAATTGTCAGGATTATCACTAGCTCTCTTATCATTTCAGTGCCAACCAGGAAAGGACCATACTAGACCTTGCATTGGGAAGTGAGCCTGATGAAGTCATCAGAGTTTCAATGGGAGAGCACTCTGGCAGTCATTAATATGGACTTTAGTAGAAGGTGGGAAATGAAGAAAGGCTGATTTCAACAGCATCAGGCAGAACTTAGGGATAGTCTGCTATTATTGGGTAAGTGGATATCTGATGTGGGGATCATTAAAAGGACAGCTGATCAGAATTTGAGAGCAATGTCCATGTGAGGAAGACAGAAGAGGATGGTAAGGTTCAGGAATTAAAAAAAGCAAAATAAAGTGTATAAAAGGTTTAGTAATCTGAAATTGGACAAAACACTTGAAGAATATAAGGGAAGAGGATGGCAAATCTGTGGAATTCATGTTGTTGCCTGTAGTGGAGGCCAAATCATTGAGCATATTTAAAAAAAGAGGTCAAAAAGTTATTGATTAGGGAGGGAATTAAGGATTACAAGGAGAAGGCAAGTTAATGAGGTTTAAAAAAAAACAGGCATGATGAAATAGTGGCATGGACGAGTTGGGCTCCTAAGTTCTTATGCAAGCAGGACAGAACTTAAACACAGAATCAGAAGGGCTAAATGGCCATGAAATGTCCTGAGTGACTGGATTAAGGAGAATACAGACATTAACAATAGGAAGGTATCTTGAGAGAGGGGAGGACTTCTTTGGTGTGTTGGGTCTTTTAAAGAACATTAAAGGTGTTTAAGTTCCTAGGACTTGGTGAGATTGATGTAAAAACACAATGCTGGAGAAATCCAGCTGGTCAAACATTGTACTTTATTTAGCAAACATAAAAAAATACACACTCACACACTCACACTCACTCTCTCTCGAGCCCAAAAATGTTGGTGGAGTTGTGGACAGCAGGAAAGGTGTTAAAGGACACAGATCATCGATCTGTTCTTTAATTCTGGAATTGGTGCAAGGTGTGGCACTCTGCAGGTCAGATATTAGAGGGAAATTAATGGTAATTGGCAGAACCCAAAGGAGCATGAATGTACAGAGGGATCTTGGGGTTCATTCATAGCTCCCTGAAAAAGAGCACGCAAACAGTAAGGCTGTTTAAGAGGCATATTTAAGAAGCCATTTGATTTCAGCCATCAGGTCAAGAAAGTGCTCCAACAATTCTACATTTTTTTTAAGAACTAAGGAAGTTTGGTATGTCTCCCACATACCTTCACAACCTCCACAGGTGGACCATTGAAAAATATTTGCTGGATGTGTCACAGCAAAGACTGTGAGCTGTTCTGCTCAAGATCAAATGAAACTATAGAAGGTAGTGAATGCACCTCAGAACATAATGCAAACTTTCCTCCCCTCTCTGAATTCCCTGTACATTCCACTGCTTTGGAAAGATAATCAACATGCTAAAAGTATAGGCATAATCTCATCTCCCTCCCCCCACTGGGGAGAAAGGTCAAACACGAGAAATTGTGCAAAACATAAGCTTGGAGACAGTTTCTTTCCCAGAGCCATCAAGCCCCTGAATATACTGTACAGCTGCACTCTCATGTCACCTTAGATTTGTGATTTTTTTTCTTTCTCACTGTAACTTATGCTCTGTAATTGTGCTCTTGTTGTCTGACCTTGGTGCAGCTGAATAAATGTCAGAGTTGAACTGTTAAACTGCTTGCAGAAAAAAAAAATTCTCATTGTTCTAGGTATAATATGACAACCTAAAATGATGGGACGAAAGTTGGGAAGTCATGTTGCAGTTGTATAAAATATTGATGAAGTCTCCATAAGACATAGGAGCAGAAATAGGCCATTCAGCCCATCAAGTCTGCTCCACCATTTAATTATGAGCCGATCTAATTTCCCACTCAGCCCTACTGCCCGGTCTCTGCCCCATAACCTTTGATGCTTTAGCTATCAATCTCTGCCTTAAATACACTTAATGGTCTGACCTACAGAACCATCTGTGGCAATAAATTCCAATGCTCCAGTAATTAACCACTCTCTGGCTGAAGAAACTCTTCAGCATCTCTATTCTAAGAGAACAATATGTGAAATACTGGTTGCTACATTGTGATGGTTTGGAGATGATGCAGAAGAGGTTCATCAGGGTGTTGCCAGGATTAAAGGGTTTTTGCTTCAAGGAAAGGTTGGACAGATTTGGATAGTTTTCTCTGGAGTATTGGAGGCTCATAAAAACTTATAACTATATAACCATCTACGGAGCGGAAAAAGGCGATATCGGCCTTTCAAGTCTGCCCCAGTTCACTAGAACAACTCCACTAGCTCAAACACCTGCTCACCGCCAATAACCCTCCAACCCCCTCACCTCCATTTACACATCCAACCTTCTGTTAAATGACAGAAGGGACCCTGATGCAACTATCTCATTCAGAAGTTCATTCCATTCTGTCACCACTCGCTGAGTGAAAAAGCCACCTCTAATATTTCTCCTTAGTGTTGCCCCCTTACCCTTAACTCATGGCCTCTTGTTCTAACCTCCCCTGCACTCAGGGGAAAGAGTCTATTTATGTCTAGTCTATTTATTCCTTTCATAATTTTAAATACCTCAATCAAGTCCCCTCTCAGTCATCTACATTCCAATGAATAAAGTCCCAGTCTCCTTAATCTCTCCCTGTAATCCAGATGCTGTAAGCCAGGCAACATCCTTGTAAACCTTCTTTGCACCCTCTCCACCTTATCTATATCCTTTCTATAATTTGGAGACCAGAACTGAGCACAGTACTCCAAACCTGGCCTCACCAATGCCTTAAACAGCTGCAGCATCACCTCCCAGCTCCTATAGGCCAGCATACCATATGCCTTCTTAACCACCCTGTCCACATGGGAATTCACCTTCAGTGAACTCTGTACCATAACCCCCAGGTCCCTGTGTGCCTCAATGCCCTCCTCTTAACTGTATATGTCCTATTCTGGTTATTTTTACCGAAATGCAACACCTTGCACTTGTCTACAATGAATTCCATCTGCCATCTTTCAGACTACTCTTCCAAACAAACCAAATCCTTCTGTAATCCAAGAAAATTTACCTCACTATCCACCACTCCCCCTATTTTCGTATCATCCACATATTTGCTTACCCAGTTAACCACACCCTCCTCTAAATCATTAATATAAATGATAAACAACAAGGGACCCACCACGGAGCACTGAGGCACCCCGCTTGTCACAGGCTTCTAACCTGACATACAGTTGTCCTCCATGACTCTCTGCTGTCTACCTCCCAGCCACGTCTGAACCCATGTCACAATCTCTGACATAGTTCACCGGTCCCATCATACAGTGAATCTATTCTATCCTTAACCCTCCTTTTACTGTTCACATATCTGTAAAAACCCTTAGGATTCACCTTTGCCTTATTAGCTATAGACTCCTCATACCTTCTTTTTGCCTTTCTAATTTCCCTCTTAAGGTTCTTCCTGCAATCTAAGTAATGACCATACATCTCCTCAATCCCTTGTTTTTTTATTTTGTATCGGCCTCCCTCTTGTCCCGAACCAACTTCTTAATTTCACCAGAAAACCACGGCTCCCTCGAACCTTTAGTCTTCCCTTTCAGCCTGACTGGAAGATAAAGATCCTGTACTCTCAAAATCTCACCCCTAAATGCCACCCAAATTTCCTCTACATCCTTTCAGGCAAAAAGATCAGCCCACACAACTCTCTGCAAATCCCTTCTCATTTCTCCAAATCTGGCCTATCCTCGGACCCGACCTATCCCTTTCCATCATTAAGCTAAAGCTAATGGAACCATGATCACTGGATCCGAAGTTCTCTCCAATGCTTACCTCCATCACCTGCCCCATTGCATTTCCAAACAACAGATCTAACACCGTTCCCCCTCTAGTTGGTGTCTCAACATATTGTTGCAAAAGGAATCCTGAACACAATGCATAAATACTAAGCCATCCTGACTGTGTTTCCCAATCTATGTTTGGAAAATTGAAATCCCCAACCAACATCACCCTATTTCTCCTGCACATCTCACCTATTTCCTTGCACATTTGCTCTTCTAGTTCCCTTTCTCCATTTGGAGGCCTATAATATACCTCCATAATAGTAACCTCACCCTTCTTATTTTTCAGCTCTACCCACACTGCCTCCCTTGACGAGCTCTCCAGTCTACTTTGCCTCAGCACTGCTGTAATATCCTTCCTGACAAGTAATGCCACACCTCCCCTCTTAATCCACCAACTCTGTCATATCTAAAGCAGCGAAATCCTGGAACATTCAACTGCCAGTCACAACCTTCCTTCAACCATGTCTCACTAATGGCCACAACATCATAATGCCACATGTCAATCCACACCTTTAGCTCATACAACTCAGGGATCTCCTACATCCTACCTTTTGCATATCCACCTCTCTTCCATTCTCACAATTTTCACTACAACATCTTTTTACTACTTCCTGCTTTTATTCCCTCAAATTATTCAATCCTTTCTTAGCCTACTAACCCTCACCCTGCTGTCCTGCCTAACTTGAAACCCTGTCCCTAACCAAACTAGTTTAAACCCCCCCACCCCCCCACCCGACAGCCCTAGCCCTTGTGACATTTATAGATGAGGTGAGTCATTTTTTTTTAAACTCCAGGTTGGAAATGTGAAATACTAGAGAGTATAAGTTCAAGGAGAGGGTGTAAGTTTAAAGGGGATGATTGCAGCAAGTTTTTTTTTAAACAAAGAGAGTGGTTAGTATTTGAAACATGTTGCAAGGTGCGGTGTTGGAAACAGATATGCCAGAAACATTTAAGAGGTATTTAGGAGGCACTTGAACTTGCAGGGATATAGCTAGCCATTCTCATTGGGGGCCATGGACTGAAATCATAAAATAAATTTTTTATGCTTTTTATGTCATTGGTAGGAGAAAAGTACAGAAGAAACCAACTAAACTTGACTGCGTCACAGGAAAGGGGGATGAACAGAGTCCTAAAGGGGCCATAGTCAAATAAAAGATTAATGTGGACCATGTATAGATAAGTGGGATTATTTTAGATAGGACTGCTCAGACCTTGTGAGTCAAGGGGTTTGTTCCTGTCCTGTGCTGTTGTGTGTTCTATTTGTAATTCCATTAGCATGCTTGGTGCTTAGATTTTCTTATTCTTATGGGCTTATGACAATTTAATATATGATATCTACAAATATAAAGAAAAAAACAAATAAAAGAAAAAAAACAAGGACAGCCAGCATTTGGGAAAATAATGTGAATAGTTTTTCTCTGGTACTAAAGTGATTTCACGGGTAATATTCTCTCAAGTTGGACTAAAGTCAGACAGAACTTGGACAGCATGTTTAATAGGTCTGCACATCATTTGAATGTTAATGACTGAGACTGTTCATTAAAATTTGTGAGTGTTAAATCTTCTGGGTTTATTCTTTTGCAGATTACAACTTTTTTTATGATTCAGATTTACATTTGCTGCCATTCTTTGGTCAGGAGACAAATGTATTGGAAAATTTGTTCAGGGTAAGGTGCAACTTTTAATGAAACTAGAAAATCTGTAAATAAAATTCTTCCACATTATAAAATTCACATGGATGTGATGTGGTTCAATAACCAGCATCCTACAATGCACTGCCTAGAGACGTTATTCAATGAATTGTGCAGTGACATATCTGTTTCAGTCCATTTATTACTGGAAAGAAAGATCAAAAAGTTAACAAACAGAAAAATCATCATTATTCACAGGCAATATCTTGTGTTGACTCTGTTCTCAAATATATGATACTGGGATCTATCACTACTTCTGCTGTGTTGCACATTAAAAATTGACCTCCTTTAACCTCTATTATGACTAATTCTTCTAATTGGACATGGGAGCTTATTCCAAGTTGCTTTCAGATAGAGTCAGTGTCATTGTAAAGTGTTTTGTCTTTACCAATGAATTTTTGGATTGTGCCAAGTATCTCTCAAGAGTATAGTTGATCGTGCAAGCTGGTGCATTGGGCAGTAAGCCAGTCTGAATTGAACAGATGGCTATTGAATATTACGGCCAAATATTTCGTTCTCAAAGTGTTTTGTGAGATCTTTGTTATGCACATTTAGATTTATGTTGCTTGATATGTTAACAAGACAGTTAATGTCTTCAGTGATGCTGGACCGACTTTGCAATTAACTGAATAATGTTGCTATTTAATGAGAATTTACCTAGTTAGGTATTCAGTATGCTTTAATCTATTTATAAAATGTTTTCTTTAGAATAATGACTCCTGCTGATAAGCTTGTCAGTGATCAGTCATTAAAATTAAGAAGAGAATAAGGAGTGGGTGAAGTGATGCTGAGATAATGATGTAAACCGACAGCGTAAAATTCGGTAATATATTGTCAAGTGAAAATCTAGGTATTAGATTCGGCCTATTGTAATTACCTCAAGTTATTTGTCATTGCGCACTGAAAAACATGATGCATGGAGAAATCAACTGCAGAACTATGTTTGAAAATACGTTGGGTCACAACATAGATTTTCAATTATTATTGATATAAATTGTTCACCTCCAAGCTTCTGGCCGACATAATCAAATTGCAAAGTACTAGTGTACAAGTTTGAAGGATAGATTTTGTCTCTATTTTGTCATGGCAAATATGAGAAGAAATTGTGGAGTCAAGAATAATTTTTACGTGTAAAATCTGAACAGAGGAAGATCACTCACCACTAAATTTAAGAAGTAGAATTCTTTACTTAACACACTATATGACAAATAAATCAAATGTCGTCATAAAGTTTGTAATATATTTTGTGGTATACCTTTGACTAACCTGGATGTGTTTGTCCATTTTTGAGAGCATTGCTTGATTATGAGTAATCTAAAATAATAGTGAATAATACCTTGAAAAGAATAAAGTTCTGTGATTTACTTGCCTGTTTGGCTTTTATGATAGAATTAACCTAGTCTAAGCATCTATCTTTTGGATAAATGGGCTTTTCTCTAGTTGGCAATCAGTGGTGAATGTGATAGCACTCCATATACACTCATGATTAGGAGGAGGGGACTGGGTATAGCAAATGTAACTTTGCTGATGACATTGAGTGTAAAGAACACAGAGAGTTTATGAAGACGTATAGATAGGTGAAGTGAATGGGCAAAGGTCTAGCAGCTGGAGGACAAAGCCAGTAATTATGAGATCCTCCACTTCGGAAAGAAAAATGGTTAATTGGACTATTATTTAAGTCGTGAAAAATTGCACACCATACTCTTATGCACAGAGGCTTGGGAGTGCTTGGGCAAGTTTCACAAAAAAATGGTTTTCAGAAACAGAGAGTAATCAAGAAGGCAACTGGGATGTTGTCCTTCGTTGTTAGAGGGACTGAATTTTAAGCCCCATTCATACTTGCAAGTGGTCCCAGGAAATAACGGCCAATCGGCCTAAAAAAACTCTGGAGTGAAAGGAAAATCTTCTCGATGCTAGCGTAAGATGATGTCATCTCATACTTAGGATAGACTGCCTCGAGCCCTAGTACAATCCCTGGTATCTGCAGACACCAGCGGTGCAATCAGGCAAGTGAAGAATGGGCAATTGCTTTCTGGAATAGAAATGACCCAAGTTTTTATGTGATTGCAGGAATGTGTCAGAAGAAAAGATTAAAATTAAGGTATAAATTTTGCCATGGGAAAGTTGCAGCAGAAGAGAGAGAGGAAATAGCAATAAATAGCAATAGTGGATAAATTTTAAACAGCATAGGAAAGTTGGTAGCGCTATAGCGCACAATTTATTAAGTCTGTGGGAAAAAGCAATGGTGGACCTGACTTCCCAGAAGGCTGTGCAGCAGAGAAACCCCTCCACAAATGCTCTATGCATGCAGCCGTGAATACATTCCTTTCTCTGCCGCACGGCCTTCTGGGAGGCTAGTCCGCCATCGATTTTTCCCATAGTATTTTTAAATTGTATGCAATAACACTACCAACTTTCCCATGCTGTTTAAAAATTGTCTGCTATTGTGATTTATTGCTAGCACTTTTCCACGGTCCCTTATAAAGGTTTATATATATTGGCACAACAACAGGGGATCATAATATATTGATTAGGATTTAGGGCAGGTCTACCATTGCTCGATGCATTATGATGTCACCGGTAGAGGGTAGGACATTCCTAACCCTGGGATGACTCCTTGCAAATGTGAATGTGTGCAGTGTCCCAGTTAGGAGTGGTCAAGTGTGAGCAGCAAAAACTCCATTCCTATCTGGGAACACTGAATGGCTGATTTAGTGGGATGCAAGTGTGAAAGGGGCTTAAAAGAGGGAGACACATAGGTGACTGCAGAAGCTGTAGCCAAACACAGTCTGCTGGAGGTACTCAATGGGACGAGCAACTCCAGTGGCAGAAAGGGAATGTTGACGTTTCAGGCTGAAACCCTTCATCAAAAGTGAGGATGTGGAGAAGAGCAGGGAGGCTTCTGCTGCACCTGTACAGGGTTCTGGTGAGGATGCATCCAGAGTATTGTATGCAGTTTTGGTCCCTTTACATGAGAAAAGACAGACTGGCTTTGGAGAGCACTGCAGGGATGGTCAAAGTGAAGAGATATTGAACAGCCTGTAATGAAACTCATTGAAGTTGAGAAAGATCTTGTAGAGACTTACAAAATTATGAAAGAAGTAGATAATAAAGAAGCAGAAAATTTGTTTCCACTAGTAGGTTGGACTGGAACCAGTAGACATGGCCTCAAGATTTTGAGGAGTAGATTAAAGACAGAGATAATGAAGAAATGTTGTTCTCTGTTCTCTGCTCAAGGAAGCAGTTGAAGTAGCCTCATTAAATGTAATTAAGACACAGGCAGATTTTTGAAGAAGACAAGAATTAAGGGTTATGCAGATTGGACGGGCAGGTAGAGTTGTCCAAATGCTGAGTTACTTTGATCAGTGTTATATTGTTTGATTTCCTTCAATTTTCTGAGCTCATCATCCACTTAGGTTTTCAATGATAATTTAACTTTGCAAGTCGATTCTTGTCTAACAAGTAGTATCATCCACTAGAATTATTAATAACTCTAGATTCTCACCTTTGTGGAATATCAGGCATTGCAGGTGCCCCAAAATGTCTAAGCTTTTCCTGAATAAGTCTTAGGATTGTCTGTGCTCCATTATTCATGGTCAGACACTGAACTGTTAGTTATGTTATCCAACTCCACAATGGAAGAACATTCACTTGCATTGGCTAATCAGTTAATAAATCAATCAATTAATTAATTATAGCAACAATCCTTGTTGTCCCTTGTATAAAATAGATACAATACAACATTAATTCTGTGTCCTCTGCAGATGTCACATTATGTGGATTTACTCTTTGTGACTTGTCATGAGAAAGCCATTTCTCCATGCTGGTGTTGAGTTATCCATGACATGAAAAATGCTGGAAACATGGAGTAGGTCAGATAACATTTGTGGAAAGAAACATGGAGGGCATATTTCAAGGTGATAAATTTTCTTCTTTTTCTTTCTCTCCATTGATGCCTGCTGACTTGATAAATATTTCAGGCATGATGTGTTTTCATTTCAGGTTTCCATCAAATGCTCTATGTTGGTTATGGATAATTTTGATTGTTGCTTTGTGACCTTTCTTATGGTTTGTGCATTATTCTCTTTGGGAAAAAAAAACTGACTTGCATGACGTTAGATAGTGCCTGATTCTCAACCAAATTACAAGCTGCCCCATGATTGTCAATTACTGGGACATAGGCAGCTGGAAAAAGAGTGAAATCTCTGTTGGAGGAAGAGGAGGCTTTTCGTTCCTTCAAGCTTGTTTAAAATGTCATGACTTAACTGATTATAATATCAACTCTGAATTTATGTTTACCTGCAGTAATGAATCACCCTTCTCCCGAACTTTCAAGTGTCTTTGTAAAACTTTAGCTTATTATATTCTCAGATCATGTTTCCACTCTATTCTGAAGGTGATCCAAAGACTCATGGGTCTCTGAGAGCAATGCATTATCTCCTTCCACATCCTGTTTTGGTTAAATTATGGTGCTTAAGATCATCATCTTGGACTATTTTACTGTTGAAGTAAATGTATTAATTGAAGTCTCCATTTGGTTTATTGGATTTTGCCATACTAAAGTAACTTCCAAGCTTCATTGAATATCTTGGAATGCCTTGACATGAAAGTAAACATAGCTTTATTCATTTTAAAGCATTTACCTTTAAATGTGATTTCTTTCTTTTTACATTGCTGGAAATGATTGACGGGAAAACCTGAGAAATAGTCATAAGTCATCATCAATAGTTGTTTGGGCTTCAATGTAGCTGTTAATGGTCTATCGTGTTATGAGCCCAGAGGACCCACAAACCCAGCAGCAAGATGTTCACCAAGACAAATGATTACTTAAGCAAAAGTTGCTTTTAATTATCTTTAAACATGAAAACAGAATCACACTTCAACTTATCACTATTGACTTAACTAACCTAACTTAACCCCCTTCTAATTCTAAGGCAGGTATATGTAATGTGTGCGTAAGTTCAGAAAAGTTCTTTGATTCACAGTCCTATCTCACTTCTCATTCCTCCAAGTTCACTGGTTGCAGGCAATTCTTATACTGTGCACAGAATTTAACATTTATAAAGTTCACCAGGCTTTGGTGCTTTAAAGGTAAATGGTTACCACATAGGAAGGTTCTTGTCGGTTTTCAGAGAGAGATTTGTTGTTCACTGGACACCAACAACTGATTCCTTTTAATTAGCCACTTCAGTGTCTTGCTGACGAAACTTGCTCCTTCAGGGTTCTTCAGATGATAACCTCTTTCTTTCATGTCACCACAGAGTTTCTTTTTGTCTCTCTTATTTTAAGTGAAACATTAGACAGCCAGTCCTCTCCTCTTGCATGAACCACAAGGGCTTTGACCAGGCTGAACGAAGCACTCACAACCCATCTTTCAAAATGGGTTAGGGTTAGGAAAATGGGGATTTCCACAAGCTTGCCAGCTTGTCCTGTTCCAGTCCCAGCTGCTGCTGCTGACTGTAAAACTGCCAAACTGCATTCTCCCCCCCTCAGAGAAAAAGCCTGTTTTACTCTCACTGCTTGCAAAACCACATGACCCTCTTAGAACTGCAAGTTCCACTCCAGACAGTCTGCAGCTCTGACAAGTTCTTTCATCTGTTGCCTTTTTGTAAACAACATTCCATTAGTGAAGTCTCTTGGGCACTCTCCAAAGCTTTTGCAAAGGCTCTGAGGCCGACATGTCCAGCATTAGCAGAGCTCCAGTACTTGAAATAAGATCTGTTTTAAAGTGTTTGTATGTGGCCTACACTTAAAAAAAACCCTGCCCCAATTTACCTCCCCAAAACATCTATATACAATACAAACCTAATATAATCTGTCACAATAGAAATGACGGGAAATGCAGATAGCACTGTGAAGCAAGCAGAATTCTGGGCACTCTCCAATCAGTCAGCATTGACATTGACTTCTCTACCTTCCTTCCTTCTTTTTTTCCCTATCCCTCTGTCTCTTTTACTTCAGCTCTACACCCCAGCCATTCCCTCTTCAGTCAGAGAACTACCCTATCCCTCTATCACTTTTCAGCTTTTATTCTTTTATCCTCTCACCTGTATTCACCTCTTGCCTGTTATTAGACTCTACTCCTTCCCCTGCCCCTTCCTCCCACCTCTCCTCTCCTGCCCCCCCCCCCACCTTTTTATATTCAGTCACCTCCCTGCTTTTTGCTCATACCTTGGTGAAGGGATAGGGGCCGAAGAAGTTGTTTGCCCTTTACTTCCAAAAGTTGCTGCAGGATTTACTGATTTCTCCAGCACTTTTGTGTCTTGCGCTACAATCTCAGCATCTGCAGTCGTTCCTGTTTAACTGTATTAACACACAGCCACTTAGCCAATTGCACATGAAATTTTTGGTCCTGCTTCATAATCACAGTTGCACTATCTAGTCAGTGTTAACTGAGCTACTTATTGTATTAATTCTTGGGCTGTAGCTTCGGAACCATCACTTCTAGGTGTTAATCCACCTCATGCCTTCAACCCTCCTCCCCCCAAAAAAACTTGGAAAGCAGCTTATGAGTGGGGATGAATATGTTTGTAACTGGGCAAAATAGCTTTGTCAAGACCATATAAATGGAACAGTCGGAGAGCTATTGGGAATCTTTCAGAGAAGGTTTCATTCAGGTACCTGACAAGTTAAGTTTATTCTCATCTGATTGCACAAGTACAACCAGATGAAATAGTGTTCTCTGTTCCTTGGTATAAAACACACAGACGGGCAATATGTAATGTGGACTAGAATCATACAAATAAATAAATATTGTATCGTAAGCATCTTGGATGGTAGAGTGAGCAGTTCCTTTAGTCATTCAGCATTCTCACTGCCATGTAGAATTCAAATAGAACCAAGGAAACATATTTTTGATCAAGTAGAAATTGGACAGTGACTTCAGAAAACAGGAACAGATTTTTTTTTTGTGACATTGCTGAAAGGTTAGTCACGCATGTGCTGTCATGGTTAAAATGTCTACCATAATTAGTGAGGCTGGAGGTACATGTAGCCCATATAATTGGCTCCTAAAGGACACTAGCGAACCTGAGAGATTTTTACACCACACAAGTTTGTGGTCACTAGGAATGACACACAGCTTGGATTCCTTTTTAAGCATGAATCAGAATTTATTGTCATGAACAAGTCACGAAATTTGTTGATTTGAGGCAGGATCATAGTGCAAACATTCATATAAACAATCTTACAACAGAATTTAAAAAAATATAGTGCATGAAAAAGAATCTGATGGCAGAGGGGAAGCAGCTGTCCTTGTCTTTAGGCTCCTGCAACTTGCCTGAGCACTGGCTATTTAAAGGTCCCACGATCCGATGGGACACTGCCAATTCTTCCACTTCTGAGGTCTGCCAGCAATCTTAGCATATCCTTATTCACAAGTAATTTTGATTTTATGGTTTTGATTCTGCGGTTTAATTTTAATAGTTCTGAACAGGAATATTTGATAATTCCCATCAGAGCTACGTGCACAGTCACTACTTCAATCAATTTAACTGGGATAAGTAGTATGGCTGAACTAGCAGTCTTGTCTCTCTGTGAATTATTTATATCTAGTCTGGTAACATTACTGTGCTGTTGTTTTGTTGATCAGACAATTACAATTGTTGACAGGAACTACAATTAAAAGTATGTTGATCCAGACAGGCAAGCCTTTTGTGACATCAGTAACCCATTGATTCTTTGAAGGGACTAGACCAAAACATGTGACATATTTTAAGAATGGTCTTCTGGTGCACCATTAGCTGATGCACCTTGGCTTGGTTCCTTGTTAAAAATGGAACTAATTAATTGATGGAATGGAATGAAAGCTGGCTGTGGGAAAAAAAAGTAAGGTAATCCGGCATGAAAATTGCAATGCAGTGAAAGAGTAAATATGAAATGCTAATCAGTTAAATGTACAATAAATTGAGGAGACCTTTCAAACAAAAAAAACACGAATTATCATAGCCTATGTAATTGAAGCATTCAGTTGTCATTAAGAGCAATACTCAATCGCACCCTCCATATTTTTTAAGTAGAAATCTAATTTGCTGATCTTGAATGGAAAATAAAATATTATCAACAAAGTTGTCAATCAGTTACAATACAGAGGTGATAGAAAAAATTGTTCACTCTTGTTTTCAGAAATTGATGTATGTGGACCAATAATCAAGTAGTATTGTGATTGGAGCTATATATCTGTTTAAGTGAAAGGTTGATTATTAACAAGACTGAATTTATAAGGTTACATTGAATAGTTTAGCAAATTATGGAAGAGTGATAATTTAATCCCAATTGTGTTGTTCATGTTAGTTGAAAATTGTAGCATGAGGTGCATAATATTTCTGATACTATCCATGAAAGCTCATGTATGGGGTGGTCCAAAGAATGACATAAGTTGTGACTTTATCATTGTTTCCTTGTAATCAATGGCAAAAGATATCAAACTCCAAGACACTTCTTTACACCAAATATGTTGCATATGATTACGTGTATTCACACTGGAAGTAGGACTGTTTCATTTCATCCTGTTTGTTGCTGTAGAAATGTGTCGATTGTTCTTGCATTTGTGTCAAAGGTACTATTGTACTGAATGACGAGAATTTAGACAAGAAGTTATTGTAGAAATGAATGTGCTAAGGTTTGAAAAATCGAGCATTCAGGTGCACACAGTGGTGACAAGAAACAATCCCATATGAGAGTGTGGACCATGAGCTGTGCTGCTCCGTACAGCAGCAAGACGGCCAACTCATAGTGAAGAAGTGGAAGCTTTCAGGCAGGTGTGCAAGGCCAGAATTTGTGATAGTCATTACCTTTTCAGAATCAGAATTTATTGTTATGAAATTTTGTTGTTTTGCAGCAGCGTCATTGTGCAAAATTTTATATAAATCACCTTACAAAATAAATAAAAAATGGTACAAGAAAAAGTCAAGGTAAGGCAGTGTCTGTGGTTCATTGGCAGAGAGGAATAAAGCTGTACTTAGGCCACTGAGTGCTCATCTTCAGGCTCCCTATTTTTTCTGTGGCCTGGGCTCTTGGGTAAGAGGCTACTTTCTTAAGGCAGTCTCTCTTGTAGATGTCCTCAATTGAGTGAAGACGGGTGTCTGCGATGTCACAGGCTGAGTTAACAACCCTCTGGAGTTTTTTTTTTAAATGTCCAGAGTGTTGGCACCTTCGTACCAGACAGTGATGCAATTCAACGTTACAAGTGTACATGTTTTCTGTGACATAACAAATCTCCTTACAAAGAATAGCTGCTTCATGATTGCATCAACATAGAGGCTCCAGGACAGATCCTCAGAGATGTTGACACCAAGAAATTTGAAGTCCTCCACTACTGAGCCCTCGATGAGGACGGTCTTGTGTTCTCTCGACCTCCTGCTGAAGTCCACAATCATCTCCTTGGTTTTGCTAATGTTGAATGCAAGATGGTTGGTGAGATACCACTCAACTAGCTGATCTATCTCCCTCCTGTACACTCCATTTGTGATTCTGCCAACAAATATGGTACCATCAGCAGATTTGTAGATAACATTGGAATTGTGCCTATCTACACAGATAGGGGTGTCCACACAGATAGGGGTGTATAGTGAGTAGAGCAGAGGGCGAAGAATGCATCCTTGAGGTGTGCCTGTGTTGATAGTCAGTGAGGAGGAGATATTGTTTCTAATTTGTGACCTTTCACTTTCCATGTTATGCCTGTTGGGATTGGCATTTGCATTGTGTAGGAATGCTGATAAGTGTGAGGTACTTCATTTTGGTAAGAAGAATCAGAACAGGACATACGTAGTAAATGGGAGAGCATTGATGAATACAGAAGAGCAGAAGGATTTAGGAGTAATGGTACATCGTTCCCTGAAGGTAGAAACTCATGTGAATAGGGTGGTGAAGAAGGCTTTTAGTATGCTGGCCTTTATCAATCATTGCATGGAATATAGGAATTGGGAAGTGATGTTGAGATTGTATAAGGCGTTGGTGCGGCCTAATTTAGAGTTCTGTGTGCAGTTCTGGTCGCCTAATTATAGGAAGGATATAAACAGAGTGGAGAGAGTGCAGAGAAGATTTACCAGAATGTTACCTGGGTTTAAGCATCTAGAGAACAGGGAGAGATTGGGCAGATTAGGTCTTTCTTCTTTGGAGCGTAGAAGGTTGAGAGGGGATTTAAGATTATGAAAGGGATAGACAGAGTGGATGGGGATAGACTATTTCCGTTAAGAGTAGGAGAGATTGAAACAAGAGGACATGAGTTAAGAGTTAAGGGGCAGAGGTTTAGAGGTAACATGAAGGGGAACTTCTTTACTCAGAGAGTGGTAGCGGTGTGGAATGAGCTTCTGGGAGAAATAGTGGCAGCAAAGTCAATTTTATTATTTAAGAAAAAGCTGGATAGGTATATGGATGAGAAGAAGGTGGAGGGTTATGGTCATTGTGCAGGTAGGTGGGACTAGAGAGGAGTGTTTGGTTCGGTGCGGACTAGAAGGGCCTAATGGCCTGTTTCCGTGCTGTAATTGTTGTGTTATAAATATCTGCTGTTGTAAATACTCGTATGGCCTGTTAAGGTAAAAACTAAACTATATTATTGTTTACAATCATGTACCTATTTGTTGTTGTGGTTCAGTTTTTGCACCCTTTGCTGAAATGAAAGATGAGATTAATGATGCTTTGGTTACAGATAGTTCAGCATATCCAATTTGTTGGTTGCATTATCAATGTTTCATGGACCTCTGTTGCATACTGAATGCCCTCGTACTCATACACAAGCTTCTTGGCTCTGAGAAGTGCTCTCTTCACAGGCTATTGCTGAGAAAATTGTAGAGGCTCACTTATGGCTGCAGGAAATGATGCCTCTCATGCAGTGGAAATTATGCAGTGGAAAAATGACATTTTTTCAATTAAAGATCTGGGCGAGTTCTTGCTTTCAATCCTGCACTCCATCCATCATACCTGTGTTGCTGTCCTCTCCCAAGAACACTATGTGCTTCCTTTCTAAGCTTTGTGGAAAATGGTGATTGAAAAGTGAGTCAGGTATCATTGTAAATCATCACACTAGTAGGTATTGCTTTCTTAACATTCACAGAAAATAAATCATATGCACAACCGAAAAGAGAATATGTCTCCAACCAGTGTTGAAGTCCAAAAGTCTGGTATCTTTTTCTCTCCATTGGAAATCTATTCAGTCTATTGCTTAGCACAGATGTCATTGGTGGAGAGGGGGAGTTGAGAATTGTAATTTTTTTCCTTCACTGATTAAAATTGATAAGGCAATGTGGTGGGGTTACAAAGTGTGAGGGTACTGGGATTAGTTTGGCTGTAATTGCTTCAATTTACATTGAATACTTCTAGCATCTTTTCCAATAACAATGGATAATGAAGAATTTTCTTGTACACTTTCAGGGGTTTGTTATGGATTTTGAGCTGCTAATTGCGAAAATCACCTTAAAAGTTTGCTGTCACGTACCAGGATTTCCTGTCTTTTTTTAAGTCTACTTCAAGCATACAAAACCACGAATGGCAACATGTTATTGAAAATTCATTTACTGTATTCACTCTTGGACTTCTTCACTGCTGAAGTTGGTGAAAAGGTTTCACCAGGACATTGCAACCGTAGAAAAATGGTATTAGGGCAACTTGGATCCATTAATGCTGGCTGATTATTGTTGGATACTGAAACAAGAGGCATCAGATGCTGAGTACAAACATTAGCTGCAAAACATTTTTAGGTCAGTTGAACTAATGCAACACGTCAGCATCGTTATGCAATTAAACATACTAAATTCAATGAAAGTTAATGTTCTTTAACTTCCTCTGTGATACAACAAATCTGAACTTATTACCTTTGTGTTGTCTATCATAATCCCGAATTTATTTTCAGGAAGCAAACCTTTAGGGGAGAAAAAAATTGTTGTCTAGTGTAATCGAGAGTTGAGGCTCAGTTGCACAAGGTTCTAAAATGATAACAGATGTAAGCAATCGATGAAAACAAGAGTGGGTTTAGTTTTTTTACTAAAACCTTTGACTGGATGTAGGATTTGTCTATTTTACAGAACTTGAATATCACCCCAGCTTTGGAGGACTGAAGGCACCACAGAGGTATGTTTTTACACCAGGTTAAAAAGGAGTTAAATGGCCCAAGCACAGGTGAAACACAATGACCCTTTACTACATGCACAGGAAAATGGAGGATGAGAGGGTTTAGCACTTTTATATTGTTCAGCACATCATGGAGGGCTAAAGGGCCTGTACAGTGCTGTAATGTTTAATTATGAGCCTAGATCTTGAGACAATCCCCTTACAAGAATTAGCTGAAAAAAAAGTCATCTGGGTCCTTCATGGCAAGGAAGTGCATGATACAGGAGTACAGGGAGATGAAGTCCAATATTGTGTGTTTGAGTGCGAAGCCTCGTTGAAAAACAGCAGAGATTGAACTCAGTTATATCCTATCAAAGACAAACTGCTTACTCTCCTTGATACGATGAATTTTTTTGTGTGTGCACATTGCTCACGGGGTAATTGTCTCAACTTGGATTTTTCTGGAATGCTCAACTGGGGCAGGAGTCCAGCAGCAGAACCTCTCTCTCTTTATTTCCAATGTGCAATATTTGAAGGCACAGTGAAATGTAGAATAGAAATGAAGCAGCACCCTAATATAAATGAAAAGTAACAAAAGTGGTTAGTCCAACAGCCACTGGGAAAAAGGAAGTTCTTGCTGTTTGAAGTGGTAAACATCAAAATAGGGAAAGAGGCAGGACTTGTTAATATGAAAGCATACAATGCCCAGCTAAAAGGAAGTATAAAAACAATAATTTATTTTCACCTTTTACAAGACATGGAGCCTGTAACTAACTGGATGTCCATGTAGCTGTAGGTGTTCCACACACAGTCCTATAAAACACACATTAGCTAAAAAGTATGTTGACAATCACACCATCTCTGCTTAAAAAATGTGTTCGTGCAAAAAGAAAACATCTCATTTTCTGCAGGCTGCAAATCAGCAGAACTCTCAAAATGGAGGATTTCATTTGAAAGATCCTGAAAATTTATAAAGAGACAGGAGAAAAGCGTAAAGACTGAGACATTTTTCTGTATAAATGATCATGCAGATCTTGGCATGTGTGATTTTACATGAAAAACATTTGGAGTTTTAATTTTATCCCAAATATGGACAGTAGTTAAAATGAACAGGTACTCCCCGACTTATGATCATAGTTGGGACCAATGGATTGGTCGCATCTCTAAATGGACGTAAGTTGAAATTTTACCTGCGTGCCAGAGTCTTAAAGCAAACCTTTTAAATCAAATCTTTCTTTCCATCGTAGATTTGACAATAACAAATTAAAGCTTCTTGAATTTGTTGATCAACCTTGGCAAATCTTTCCACATTCTGCTCTAATCTTATTATTGTTAGTCAGTGTCCCGGGAAGCGCCCTGATGAAGTTGAATTTGCCTTTTACTTTCACGCACGTTCCAACCGAACTCCAAAATGTGAACCCACCACGCATGCACACAGGACCTCGACGACCAAGGTAAGTACGCACATTTTGGCTCTTACATGGTCCTGATGGTCCTGTATCCTTATAGTATGTCAAATACAACATAAACTGTGTAAATTTTATGTTTTTTATATTTTAAAATTTGATTGGATGGACACAAGTTGGAGAGTAGCTGTACTGGCATGTAGGTATCTCCAGGACTATCACTCAGTAGATTATAAGCAATGTGGAAAAAAAAACAAGTGCATGGCTACTAAATTTATTTGCTTTTTTTTTGTTGTCTATAAAAGGGCACCGAATTGGATCAACTTATGATTGCAAAAATGTTCTGTCCACTGACGATTACCTTTACAGTCAAAGTTGGAGGATTAACGCATTGTAGAAATTTACAAGGAATGCCACTTTTAACGAGGCAAGGTTTTTCTACCTCAAATGGTAGTATTCAATGTCCATCATGGAACAGCTGAATTAAACGGTTGTTACTGACAATAGGGAATTGTATATCCTTGTTCCATCAGGTGATTTAGTGCCATGAGTTAAAAGTTCCTGGATTGTCATCCAGTTATCAAAGATCTTCTTACTTCTTTTCTTCATCATTTTTCTGTGGCTAAGTTCAATGATGTTGACTTCTTTCTTCTCCTGGGTACTGTGAGATTCGTTTAAACATTCCAATCTACTCTGCATCATGAATTCACGCCGCCTGCGTTGCTCCTTTGCACGTACCAAATGCTGCTTTCTCTCTTCCTTGCTCCAATAACGCCCCATTTTCATTTCACTTATTGCATCATCATCAGTGGTCATACCACAACGTTCTTCTTTAATTTTTAGTGCACGTTCCTTCAGAATCCTGTCTCGGACTGGCCGCTTGGTAATGTACCTGGTCCCATCGCTTCTGACTTTTACCTTCCACTCTGTTTTGGGTTCGATCTGAGTTGATAAATCATGATAGGAAGGTTCCTTGCACATACTCACAAGACTAATTTGACTCTGTCCATATTCCACTGCTGATGTTTGTTGTACTAACTGCATACGACTCTGGTAGTGTTGAGCATGTTTGTATGGAGAATGATGATATGAGCTTTGAGAGGTCAAGCTCTGGGCAAAAGCTGGACCTTTGTTGTTTTCATTGTTTCCATCAGATTGTTGGGAATGGTCAGGTTGTTCAGTAGATGAGTCTGATTTTGCAAGGCTCATTGCATGGGACAATAATGGATTTTGGCTCATGATGCTAGTCATCCCTTCAGTACCTTGACTGTTCAGATTCTCCAGTGTCCTGGGCAATGAGTTACTGGGTGACAAATCAAGGGTAAGAGGTGTGCTTCTACAACTTTCACCAGTATTATATGCACTTGAGCTGTCTTTATCTGATTTCTCTGGCAGTTCTGTTATATCAGAGAGATGGTGTCTGTGGCTGTCAATACTGGTGTTGTGAAACATCCACGACTCCCTGTAATGTTGTTTCAATTGTTGTATTTTATGAGCTCTGACAATGTTTAGACACTCAAGCTCAATGTTGTGTAGTTCCTCAGTCAAAACTTCAAGTTCTCGATCTACAACTTCCTGATCATTATTAGTGTTGCTCTGGTAGTAAAAACTACAGTCATTCTCATTGTGCATCTGGTATTTTAGCTTGAGGTAATGTGGATTGGTGTAGTCCCCAGAAATATATGAACCGTGACTGAAGTGCATGTCACTGGCTTCAAGGGTGTCGTGGCTGTAGACATGTTTCAATGCATGGGAGGTGCTGTGGTCATCTCCGAGGTTCTCTTGCTCAGAGCTCTCATCATTGCGTGTGCTCTCATCAGTTCGCCCAACTCCACTGTCTTTTTCGTGTTGGTGAGATAAAATAGTGGCTGTATCTGTGGTTCCCTCCTCATCATCCAGCTTCTCCTGTAAAATAAAGTTTTAAATTAATGCTCTCAGGAAGATGGTCTGCTGTTGTATTCTAGGATAGAGCAGGGGTGGTGAAAGTAATGGGTTAGAACACTACATGATGATTGGGGATAAAGAGAAGATAAATCACAGGGGCTGATGACAGCATGGGAGTGTGTGGATAGTGCAATACAGGGATGATGAGGAAGGTAAGAAAGAGTGATGACAGCTGGGCTGCACTTCCACAGGCTTTACCACGTTACAACCCCTTTCTGCACTGAAAATATCGTTCCATCCAGGCTGCTCCTCCCCACCACCCTGTGAACAAACAAAAAAGACTTCCTTAATATCACGTCTTTCACAATGACTACAACTCTGTGTCTTTCCCTTTACCTGCAACTCAGGTCTTGCCAAAAGGAGGGAAATGTTCTTGTTTTCCTCATGGGTAAGCAAAGCTACAGCTTCTTCTCTGTTAAGGATTTCAATGCCATTTATCTACATTTTTAAAAAAAGCATATTTTAATTTTCTGCTTAATAATCCATGTCTAGACATACAGTGCTAATCATTTAATTCCAAAAACAATGGTTTATTGAAATAAAAATGCAAACACGCCATTGATACTGTTACAGAACACCTGCGATTATCCATATCCTCATTTATCCTAACTTTTTGCAGAGCCAAACTGACCTCACAGATTGGGAAAAAGATCACTTTTTTTTCCCATTTCTTCCCCTATTGACTTTTCTATCTAACTGCATGCTGCCGTCTCCAGGTGTCATCAAGGAGAGCGGCCTCCCGGGCACAAGTGGGACCTCTGGCTCAGTGGTGTTTCCCCCCCACCCCAACTGTTCCTTACGCTGAACCCTCTCTTTGACCTACTATCGCACATCGGGCTCCCTGGTGTGCGGTAGGCTTAGGAATCAGGACTCACCAGTGAGTGTTCCACTAGCCCGGGAAGCCTCCCTGTGGATCAGCAGAAGCCAGCATTTTTTTTTTGGTGAGAATTAATGCTTACATAGGTGCAGTCTCGACCATTGGAGAGCCGTTGTCATACCCACACTCCTGTTCGGCTCCGAATCATGGGTCCTCTACCGGCATCACCTACGGCTCCTAGAACGCGTCCACCAGCGTTGTCTCCGCTCCATCCTCAACATTCATTGGAGCGCTTTCATCCCTAACGTCGAAGTACTCGAGATGGCAGAGGCCGACAGCATCGAGTCCACGCTGCTGAAGATCCAGCTGTGCTGGGTGGGTCATGTCTCCAGAATGGAGGACCATCGCCTTCCCAAGATATGGCGAGCTCTCCACTGGCCACCATGACAGAGGTGCACCAAAGAAGAGGTACAAGGACTGCCTAAAGAAATCTCTTGGTGCCTGCCACATTGACCACCGCCAGTGGGCTGATATCACCTCAAACCGTGCATCTTGGCGCCTCACATTTCGGCGGGCAGCAACCTCCTTTGAAGAAGACCGCAGAGCCCACCTCACTGACAAAAGGCAAAGGAGGAAAAACCCAACACCCAACCCTAACCAACCAATTTTCCCCTGCAATCGCTGCAACCGTATCTGCCTGTCCCGCATTGGACTTGTCAGCCACAAACGAGCCTGCAGCTGACGTGGACATTTACCCCCTCCATAAATCTTCGTCCGCGAAGCCAAGCCAAAGAAAGACTATGGTGATTAATAGTTGTCTTTTTGAGCACTAATCTATATTTTATGGCACAATGACCATATCTTTACCTCAATTATTCTGTCTCCTTCCCTTATTCGCCCATCTCTTGCTGCAATACTGTTTGGATCAATCTGAAACATCAATAGATTTTGTGGAAGAAAACATGTCAATTAATACTTTTCGGCTTTCTTTGCCAACATTATCTACCTGATGCATATTTTCCACAGTGCTGCTTTATCCCAAGATTTTTTTTTATAAGATTCCTCTTAGATAAGGTTGCTGAGTTAATATAGATATTTAAAGTCATCATAGATGCAGATCCTGCAATTTTTCTGTTGGATATCATAAATCAAAACTATCCGATGGCAGAACATGTACAGTTCCATGGCACTCTCATTTCACCTAGTTTAGTACGTGGCTAGAAAGTTGTCTAAAACTTTTAATGTTTTTAATAAATCAGTCTTTTTCTCCTGTGAAAAATAGAGTATCTGTAACATTCTAAAAAAAGATACTCATGACTGCCAAGGAAATAATGAGAAATGGAAACATTATTTCTCAGTTCTACTATGTAATGCTATACATTTTAATACTGAGTTATATGAAAGATTTTGCACCTTTAGTTTTAGTGTGGATTTCCTCAAACAGATAATACTAATTTAGTTGGGTTCTCCTGTGTCAGATTTTATTCTTCTTGTCATTATAATTTACAGATGTCTCCTGCATATTTGATTTGTTTGTTATTTTTTTAAATAAATTTCTGTTCATTAGACTGGAGTATCTTTCATAAACATCACTTTGGAATATTTTATTTTTTTCCTTTGATTAAGCTGTTTTTAAATAAATAAATATTCTGCATCTTCTCAAGAAGTAAAAGATTAAAGCAAAAAAACCTGTATCTTACATCTCAATATTTTTACCAAAGGAGACAAGTTGCAATTAATGAGTGTGATACAGAAATAAAGTAAAATCCCCTTTATCTGGAATTCAAACAACTGGCTTAATAAAAATTTAAAATTGTAAATGTTCTCCAAAGCAACACACAAACCCTTGGTGAAGCTAGCAGAGTGCCCCTCCTACAGCAGCTGTTTGATTAAATGCCATTGCCCAGGATGAAGAGCCAGCCGATGGGGTAACTCTCCCAATCCCTGCCTAGTAAGAGTCTATGTTTATTCATATATTATTAGTAAGGCTTTATTTATAAGCTTCGGGGAGAGAGGATTAATTATAATGGTGGCATTGTCGTGCAATGCTGTTACAGCAACCAGGGTTCAAATTTAAATTTTATAAGTTATGAACTTTACATTTTAAACTGTTTCTGGCAACTGGAAAATTTGCACATCCAGAATCCCAAGGGTTTTTAATGTACATTAAACTGTTCTTTTTTTTTGAAGTACAGACTAAAACTTTTTTCATGATATGATTGGAAATTAATCCACCTGAATTATGATACTGCCATTTATGGCTATAAAATTAACTGCAGCCAACATTCTATCTCAGGAAAAAAAATACCACCTTCTTCTTACCTCACTGACATATATCCCTGTGTCATCTTCATCATCTGCTCTGTAGCAAACTGTGAGACCAAGTTTGTCCTGCCCTTGCAATCTGTGCAAGTCAACTTCCTATTCAAAGCAATTTTATAGAGAGAAATTAGCAGAGCTAGTCAAAGTATTTAGTCTTAAGAACGCTTATGGTGAAATGAAACTTTACATTCACAACCTAATTTTCAGATGCAATTTCTCTGCTCTGTATAACAATCTCTTTTCACTGCGTTTTGAATACAATGGTGATACAGCAGGAATATTATTCATTGTGTACTGAAAACGTGGAGAGATTAAAGGAAATTTTTATACAAAACATATTGAACTAATATGAAATTGGCCTGAGGACCCACATTTGGGAATGAGATTCCATGACTGTCTTTGTTCATAGAAAAAAAATTATTTAATCTGTTTAGGTCGACTTCCAAAACTTGACCTGAAATTGAATATTTTGTGCCATGAAAGTGCATTATTTTTTCTTCAGTAGCTTGAGTCTCTATTAAAAGATAAGTACGCCTTGCAATTTTTAACAAGTGACCGTGGTTGTATTTGACAGCAAGTCTCTTTGAAATGGAACAGATTTCATTTGCTTAATCAGCTCTCCATCCAACACATCTCAGACTCCCAAATGTATTAAACTTTAAACAAAATATTAATGCTGGGCACCTACTGAAATGCACTCATTTTTAAATATGTAAAAATGCAATATTTGACCTATTCTATGCATAATGGTTGAACTGTTGCTAAAGTTGGCTGTTCACCTCACAACAGGATTATGTTGCTGGTGGTTCTGCTAAGCAGAATTTAACATTTACAAAAAATGAACTTTATTAATTTTTATTTTATCCATAACACACATAAAGCTCAAAATTCATGACATTTTCAAGCATGCTCTTGATATTATTGTCTTATTTTTCAGCCCAGGGTCACAATATCAGTCTGCCATTTCTATTCTAGGTTAATTTTGTGCATATATCTTAACATCAATAAAAGCTGATTTCTGTCATATCACCAATCTTTCCCTTTCCATGTTGGTTTTTGCAACATAAAGATCATGATGTCTGGTTTAGATGAAAACAAACATTGAAGTACAAAAATTATTTTCTGAAAATGTCTTCCACAATTCCAAGACTATTCTAGTTAATTCCTTTCTACGCAACATCAGAACTTTTTCAGTAGCTGGTTCCATATAATTACATTTGACTGAGATCTGTGCACACAAACTATTGCTGTGTGTTCTAATTCAAGTTGACTGGGAGGTACATAGTGCTGGAGGGCTGTTAAGAAGATTGAAAAATACATTATGAAATGAATACCACAGGCATCTTGAAACTTGCCAAACTACGTGTCCTTAACATTGCTGCTCTATTTTCTGTGACTGCAACTCTGTTACTGTTATTTTAGTCTGACACTCTTGGTTTCATGAAAAATAAAAACATGACAGACAAAATTTGATTGCCACTGCACAAACAAAGGGCAATTGGATGCCTATTAGATCAAAGACAGTTTTTTTTTTCCATTTGAGGTCATAAAATGGCAAATATTACCTATTGCTTTGGGCTGTGAGATGTGATTTAGTCATTCATCAATATTAGGCAGGGGCATTGAGTCATCTAGGTCTCTACTTTGTGTGACAACTTGTTTCAAGCAGCCAGGTTTTCCATGACCTTAGCAGTTTTAAGCGACATATTCATACAACCTTTCAATAACCAATCATTAATCCACAGAATGAATGACTCTGAAGACTACACACAAAATGCAGATTTTGGTCTTGTCACAGAGATTGGATTATTTTCCTGCGCTACCAGTTTGCTTCACAACATGACTGCTGGCTCCAGGCACTTTTATACTATATTTCATTTTACACTATTTTCTTTGGAGAATGTATTTGAGGTAGAATTAATATCCACTGCCAATAACCAAGTTGTTTATTGCCTCAGTGCTTATTCCAAAAGTGCAATTACACGAGTGGCTAGCATCATCTGCAACTTGCCTTTCTGGCACCTTTTAAAGGAGAAATGATGATCGTCTCCAGTTGCCGCTAGATATCATTCAAAAGATTGAAAAGGCAGTTGGAAGCCACAGTGTAATAGAACCCATCATTGTGGCTTTCGACACTGGTGGATGAGTCACTAAGGAGGCAAGATGACAACGGCCTAAGAAGTCACTATTGAGTTAAAACACTCAGGCAAAATACCCCAGCCACATATTAAAAAAAAAATCACAGTATTATTTTAATTCCTCTGCCAAAATCAGTGAACAAATCAACCCAAAATTTACCTCAACCACTCCATTCAACTAATAACATCCTCAAGGACAATTGATCAGCAGTTCAATGCATGCACAGACATTTATCATGATCCCAAACCTCCCATATCAAGCTGCTTGGATGTATTCAACTTATTGTGGTACATTTTTTTAAAAACAACAGTAACAACTCAATTGCTATCTCATCAGTGACAAATGGACATTCCGGGCTGTACGTCTTACCTCTAACAAAGAATTCTCATTGGGGTACATACCAAAAAAAAAATCAATGGCCAGTGCCAAATCTGAGATGACCAATGTTGAGATTCCTCTTGTCCCTCAGACTACAATCTTTTAAATAATGTAACTGCATTCCTCTCCCACTAAACAATACTTGTGGCTTCTCTTTCATACAACAACTCTTCTGAAGGAACATTGGGCAAAATGATAGGACAGATGTAAATGCATCTACTAATTCTAATACTAATAATCCACATGTTGGAAAGTGAGATCTGCTCAAATCCAAATTGGCACATTAAATCTCAAAACTTCAATTTTCTTCTTAAATTAATGAAAGCATTTGTTTAACTCAAGCAGAATGCTTCTTATTAATATTTTTAGAGACGTAAATCATCTGACCTTAAGGTGGCAGGCATTAATGAACATTGTGTGTTGTGAGCCAACCAGAAGGCATAACCTTCACACTTACACCTTGAAAGATTATCAACAATCATTTTCAGCAACAATGTTTTAATGAATATATATTCTTGAACTGTTTGAACTGCAGAAAAAATTACAAGAGACCATCTCCCTATCCTCCTTGCTAAAATTAAACTTTTGATTTGAAACAGCATTATCCCCAGTAAACAAAAACTCATTCAACATTTGGAGTGGAATTAAATTCTGAGCACGTCCATTAGTGAAAAGCCCCATAAGGCTAACTTGATATTTTTCTTGCACACTTCGACATTTCCATTACAGTAAATGGAACTAGTGTCTCTGTGGTCTATTCAAATACATCTGTCATGGCAACAAAAAGTAACTCAGGAAACTATTGGAACTCTGCTTTGTTATTGCTTTGACCTTTCCATTGATCTTGGTCTTCAAGATTTGAACAAGTTTTAATAGCTAAAGAAAGTCAAGCAAGCCATTAAGGGTTACCGAGTGATCAGCTGCCTGTGTCATTGTATTGGTCACCTTTTGGCACCACACAGTACATCAAAGTCATCGTTATTAATGGTTTTGCTTCGCTCACAAAAGAGCCAAGAATACAAAGCTTCACCATATCATGTTTTCCATGTATCATTCTTTTATAATTTAATTGTTCATTATGTTCTATTTTTTTTTATCATCTCCTGATGTCTTGATGTTAGAAATAACTGCTGTATGTTAATACATTTTTGATCCTGAAATGCACACTTTTCAACCTGTTTATACAAGCAGTAGTTCACTATAAGATATAACGCAGGGATTCGTTCACAGCACATCATACAATGTCACAAAAAGAAACTAATACTTAATCTTATACCAGACCATTTGTTCCTCACAAATAGCATGCCTGAAGAGGGCTGAACTTTACAAATACTCATCACTTGCTTAATTTATCATTTTTGGTCCTCATGCACTTCAATATTTCTCAAATAAAATACAAATTTGCAGCGGGTCGAGTGGGCGCACAGTGCGGCAATGTGAACTGTTGCTAGCGTGGCTCTGTGGGTGTGCAGAACCCTAATGCGGACATCTGCCTGTGGACCGCACGTGAGGTATACTGAGTGCTGAGGAACGGCACATTGAGCTTTTGAGTCTCCTGCCAGTCCCGTGGAACCTGGGACACACGGTATTTAAAAGAAGCATGTAAACCCAGAATAAATCAGTCTTGAGTTGAATACTCTGGCGTGTGTTCGTATTTCTTTAGTAGCTCGACCGTAGTAGCCGCTACGGATTTCAGATTTATATTTTCACGTTTCTTCAGAAAGCCCTTCAACCCACTGAGTCTGTTCCAGCTTTTAGGCAATCCCATTCTCAAATTTGTTTCTCTGCATGTATTTTCTCACGATGCCCATTAACAACTCTTGTTCTCCTACCAGCCATATACATTGAACATCATTTAAGGTTCTGAATAAACTGTGCCAATCCCACATGTTGGGTTGCAAGAAGAAAGTGCGGCACCCAGTGCAAACACCAAACAGACAGCACTGTAAGTTACAATCACTTCAAAAAAACTGTGTCTGCAAGGAAGCTCCATTATCTGCATAGTATTGTGCCATCCTCTCTGCATTGAGCATTATAGATCAATAACAAGATTTCTGGTGAAAACCATAATGAAAATACAATGAAATGAAAGTGGTATTTAAAATACTTGTACTCAGTGAAAAATAATGTGTGTGCTTGGTCAAATAAAATTTGCTTGCACACACTATTTCCAAAATGCCTACATGTGGAAATGTTCCTAATTTGCTATTTGTATATGGAAGTTCAAATAATTTATAAGTCCCATAGTAGAACAATTTTCATATTTTTAAAATATACAGCATATGATAGACTTTCAGTCGAAATGACCTCCACAAAATAAGCTCACCTCGTACTCTAGTTCTTCTCTGTCCATTTCAGCTTGTAATCCTCCAAAATAGTCAGTTGAACCGTAATATTCCTGCCCTGATGGATGTCTTCCGCAAAAAAAAGGTAAAATGCAAATCAGTCATTGTGTTCAGTTAAAAAACAAAGACCAAAATAGCATGTAGGTTTTGACACCACATTAAATCTGATGCCTGTGGTTGAGCAAGAATGAACAAAGAAATTAGCCTTAAATTAGTCATAATTAGTGTTTTACCCAGAAATTAGATGGTCTCATGCTACAGTTTTTGCGCATCATTTCTTCATTTTGTACCAAAAAACGCAAAAGAAAAATTTGGTTCAAAATCTAACAACAAAAGTTGGCCACTTCCTTGATAATGTCAAAAGACATATTAACTACCCTGAAAGTATATAGTGCCCTCCATAATGTTTGGGACAAAGACACAATTTTCCTTTATTTGGCCCTGTGCTCCACAGTTTTAAAATTGTAATCAAACTAGTCACACGCAATTAAAATGTACATTTCAGATTTTATACAAGATTATTTGTATACATTTTGGTTTGACCATGCAGAAATTATAGCACTTTTTATATACAATCCCCTCATTTCAGGGCACCATAATGTTTTGGACATTTGACTTCACAGGTTTGTGAATACTCAGGTATGCTTAGTTGTTTCATTGGATCAGGTGAGAGAGCTTGGTTTGGGTCCAAGCTTTTGATCACCTTTGGAGTCTGTGGTTGCCACTTTCCAACACGAGGTCCAGAGTTACCAAAAACAACAATTTGGAAAAAACAGAAGGAGAAGACAACGAAAAGAACTGACTCAGTAAAATTTCTTGTTTATTTTTATTAAGTGACAACATTATTTAACGGGTTTAATGTATCTTATAGATTGAACTGCAAATAAATGGGAAAGGGGGTGAGGGAGGGAGGGAAGGGAGGGGGAAAAGGGGGAAATGATGACACTGTATATATTCAAGAGAAAAAATGTCTGTATGTATCTTGGTCAATATGGTTTATAGTGTGAAAAATAAAAAAAATTAAAAATAAAATGGAAGAGGGACTGATATTCCAAGGAAGATCTCCAATGCTGATGAAAAAAAAATCCCCAAACCTATGTCGAACAGATCAGAAACACACTTCAGAAGGCAGATGTGGATATGTTAATGACTACTGCTTGCAGAGACTACACTGCAAGATACAAACTACTACTGAATGCACAGAAAGGATTGCCAGAATACAGTTTGCCAAGAAGAACGTAAAAGAGTCTGCATATTTCTGGAAAATGGTCTTGTGGACAGATGAGACCAAGATTAACCTGCATCAGAGTGATGGAAAGAGCAAAGTGGAGGTGTAAAGGAACTGGCCAAGATCCAATACATACCACCTTTGCCATGGTTGCACCTTGCAGAGTAGTTTCTTCTTCATGATGTTCTTAACTGTTAATGTTGGTAATCATAAGGTTGAGGTGATGTTTCTTACTGTTTTAGTCTTGTTTATAAGCCTCAAAATGGCTTTGACTTTCATTGGCACAGCTCTGGTCCTCGTGTTGAGAAATGGCAACTATAGACTCCAAAGGTGATCAAAAGCCTGGAAGTAAGCCTAAGTCTCTTACACCTGCACCAATGAAGCAATTAAATATACCTGAGTAAACACAAACACTTGTGAAGGAAAATGTCCCAAACATTATGGTGCCCTGAAAGTGTTGTAATTTCTACATAGTCAAATCAAAATGTATATGAATAACCTCGAATAAATAAAATCTGGAATGTGCACTTTAATAACATGTTGATATGCCATAGACATGGACCAGATAAGTATTATCTGGCTTTTATTAACAGACTATAACCACCTCTAAATTGGCCAATGGGAAAGCATCTCCATCTGTTATACCAGTAGGGTGAAGTATAGCCATAGCCAATAGCAAGCAGTCAGTATAATATGCCTCCCCCCATTACATGATTACATTCACCCCTCCCCCAAAAAATGACCAATTTTAATAAAACACAATAATGGTAAAAGCAAAAGCAAAATAAATTACGGAAGATCAAGGGTTACAAACAGAATTAATGAGTTACATAGCAAAAAATAAACACACTGCCGGCCTGAGATAATACAGGGTGACTGATCTCACTGTAATCATGGCTAAGATTAGAAATGGTCATAACAGAGCCTCTGTGGCGGCTTTGAGATTTGTGTTGATCTTTACAATGGCACAGATGGAGGAGATTTATCTCTAACTGAAGGACTTCTGTCACCAAGTGTGGAAGGGAGTGGAGAACATGAGGAAACATTCCCATGAAGAAGGTATTGTTCCTCGTGTTTCTGGTGACGGGGAGGATAGAGAAGGAGTCAGGTCAGTGGAAGGGCTAGTAGGCTGCAGCTCAGGTGAGGCTAGATCCCGAAGGGAAACAGTGTCTTTTCCTCCATCAGGAAAAATAACGTGAGCATATTGCGGATTGCCATGAAGCAGTTGAACATGCTCTACAAGCGGGTCAGCTTTGCTGGGCCTAATACGTTTTCTTAATAAAACTTCTCCGGGGTTAGATAGCCAAGTCAGCAAGGTCGATCCAGGTTTTGATTTTCTAGGGAAAACAAAAAGACGATGGTGGGGGGTCTCATTGGTAGCTGGACAAAGCCATGTATGGATAGGGTTTAATGCTTCTGGCAGCACATCTTGCTGGTGGGGAGACCGTTTGATTTTAGCGCAAGATTAATAGCTTTCCAGATTGTATCGTTACTGCGCTCCACTTGACCCCGTGGGTATGACTAGTAGCTATACCCCTATCAAGAAGGTATTGCCTCAGTTCAGAGCTGATGAAAGCTGACCCTCTGATACTATGAATGAAGTTAGGATAACAGAAAATTCAGAAAATCAAATCAAGACATTTAATAACAGAACTAGCAGAAACGTCAACACATGGTATAGTAAAGGGGAAATGAGAGAATTCATCAATTATGTTATGGAAGTAGAAATTCTTGTTAATTGAGGGTAGTGGTCCTTTAAAATCCACACTGAGGCATTCAAATGGTCTGGATGCCTTAATCAATGTGGAAGCAGAAGGTTTATAATAGTGTGATTTACACTCCTTAGTTTTTTGAGTGAGTACGGCAAATTGAGGGACTTCACATCAAATGATAAAATCTAGTGACATAATTCATTGTGAAGGTAATTCAAACGGTCTAACTGCAGACTTTCACAGGTCACGCGAGAAAGCATGTCCAGAGGGTCATTGAATTTTCCTGGGCGATAGAGTATATTCTAATCAGAAGTAGAAAGCTCAATTCGCCAACGCAGGATCTTATCGTTTTTATTCTTGCTTCTCAATTTAGTGTTGAACAAGTAGGCAACAGATTTTTGATTAGTCAGCAGAGATAATTTCCTTCCAGTTAAAAAGTGTCTCCAATAGCGAATGGATTCTACAATAGCTCGTGCTTGCTTTTCAATAGAGGATTGCCTGACCTCCAACCCACGTAATGTCCGAGAGAAAAAGGCTACCGGTCTACCAGCTTGATTTAGCACAGCTGCTAAAGCTCAATCTGACGCATCAGATTCCACTTACGATTTCAGTAGAACGAGAAAGAGGGAGAAGAGCTAGATGAATCATTGGTTCTCCAGGTCAACAAAGCAGTGTTGTGGTGGCGCCCCTGCTTATTAGTAGTGCTTGAACGCTTCTTATTCTTCAACCCATGGCATGAGCTAGGCGAGGACTCTCTCGCAGGGCAGGCTCTGGCCCAGTGCCCTCGCTTTCCGTAGATGGCACAATTGGCTTGCCGCGCGGGGCACTGAGAGCGAATGTGCAGCGCTAAACTGCAGAAGTAGCAAATTCTGAAGCGGCTTTTATGCTGCGGTTTGGGTGCTCAGCAGTGGACTTAAGGATCTTCGCTTGTTGTAGAGGAGCATTAAAGGTCAGGCCCGGGGGCTCCAGTAAATATTGCCAGAAGTACCCCGAATCCAATCCGCTTATGAATGCATCCAGCATCAAATATTCTCAGTGGGCTTCGGCCGTGACAGTAGCGCAGGCACAGGCTCTGGATAGCCCTTTTAGTACAAATGCAAAAGCATCTTCTCTCTTTCCGGCTTGTTGTCTTCGAGTGTGAAGCTGATGTCTTGCGAACAAGGTGTTTTGTGGCATATCATTATAGGTTCTGAGGAGATTCACTGCATTCTGGTAGACAGCCATCTCTCTCACCATGGAATAGGGTACTTCTCTGAGGAGAGCTACAAGATGGTACATTTTTGCTGCATCTTGCACAACATTGTTCACTCGCATGTATGCTTCAAAACACAGGAGCCAGTGGCGAAAATTTTCTCCAGCTCGGGTGGCATCTTGATCTATCTCAAGTCTTTCAGGTTTCAGGGAAGTATCCATGGTTATAGTCTGTTAATAAAATTGATATGCCATAGACATGGACCAGACAAGTGTTATACTAATACTGGGCTTTTATTAACAGACTATAACCTCCACTAAACTGGCTATACCAATAGGGTGGAGTATCTCTACAGCCATAGCCAATAGCAAGCAGTCAGTAATAATTGCCCCCCCCTCCTTCCAATTACATCATCACACGTGAATAGTTTGATTACAAATTTAAACTGTGAAGCACAGGGGCAAAAAGGAAAATTATGGAGGGCACTGAATATATCATATGTGTGTTTGCATGTTTTTGTAATGAAGACTGAAGAATGCTACTTCTTAGATTGTACTTGTACAATCAGATGATAATAAACTTGACTTTGAACTTGATGTCAAGGATCCTGCTAATTACATCTGTTGGAATTGTAACCAGCTGCAGCTCCTCACAGACATGGTCAAAGAACTGGAGCTGCAGGTTGATGATCTTGGGATCTGGTCGGGCACCTATGCTGACAAAATCATTGATGGACTTTCACTGAGGTGGTCATACTTAAAGAGCAGCCAGCAGATACATGGGTGACCACAGAAGAGGCAGGGCAAGTAAGCAGACAGCACAGGATTCTCCTAAATTACATATATTCCACATTGGATACTGTTTGGGGGTTGGGTGGGGGGTGTGATCATTCGTATGAAGAAACAATTCTCTGAAAACAACTCTAAAATAATTTAGTGAGTTTTGAGAAGTCTGAAGCCTCACACATACTCCATTATTACTTCTGAGCAACAATTTAAAGAATCTGAGTTTCGAAAGAAAACTGATTGAACTTTAAAAAATGAAAAAATGATTTTTTTTTACAATCATGCCTAAACCGTAATGGTTTTGGTTTTGCCACACATAAACACATGTACATTTGCACATAGTGGGGTTAAGTTAGAGATAAGTAAGAATTTATATCATTGATAGTTATTAATAAAAATTATTTTGAAGATACCATTGTCTTGGTGAATTTCTATTGCTGCTGGTCAGGTATGTAACATGGAGAAATTGTGGCATTCAATGATAATGTCTTGAGAACAGTCAGTTTTATATTTGAAGAGGTGTTGAAGGTGCTGATGCCCATGAAGGTAGACAACTCTCTTGGGTCTGATCAGAAATATCCAAGGACACTGAGATAAATGTTGAGCTACAGCACGCTAACAGGCCATTTTGGTTCATGAGACCATGCCGCCCAATTTACAACCAATTAACCTAGACTCCCAGTACGTTTTGAACAGTGGGAGGAAACCAAAACCCACGCAGACATGGGGAGAATGTACAAACTGCTTACAGACAGTGCGGGTTTCAAACCACAGTCCCAATCGCTGGTGCAGTAAAGGAATTGCACTAACCACTACGTCAGCCATGCCACCTAAAGCAAGAAAGGAAATTGCAGGTGCCAATGGTGCATTTGCCACCATGGAGCCTGTGCCAAAGGTGACAGGACATGTGCTGGACAGCATACCATGGGGGCTTGCAGACTCCTGGGGAGCAGTGGACAGGCACAGGACACCAGAAACAGAAAGAACACCCCGTTAAGAAGCATAGGAGATGACGATGTGGGACAGCAGACCAGCAAGGGGTTCAGATGCTGAAAGACCCACACAAGTTTTGGGCTGCTGGAGACTGGGTCATGGGAACCAGCTACTGCAATCAGGATTTGAGAGGGAGCTGAGGGCACAAAGTGCTCCCAAAAAGGGTTTGGGTGCTGAAGGCTTCCTGATCATATCAGAGGTTTGAACTGGGTTTCCAGTGGTTTCAATTAGAGACCATGCGGCTGCAGAGGCTGCTGGTCGGGCACCTATGCTTGGCAGTGGTCATGAGGGTTTCCAGACTCCAGGGAGCAGCAAACTGGTGCAGAGTTCCAGAAACAGGAAAACATCACCCCATTGAGAAGGAGCAGCAGAGGAGATGACTCCACATGGCAGTTAACATGAACAGTGGACCAGTGGGTGCCTCAGTGGCTGAAGGGCCCACACAGACTGCGGATGACTTATGGTCAGGGAACCCACAAGGGTTGAGGACTGTTGGAAACTGGCTCATGAGAACCAGGTATCAGAGCAAGAAGGGGTCCAAAAGGGTCATGAAGGCTTCCTAATCAGGTCAGAGGTTTTGATCTGGAGTTTGGGTTGCCAAAGGATCGAACGTAAATCTGTGCAGTGGCAGGAGGCGAATCCACGAACACTCAGCAACTCTGAAGGGACTTTCTTTGCTTTTCTTTCTCTCTTACTGTAAGGGTCACCGGGCTACACTAATGGTGAATCTTTGTTTCGCTTACAGCAGGCAGAAGGCAATTTCGTTCAATATTACATGTTCTGTACTTTTACAGGACAATAAAGGAATCTTGAAAGCTACCAGAAGACTGGAGGGTGGCAGATGCTATGCCTGTATTCAAGAAGGGCTACAGAAAAAAGCCTATGAACTATAGACCAGTGAGCCCAAAATCTGTTGCTATATTACTAGAGAATATTCTGAGGGAGAAGATATACATGCACTTAGATGGACAAAGGCCGATTTGAGATAGTAAGCATGGTTTTGTAAGCAGGACGTCATGTCTCACAAATCTGAATTAAGGTGTGGTCAAGAGAGTTGACGAGGGCAGGACTGTTGATATATGTTCTTTTCTCTGCAAGGCATTCGATATGGTCTGCACAGCAGGTGAGATTGCATGGATCCAAGGTGAGATTGCAGCATGGACAGAAAATTGGCTATTGTAGAAAGCAGAGGGTGAAAGTGGAAGGTTGTTTTTGGACTGGAGTCCTGAGAATAGTGGTATGCCTACTGCTGTTTGTCACCTATATTAATGATTTAAATGAAAGCATACATGACATGATTAGCAAGTTTTCAAATTGTCTAGTATTGTAGATAGTGAAGAAATCCACCCTGGCCTTCATGAAAGAATTGAATCTCAGATGCTTGGAGAAGGCTGAATCCAAGAGAAAGGAATTATTCCTTTTACTTGAGGCAACAGAATTGATCTTATTTTGGCGTCAGCCCAGTTGGAAAGTAGGATAGTGGAAACCGAGTGCATGGCTTGGCTGATGTCGGACCATTCACCCATGACTTTGTCCATCATAATGCCAGATAAGCAGGCTATGGTGATGGTGTCTAAATTCACAGTGCTGTTGAGAAAACTAGAATTTTGTAGCTTTGTCAGAACTCAGATAGAACTGTTCTGCGAGACGAACTGCCCCTCTAATGTCTATAATTTCCTAATTTGGGACATGTTGAAGCCTTATTTAAGGGGCCAGATAATTGGATATGCTAAAGGGATAAAAAGGGAATAGATGAAGGAGATTAATAATTTGGAACAGGTCATAGCTCAACTGGAAAAAGACTATCAAAGATTGGGGTTTGATGAAAAACGTAGGGACTTAGTGAATAAAAAGCTCAAATACAGTATGTTGCAAACGTACAAAACAGAAAAGTTGATCTCAAGATTGAGGCAACAGTATTATGAGCTGGGGGAAAGGACCCATAAAGTCTTGTCCTGGTAGGTGAGGGCAAAAGAGGTCTCGAGGACAATTAAGGCGATTCAAACGGGGGAAGGCAAAATTTCGCACAAACCAAAAGATACATGGAAAGTTACATTTGGAAAGTTCTATGAAGTGCTATATAATCAGAATCAGGGAGGGACCCTGCTAAAATAGATTGCTTTCATCAGAACTACCAAATTTGAATCAGGAGGATTGAGAGGAGCTAGATGCCCCCTTCTCTGAGTGTACTGCAGGCAGGTAAATAGCCAGGAGACAATGGTTTCCCTATCAAATTTTATAGAACATTTAAAGACCTCTTAATGCCCCCTTCTTATGAAGGTGATGGATCAGGCAGCAGAGACACATACTCTTTTGGAGTCTTTTTAAACAGCAATCATTACGGTGATCCCGAAAAAGGACAGAGACCCATTGAAGTCCTCCTCCTATAGGTCTATATCTTTATTGAAGGCAGATTATAGCAAAAACAATGGTTGTATTCCATAGTGAGGGCCCAAAGCCTGGCTTATATCAATCAAGGGAAATATGGGCACTGGACTTGGGCATAACAATTGATGAATGATGGTGGGTAGACTTGTGTCTGAATAGCATGACGTGAATTGTCAATCTCAGGCACATGCTGTGCAATATAATTTCTTGCATTAATTGTACCTCACACTACAAAAAATTACACAAGACAAAGCCAGAAATTTCAGAAATGTGCTTTAGGTGTGGTGTGGAGGTTGGAACCTTTGACAACTCCACCTGGCTGTGTACAAAGGTGAGATCTTTCTGGAAGGACCAGGGGGACATTCTGAAAAAGATTACAAAAGTGGTTTTTCCACAAGATCCCGAGTTGTACCTTCTGGGGGACGTCGGGAACATAGGCTGTCCAAACACCAAATTCAGTTTTGTGAAGTAGCCAGGAAGTGCATAATGGTTATGTGGAAGTCTGAATCCCAGGTAAATATCACATGAAAGAATATGGAAATACCGTGTTGCCTTCCCCTGGAGAAAATCACTTACAATTTAAGGAAGAGATATGACATATTTGTTGAAGTGTGGCAACTTTCATCAACAAGGACATTGAATTTGTATTTTTGTAGTATTATTGTAATTTTTCTTTCTTTATAACTGAATCACATGTTGACTTCTTTTTTTCTCACTTTCTTTAATATCGACATGCTGATTGATATTTTTCTTTATGTTTATTCTTCATTTTGACTGCATGTTGATTGAAAATTCTCAAAATATAATATTACAAAAAAAAGTGGCAACTTTAACTGAAGCACATAGGTATGCAGATATAATTTACACCCCCCCCACCCCCACATACCCTGAATAAGAGTAAACAAACGTCTGGGCAGGTAAATGATTAAGAGTATGAATTGGGGAATGTGGTGCAGATGAAGTGTCTTTGTCCCCACTCATTTTGATTTAACATCCAGGGTTCTCTAGCCTTGAGGGAGATCATTCATTTCACCAGTATTTATGTGGTTTTTGTATAATTTAAGGGATGGGGAGGGGAGGAGGCAAGGGCAGGGGGAAATAAACTCTGTATTGCATGGATAAAGAATGTAATGCATTGTTTGTTGAATTTACATGAGTCTTTGAAAATCAAAACTCAAATATTAAAAAAAAACAGGCATTTGGGATGAGTGTGGTTGGCATAGGCAAATTGGGGCTGGGTCATCTTGTACGCTGTATGACTATGACTTTATAATTACAGCTCATATTGTCTATGTATAGTACAATTAAGTATCTTTGCGGCTTTCAAAATTAATGGAGAGATTTCCATTTGATGGTGGTTTTGACCCGACTTAGATGGCTTCGAGTGAACAATTAAAATATGGCTGCCTCCTGATGGGAGAAAATAAGAGGAGTTTCCTTCTGACTGGACTTAATTTTGCATTTTGAAACAAAAAATGGTGTGTTGCTATTTATATAAAATTAAAGAAAATACTTACTCTTCAGGTAAGAGGTATTGTTCCAGGACCATATCAGGTGGAGAAGGTGGTCTTATTTTAGTCAATGCCATGATGTGTTCAAAGGTGATATCTGTCTGTGTGCCCATATCTACAAGTTGGCATTCATGAGGTGTATTAAGAACTTTGGTGCGCCGAGTTCTTCGCAGTACCTGAACAACAATAGGTTCTTTGGCTGTTCGGAATGCTTCCACTGCTTGCTCGTGAGTAGCTCTGGATAAATCCTTGCCATTAACCTGTAAAAATAAAATGTGAAAATCATGAGAATGGAATAAAACCCTTTCTGTAATCATACAAATGAATTGCTGTCTCTATACAAAACCGTTACAAGTACAGTTAAACAAGAAAATCAGCAGATGTAGGTTTGTGTTCAATACTCTTGTGACTTCTTTTCAGATACAAATTATAAGCAATGCACATCCGTGCTTTACATGAACACATAAAATAATAACGTACCAAACAAAAAGTATCTTCTTTGGTACTTTTATTTTCATATGCTTTGCTGAGCTGCCCTGTAATCAACCAATAAATAGCAACAAGACTAATCAATAATACCAAGGATACAAAAATGACAGAAACACTAATGGGCCAACAAATTAATATTAACGACCATGGAGCTGAAGCACTGCTTCAGACTGAGAATTGATTGAGAGGAAAAAGCAATCCAACAAAACAGTTGGATTAACACATCTCATTAGTTTATCCATTGGTCTTGATGTGGTTAAATGAGGCCCAAAGGCAGCAATATGCAAAGATTTGCTTAGGACAGGCATGTTTCTCTCATCCACAGCTGAAAAAGACCATTCTGATGCCATGGTCACTCCAAAACTGGCCTTAAAAGCATGGATGAGACAAAATGCCCCATCCATCAATCTTCACTTAATGACAAAACTTTGCAGTCTTTCAAGAGTTGTCAGTGTTTTACAGTGGTTTGGCATTCAAAAACTATGACACATGAATTAATTCATCAAAACATTTCAAGTTTTGCCATTAAAAATTAAATCGCCAAAAACTAAAAAAACCCAGCAGACATAAACACACAAGATACTTCAACCAACTCTTATATTTCTGCCACATAGACCCACATTCAACCCCTACCCCTGGTCAGAGGAATGTGTTACTGATCCCCTCCATAGATCTATTTAGTGCAGGGTTTAAGGGCAGATTCATCAGGGTACTTGCAGGGCAACTCCAAGAAGCCCTTCGCCCACCAATAGCCTTCAGTGCAGAATCCAGGAACAGATTTGTCCTCTGGCTGTAGTGTGATTGGTTGTGTAATAGAAAAAGGAGATAATGAATTCACTTGTATGAACCAGATCCATTGCTGTTGTTGACGTCACCAGCAGTCTTTGGTTGTGTGTGCATAACACCCATGGAGTAATAATCCACACTTTAATTTGTGAGTGTTCCTCATTAATAATTTGAATGGATACTTGATGCAATTTCCAAATTCAATCCTTTGCTCTTTTAACAGGTTCAATTGAATGGGAGTGGAATCATGTGCATGAAAAGTCATGGAGGGAACTAAAGAAACTGCTCACAGAGGAACCAGTTCTGAGGTTTTACGACCCAGTGAGACGCATCAAGATATCATCAGATGCTTCACATAGTGGGCTCGGTGCAGTTCTTCTGCAAAAATATGATGACTGGCAACCCATTGAATATGGATCACACTTAAAGACAGACACAGAGTTGTGATATGCTCAAAATGAAAAGGAGCTGTTCAGCATCACATACACTTGTGAAAAATTTCATCAGTTTGTGTCAGGACAAGCAATCAGTGTAGAGACTGACCATAAGCCCATGATTGCATTGTTCTAAAGCCATTAAATGAATACATTAAGAATGGTGATTAGGCTGCAATGCTATACATTGAATACACTCTGGGTAAGCTAATGTATGCAGCAGACACATTGTCTAGAGCTGTTACACGAGAGAGCCTGTAAATGCCAAAATGGATGAAGATGTGAATGCCTTTGTAGACATGATCACAAGTGCACTGTTCATATTAGATGCAAAAATGGAGCTCATAAATTTAGAGACAAACAAAGATGAAATACTGAGACAACTGAGAAAAAACATCTTGGAAGGATGGCCCAACGTGAAGCAGGACTGCTCACCTGACATTGCAAAGTACTGGAACTGCAAGGCAGAACCATCAATGGTTGAAGTTATTATCTACAAAGGAAGTAAAATCCTTATCCCAAAGCGTCTGAGAAAAGAGATGCTAAAACGGATCCATGGAGGTCATCTTGGAATTGAAAAGTGTAAGAAAAGAGCATGAGAGGTGATGCACTGGCCAAGAATCAACAAGGATATAACAAATGATGTGTCAAACTGGACAATATGCTGGAAATATCAAGCAAGCAATCCTTCAGAATCACTAAAGCTACACCCAGCACCATACAGACCTTACCAGAAGGTAGGCGCTGACCTAGTCAAATGTCAAGGGAAGGACTATCTGGTAGTCACAGACTATTATTCCCTATATATAGGGAATCAGGTGAACACCACCACTGCAGATGCTGTAATTACTGATATGAAAGCCATATTCTCCAGACATGGTGTAGCAAGGGAGGTCTTCACAGACACTGGACCCCAGTTTTGCAATTTAAAGTTCCAACAGTTTGCCAAACAGTGGGACTTTGAACACACCACGTCAAGTCCTCATTTTCCACAGTCCAATGGTCTAGTGGGAAAATCAGTAAAGACAATGAAAAAACTGATAAAAGGCAAAAAAAAACAGTGGAATAGACTTCTTTCAAATACTGCACAACACTGCTCGAATGTGGTATGTCACCAGCACAACTCCTTATGGGACATAGGCTAAGATCAAACTTACCCATTCAGGAGAACCTCCTAAAAACAAAAGAGGGTGAGAAAGTTCAAAGAACAACATAAAGAAAAGCAAAAGTATTACTTTGACAGAGGAACAAAAAACCTACCCGAACTCCACACTGGTGACCAAGCAAGGCTAAAAGACAAAACAAACTTATGGACTCAGAAGGGAACTGTCCTTAGTGAAGTCCAACCAAGATCATACACCATTCAGACAGATGAAGGTGCTGTTCTGCGAAAAATCGTCAAGGTCTTCAAATGTGACCGGCCACAGTAGATGGAAAGATGGATACTATTGAACAACTTGAATACACATCTGAGAAGACATCATCTGAGGCAACAACTCAGATTCAAGGACAATCAATCTGGAGATTGTCAAGAATGTGAATCCTCCTGAGGGACTCATTGAACAAATTTAAAGACCCCTGTAAAAGAATGAAGTAGTGCTATCTTATTCGCTCTTCAAGTTATTGTGTATGTAAATATGAACACACAAATCTAGTTTTAAAAAAATGTTAACAATGTTGATAACAATGAAAATGTACGCTCTTGGTGTTAAAGTTAAAATTGCAGAGTTATACATTAGTTAAAAGTAAGCTACTCTTGTTTTAAGAAAAGGAGATGTAATGATAGTGATCATGGTTGCAATGCAACTAGCAATGCCTTAAGGAGTAGAGGTCCCGTTTGATTATACTTGGCTGCCAGCTTGGGGTTGACACAGAGCAAGAGACAATATGCAGGATCTGTAATGGAGACACAGCCTCATGTCATGCTTCATGTGCTGTTTACAACAACTTTAACGGAAATAACCTTTTTCTTCATCAATGTGTTGTCTAAGAACTCACACATACAAATACAAGATGAAACAAGTACACTATTGTAATAAGAAGCAGAAAATATGATAGCACATTCATGGTTATTCTGCATTTGGAATTTCAGATCAGAAATGGCCATCACTTCTTCACATTCAGAAATTCTTTACGTGCTTTTCTTTGGGTAATTCATCAATTACACCAGAAAAATCAAGTAACTTTGCCTTGTCACTGTTGATGTTCAAAATTATTAGTCCACTCAAACATTCTTGCACCATTGTGGACCAAAAGTATGACTTAATCCGTTTTAAGACACTGAAGCTCCTCTCATTACAGACCACAGTGGTGGCAATGACAGAAAAATTCACAACACGATGAGGGCATTTTGGAAAAATTTGACCATAAATTTTCTTTGGTAACAGAGCATCAAGTTTGAAATTCACGTCAAAAAATTTTTTTAAGAGGAATCACGTCACTCGAAATATGACTTGGGTATCGCAGCTGAAACTGATAACTCATTCCTATCTAAACTGCTTAAAATGCCACCAAAAAAATAATTAAAAAGTCCATAAATGTGAAAAGCAGAAAAGTGATGTGAAAGGCCATCGATAACAAAGTCAATTATGTTGAAGAACACGTTCACCCTGAAGTAATTTTGAGTTGGGTACCCCACTGCAAGCAGCAAAACTATCTGACACATCAATTTTGTTTGACACATGCTGCACTTATTCAAGTACAGGTATGTAGAGTAGCCACTTCTCTCTCAGTTTCAGGACACTTGCCGGTAGTTGGTTCAGGTTGTCCCTTTCCACAATTAATGTGGCATCACAAGATTCTAATACCAAGTTGACCATATGGACCATTGTGATCCTCAGTAACCACCCACAACAGGGCCCCTCAAAGTTGCCTGCTTATTCCCCTGCTCTCTTCTCTCTGACCCACAATTGCAGAGCCAAGTTGCACTCCAATGTCATGCACACATTGGCTGCCAACACCATCCTTGAAAGTCAAATAATGGATGATGAGGAGTCAGAATATAGGATGGAGATGGAAAATCTGGCTGGGTTAGGGCCAAAACAACAATCTTGCTCCCAATGTCAGCAAGACCGATGAAATATTTGACTCCACTTTCTCAGAAGTCTAAAGAGATTAGTCAGATTGACAAATATTCTATTGACTTTCAACAAGTGCATTTTGGAAAGAAAACTGACTGGTTGCATCCCAGCTGATTTGGGAATTCAGATGTCCAGGAATGAAGAAGGTTGCAAACCTAGCCAAGTCCATTAAGGGCACCAACCTCCTCTCCAATGAAGATATCCATAAGAGGCATTACCTCAAGAAGGCAGCCAACATCATGAAGGGACCTGACCCTCTGCTCACAACTTTTCTCCACTGCTACCTTCCAGTAGAAGGTACAGAAACCTACTGTCCTGCATCTAAGTTCAAGAACAGTTTAAATTCCAACAGTAGCCAGGCTCTTGAATCTCTCCGTGCTTTATCGAAACTGGCTAGGCTGCTTGATCAATGCTGCAATTGAATTACATACTCTTCGTCTGAGTTGAAAACATGTTTTTATTTTAATCACACCAAACAGATGCCCTCTCTAATTGTTACATTTATGTTTCAGAATGTCCTAATTATTGAAGGGGATAATTATAGTATTCACCAATGCAACCAATCGGCATACCGTGTTCATCAAACAGAACACATTATTTGCCATTATGTTATTGAATATTTTCACAAAACACCATCCTTTTTAATTCGAATTATCATCAAGGTACATTCACATATTACCAATCAGTCTGACTAAAATTTATATTTTTGAGAGAGAAAATCCAGTAAAATCAAGTGGAGATAAAATTATGCTTTGGAAAGTGATTCTTTCAACAACCCTTCAAGAAAATAAAGTTGAGAATAAAAGGTAGAAATTTAGAATGATAATCTTTTGACATTTCAGATAACTTAAAAAAAACTTTTTAACATAGGGAGATAGTCACATTGATTCTATTTTCAATTAAAAATTTAAGCTGCTCAGTCGTATTTTATTCAACAGCACCATTATCTAAGACTAGTATATAATAATTATATTTTGAAATTTGCAATCTGATTATTTGTGAATATATTAATATAATGATCATCTTGTCTGGAAACGTGATTAAAACTTCCAAGATAGTAAATTAACACATTTAAATATGTTATCTTGCCTGAAGTTTGAGTAATTAAGTATATCAACATTATATTGTGCCAGAAGTTAATTTGACATTGGAACTGAAAAGGTAATTTTCATTTTCTAAGAGTTAGCTTTTAATTTCCCCCCCCCCACCCCTCCCCCCTTCAACCAATTTCCTCCCTTCCCCAGTTACCAAAGATGGCCAGTGGATAATTTGTTCCTGTCCAATACTATGCACAGTAATGAGAGACTGACATGGCATCAATGCTTCCTTTAAATATTAGTTTTTTTTTAACTGATCCTGCTGCTCGATCCACTGCCCAACATAATGGAGAAGAATCAAACCAAATCTGACAAAGACAGACCACACCCTGACTTCGAAGAGAAAGAGAATTCCTTCAAAGACATTGGGAATCTGTGGATTTTATATCAGTATTTTATAATAGCTTGATTTCCAAGACATTGTGTTTTTGCAACAACTTTGCATTTTTCATGATCTTGGGATTTTTGAAGCACTGTCTTGAAAATTAATTGGTTTTGAAATATAGTTGCTTTTATAACATAGCTCTTTTAGATCACAAAAACATAGGAAGATAAAATGACATTTTCCTGCAATCCAAGAAATTGAATCAAAGGCTAACAAGTTTCTGTTTTACTCAGCACTAAAAAAATATTCATGTGTCATGAGATTATAGTGACAGAAATATTGAAAAGATATTTATTCCAGAGATGAAAAAAATCAATCGTATGGCTAATTGTTAGAACATAGACTGAAAAAAAATGACAACACAAAAAGCAATAATAGCTTTTCTTAAAAATTACCTTTATCTACATAATTCTTTTAAATGACAAAGGAAGCAACATCTCTTACTTATTACCATCCAGGAGTCTAACCAACCCATCTGATCCATGCTGGCTTCTGGCAGATGAATCCAAATTCCCCTTTCTCATCTCTCTACATTTTAAAAGTTAATCTCAATGTGTCCCTAACTCCATTTTGATTCTTTTTACCATTTATCGACACGAAATGGAAATTTACAAACGTCAGTCAATCTACTAACATATCCTTAAGATATGGGACGAAAACTGAGCCCCGAGCAAAAACTTTGAAGACCCAGCACCTATTCGGACCAAATAAGAAGTTACCTGTTTAGATTAATAGTGACTGAAGTTTCTTTTGCATCATTTAAGACAACATAAATTATTCTGAGTGGTGATTATTTAAGTACAAATCAAGCTTCTGAGTGTGTCTCTGTTGCTCTTCATTTCTCAATAACCAAGGTTTTGAACAGCCTGGGTAGGAACTGAACTGAGAAATCTTGAGGAAAATGAGAAAGCAACACATTTTAAAGGGTTAAAAATAAAACTGCATAAATTACATTCTCATTATCAACTCTGGGAACCATTACAAAAAAGTATGAGCCTAATGGAAGGGCACAGGAGGACTTTCTGCCCTTATCGGGTAAAGATAATCATGAGCTTTAAATGATCGATTCATGCTCTCATGCTGAATCTTTGGGGTCAATATTTGCATTGACCAGGCCGCCAGACAAGGCAGTGGCAGAAGCATAGTGCAGTGTCCCAAAGATGACAGTGCTTGGAAGCTGGGTGACAGCAGAAGCAAAAGAGAAACAAGATCCATCATATGTGGCCTCAACATGAGCTCTGATCCCTCTTTCAGAGATCGCTGTATCTATGTGCTTCAACTGGTCAAATTACCTCACCAGTGTTCATGAAAACTTAATTGCTCTTTGATTGTCATCATTACCACCAATAACCAGGTAATTTGTTTCTACCTGATAATTTTACACTTCACCGTGAGCCAAGTTTTGGAAAAATGTAATGTTTAATTCCAGTCTTGCTCCAAAAGTCCATTGCATGACCCTAAAATCAAGGCAAAGACAAAATTTCCCACTGGCATTAAAGATGGGATTTTGAACATTCTAACTGAATTTGAGCACAGCAAATCTGTCAATGAATAACTGTAAGTAGAAAAATGTAACTTCACAGTTTGGAAATGCAACGCAGAAAGACGTTTCCTTCAGTTATTCAAAACTACAATCAAGTAGTTAATGTAGATTCAGAAGCCTAAAAGCTGTAAATCTGACAGGACATGCTATGCTGGGGGATATTCATTTGGTTAGACAGCATGTGCAGAAGATAAAGAGGAGTTAATGTGCCAAATCTTCCTCTGAACTTCTGAGCATCCCTTTTCATATCAATCGCAATTCCTTCAAGTTCGTTCAATAAAAACAAATAGCACAACAGGTTGTGATTTTTACCCTTGGTGGTTTACTCGTACTGTGAGTGCACAGAAAATACTGATCAACCTAAAGGCTTATTTTGTTGTAGTTGAAAGTGATTCCTTGAAAATTGATTGCTCAGTAAATTGCTGGAGGGTAATTAAATTCTTTCCTACTTCAGGAAAGATGCATGTGTAACCTACTCTCACTGAGATGTAGAGTGTGGTGGACCACACACCACTAGCAATCATCATTACATTCCCTTCTCCAGAATGAATTGATTCCTAATAGAGACCTTTCAGCCCATTTGATTTTTTAATCGGTTATTTTGCCTCTTTCGGACCAATTGAATCAAGACAAAAATGAAGAAGCAGCATTTAATTGTCTGAGGTCAAGTGATGGTGGTGGGTGTGCTTTCATGAACTTCTCAAACACACTCCGAACTTGATGGGAAAATGAGCTGATTCGGTCATAGAAGTTCTGATCCTAAGGCTTTTCTAATGAGTAAATTGACCACCAGCGTGCAGTGCCAGAACACGGAGACCAGTAATTTTCTGTAATTTCCTGCTTCTCTGAAAAATTTGCTGTAGAATTGAAAATTTTTTGATTACACATGAAATTTGTGAGTATTCAAAAATATATGTACGAGAAGGTAAAAACATCTTCAAGATCATCAAATGAAGGACCATCTAAGGGCAAAAGGGCGTATTTAAAAAAAAAATTAGACATACAACACAGTAACTGGCCCTTTCAACCCATGCACCCGTGCCACCCAATAACACCCAATTAACCTACAACCACTGGCACATTATGAATAGTGGGAGGAAACCAGAGCCCCCAGGGAAAACCTATGCAGTTGCGGCGAGAACGCACAAACGCCTTACAGATGGAGCTGGATTTGAACCCTGGTCCCAATCATCACTGTAACAGCTTAGTGCAAACCACTATGCTAACCATACCACCTGAAATATTCTCAAATTTCTTACACTGCTATGCTGGTTGTAAAGACTCCATTTCCAATAGCTATCAGGCTATTGAACCTCACTGTACTACCCCAACAATAAACTACCCAAGGATCACTAAAAGAGCTCCCTGCACCTTTGAAACCTTATTTTGCACTAATGGCAACTGAAAAGATTGATCCTTTCATATTTATTATTTTTTTCTGTCTCAGGATACTGACAGTATTTAATACACTGCTGTATCTTACATGCCTACAGCCCTGCAGCAAGAATAAACATTGGTGCATTTGTACATTGTACTTGGGAATAAAACTTTCATATTCATGCAGCTAATTGCAATCTAAATATCAATGACATTGAGATCACCAAGACCTGAGATGCCCCGAGACACAATTTTCCTGTCACTGTTATGAGTCTCAGAGTCTCTCTTTTTTGTGAATGGTACTTTGTAAACTCACCTGGAAAAGTTAGGGTTTATTCATTTAATTTAAATGACATGGTTTAATTTTGTTTTTAATTTTTTTTTAATACTTTAGACATACAGCACAGTAACAGGACTTTCCAGCCCACAAGTCCGTACTGCCCAAAGAATCTACAACACCCATACATTTTTTTTTTAAAGGTGGAAGGAAACTGAAGCACCCAGAGGAAACCCATGTAGACGTGGGAAGAACATACAAACTCATTACAGATAGCGCCAGATGCCTTCCAGGTCATTAAAGGGGACTTCAATCAGCCCAACCTGAAGAAATCTCTAATGAACTACAACCAACACGTCACATACAAGACCAGACGAGCCAACACGCTTCACCACTGTTACACCACAATGAAGAATGCCTACCGAGCCATACCACAACCGCACTTCAGCAAGTTTGATCACCTGGCTGTATTTCTGCTCCCAGCATACAAGCAGATACGGAGGACTACAACACCAGTAGTAAAGGTGGTGAATGTACGATCAAGGAAGACGGAAGGGCGCCTGCAGGACTGCATTAAATCAGTGGACTGGACCATATTCAAGAATTCATCCTTAGACTTGAATGGACATGCAATATGTCACCATCTTCATCAAGACCTGTGAGGATGATTTTGCCCTTACTGGGTGTTCCTAAACCAGAAGCCTTGGATGCAACCTGCTGAGGGTGAGAACACGGGTGCTTAAGGCTGGGGATTGAGATCTTTATAATATGTCCAGGTATGACCTGCGGAAGGCCATCTCCAAAGCAAAGTGGCAATTCTGGAGGAAGCTAGAGATAGATACAAGTCAGCTAGGGCAGGGTATGCAATCTACAAAGCGAGGGCAAACACCATAGACACTTCCTTACCTGATGAGCTGAACACCTTCTATGCCTGCTTTGAGAAGGAGAACCCAACAGTGCCTACTAGAATCCCAGAAAAGGCTAAGGACCCGGACATCTGTCTCTGAGGCTGAAATCAGAACATCATTCAAGAGGGTGAATCCTCACAAGGTGTCAGGACCTGACGGTGTACCTGGCAGGGTACTGAAAATCTGTGCTAACCCACTAGCCAGAGTGTTCATGGACATTTTCAACCTCTCATTGCTGTAATCAGAGGTTCCCTCCTGCTTCAAAGGGCATCAATCATCCCGATGCCCAAGAGGAGTTGAGTGAGCTGCCTCAATTACTTTCTCCCAGTAGTCATCTACTGTGATTAAATGCTTTGAGAGGTTGGTCATGGCCAGAATTAGCACGTACCAAAGCAATGGTTTGGCCCCACTGCAATTCACCTATTGTCACAAATGCTCCACAGCAGATGAAATATCGCTAGCTTTCCACTCAGCTCTGGATCACCTCGAAAACACAACTCATGCATATGGCTGCTTTTCATGGAGTACAAATTAGCCTTAAATACCATTATTCCCTCAGTGATGGTCAAGAAGCTCCAAACCCTGGGCCTCTTCACCCCCACCCCCCTCACACTGGATCCTTGACTCTCACCGGAAGACCACAGTCAGTATGACTTGGTAAAATCATCTCCTCCTTACTGACCATCAACGCAGGTGCATCTCAAGGATGTGTTCTTATTTCACTATGTACTCATGTTTGTGGCCAGTCACAATTGCAATGCCATCTATAAATTTGTCGACGACACGGATCATAAATGACAATACAGAAGGATGCAGGAGGGAGAAAGATCAGCTCTTTGAGTTGTGTCGCACCAACAAACCAAAGAGATGATTGAGGTCTACAGGAGGAAGTCGGGAGACAATGATCCGGTCCTCATCGAGGCAGTAGTGGAGAGGGTCAAGAATCAACTAAACTTCAAATTCCTTGGTGCCAACATCTCCAAGGATCTGTTTTGGAACTTCCATGTTGATGCAATCACTAAGAAGGCTCTCCAACTTTTGTGAGCTGTTTGAAGAGATTCAGTACATCACAGAGGACTCTCAAAAACTTCTACAGGTATACTGTGGAGAGCATCCTGGTGGGTTACATCACTGTCTGGTACAGAGGTGCCAAAGCTCAGAATTAGAAAAAACTCCAGAGGGCTGTTAACTCAGCCTGCAACATTATGGTGCACCTGACTTCATTCCATTGAGGTCATCCACAAGAAGCGGGGTCTTAAAAACACAGCCTCTATCCTCAAAAACCCCCAACACCCAGGCCATCCCCTCTTCACTCTTCTACAATCAGGAAAATGTACAGTAGTCTAAAGATGAGGACAGTGGCAAGAGGTCAGCTTCTTCCCACTGCTATCAGATTCCTGAACAATAAATGAACCAAAGACATCACCTTACTTTGACTTTTTGTGCACTATTTTATTGTTTTAAGGTGGTTTATACAAATTTTGTGACTTGCTCATGAATTCTGATTCGAACCCAGGTCGCTGGGGTGGTAATAGCACTGTGCTAACCATGCCGCCTTTAAATAATTGGCGAACAATCCTCTTAACACTGAAAACTTCCTCTTGGAAGTGCCAAGTTGCTTTTCTTCAGCCTTGTTAAACCTTTTTCTCCATTTCTTCTCCAATCTAATTTTTTACTTGCCTCTCCTTTTTTAATTTCAGCTTGAATTTTATTAAATATTCTACATTTTAATGCTCTTGTTGTTCCAAGTCTGCATGCCCTATGAAGGATTCATCAATAATAACACTGGAAAATGAAAATGTTACTTCCTGAACACTTTTATAAATATTAAAAAAAAATTTGGGCTGCTGATCATGAAGATTACCTTAACTTTTCCTATCATATGTTTTTTTTTTAGCTATAACCTATTTTTGTGGTTTCCTGTTGTATTTTAAGTCTACTTCATGCATCAAAATCATGGTGTAACACGTCATTGAAAAATTCATTTTCTGCATTCACACTTGGACTTCTTCCCTGTTGATCTTTGTGCAGTGACAAACATCGTAAAAGGTTTCAACAGGACATTGTGACTCTGCGTCAGATCACCTGGACCATGAGAATATGCATGTAAGGCCTGTAGTTCATTGACTCAGTGTTAACACCATCATAGCAACAAAATCCATTATCAAACAAATTCATTGCTCTTATCCCTTCTGCAATTGGGTCATCAAAGTCGGAACATGAAAGAGGCGGCACGGTTAGCACAATACTGTCAAAGTGTTAGGGCCCCAGGTTCAAATCTGGCATTGGCTTTAAGGAGTTTACATGCTCTCCCCATGTCTGTGTGGGTTTCCTCTGGATGCTCCAAATTTCTTCCAACCTTCAAAATGTACGAGGGTTGTAGGTTAATTGGAGTCACTGAATGTCTGTGGATTCACCTCCAGCACATCCACAACCTCTGAATCAGCACAGACCTGTTTGATTCTTTGGCAACCCGACCTCCAGATCCAAACCTCCAACACAATCAGAAAGTCTTCAGTGCCGGAGGCTCTATGGGAGCCCTTCTTGCCCTCAGCACCCTCTCAATCCCAGCTCCAATGTCTGTTGCCATGAGCCATTCTCCAGCAGCCCCAGCCTCAGTGTGACCCCAACCGCTGGTTGCCTTGGTATGTAAATCCCTCAGCCACTGAGTCCTTCACTGGTCCACCGTCATGGCCACCATTCTGTAGGGCCATCTCCTCTGCTTCTCCTTTTCAATGAGGGGTGTTCTTCCAGTTTCTAGTGCCCTTCACTGGTTGGCTGCACTCCTGGTGTCTGCAACCCCTTAAGGCCGCTGCCAGCAGAGGAGCTGCCGTCTTGGGCACTGACCTGTGGTTGCAGGATTTTAGTTTATAAACACCATCAGCTCCTCTAACAAGCCAGTTATTGCCTGTATGGAACTGTTGGCATTAGGTCCGGATGGTTGAACCCTTCTGAGCAGCAGTATGTCTCCCCTCTCCGGGTCTGCACTACTTGCAGTGCTCCCATTTTGAACTCTACTCATTCAATGCGGATCACCAACATCAGCTTCTCTTTGCTGAATATCCAAACTAGAGTAATTCAAGGTTGCATACTTTGTCTCCTGTTCAATTCACAATTACGTGGCCAAGTTCTGTTCCAATGCAATCTTTTTCAATAATTTTTATTAACATTGAAATTTCACATTCAAAAAATTCAGAGTACATAACAGATGTAAAGAAACATCTGTTGAAAGTAAAGAAGATACATTATTCATTAATCATATAATTTAATCCAAGGTACTCCATATTTTAATCAAAAGATTATATTGTATTGATATTTAGGGAAAACAATTCCTGAACGATGTTGGTCCAACTTCTGTCTGGACAGCATGATGGGAGTTATTAACGCCAGATTATAGGCTGGTGCAATATAATTTCTTGCACAAGCTATTCCTGATGCCACAAAAACTACATAAAGTAAAACTAGAAATCTTAGACTAGTGTTTTAGATGCGGCATGGAGACAGGAACCTTTGTGCATTCAACCTGGCTATGTGCCAAGGTGAAACCCTATTGGGTAGAATTAGGGGACATTTTGGAAAAGATTATATAGGTGGCATATCCACAGGATCCAGCGCTGTTCCTGTTGGGGGAATATTATGGACGTGAGTCAGAGGTTGGTCAAACACCAAATTCAATTTGTAAAACTTGTCTTGGCAGTGGCTAGGAAATGCATAACAATTACCTGGAAATCTGACTCTCACCTAAGCACAACACGATGAAACACGGAGATGCGGAGCTGCGGTCCCCGGGAGAAAATTACATAATTTAAGAGGGAGACATAACACATTCGTTGAGGTGTGGCAGCCATACTTGCAAGTGTGATTAACTCTCCCAAGGCCTTTTTCAATAGGAAACAGTGGACAATTGGGTCACACGAGTCTTGAAATGCTGAGAATGTGGAGACAATTTGGAGATCCAGTCTGCATCCCTTTATTTTGCCTCTCTATTGTTACTTTTAGTAATTGACTTAATTGTTTTTGTTGGTGTTGGAGCAGGAGGGAGGGTGGAAAAAAGAGAGGGGGGGGGGAGAAGAGAGGACTTGACAAAGAATGACCTGTAAAAGGGGAGGATTGATCCCCTACAATTCCTGTAAAGTGCATCTGTATAAATATAAATAAAATTTTCAAAAAAGGTTGGAGGCATTTGAAGAGAGCCTAGATAAATGCAGAAAATTATCAATGTCTCCAGGGCGTTCCTTGCTTTGATGTGACTGTGTTTGACTGAATTGATACCAGCTTTGGCAGTGAATTGCCTTCAACATAATTTTCCTCTTTTGTTTTATCACCTTCCATTCCAGGAAATAAGTGTGCAGGCCGAAAGTTTGGCTCCATATTTCTCAATTCCACAAGTGCCCTCATTTTGCTTCGAGTTTTTGTGATGAGAAGTGAATGTATGTCCCCTTCTGCTAGCTTTTACTGAAAAAGGTACGTATTGTTCATTGTTTACAATACAATTTAAGCTGACTTTTGACCTAACACATAAGAAATACTTTTGTTTTGTAATAGTTAATTTTTGTCCATTTCAGAAATAATGTCGGCAGTATTCGGTGGAATACTTACCACACAGTTTCAATACAGCTCTGCAAAATCATTCTCTGCCCATGGGTTTGATTCATTTGAATATATTTTCAAATAAAAATATGAAGCAAAGCAAGCTGAAACATTTAGAAACTGTACATAAGGAGATGAAAATTATATCCTTGGATTACTTCACACCCTCCCACATAATTTCAAAAGAATTATTGAAATGTTACAGAAATTAGAAAAGGGTCTGCTTGCATCAGACAAAATAAGTGAATTGATTGCTAAAAGTAGACATGCTCAAAGTCGCTGAGTCACTTATATTGTCTTCCGTCTCCATAATAATATCTGATGTCATGAATATAAATGCCAGAGAAACCATTCAGGTAATTCCTTTGAGTCATTCCACTGTTTCTAAAAGAATTGATGAGATGACAAGGGACGTTGAAAAACAATTAGTAATTTCATTACAATCCAAGAAATTCTCTTTACAATTAGGCAAATCCACTCAGCCAGAGAACAACATTCTTCTTGTGGCTTATGCCAGATTCTGGCATGGAAACAAGCTGATGGAAGAGATGTTGTTTGTAGAAGGATAAAAACCATTACTATGGAACAGGCTATTTTTAAAGAAGTGAAGAATTACATTAACACAAACAGTATTCTGTTTGAGAATAGAGTTGCCTGTGGAACTGATGGTGCCACTTCAGTGGTTGGACAATACAGAAGGTTCATGCCATGCCTGAAAAAAATTATTCCTTTAATATTTGTTCACTGCATCATTCATGGGGAGCGTATTGTGGCTAATAACAGGCGAACCCTTAAGTACCTCGCTTTCAATTGTCTTAAGGACTGTAAACTTTATAAAATCACAACCCTTTCAAGACCATCTGTTCGAGCTGCTGTGTGAAGAAAAGGATGAACATTTTCAGATACTGTTGGTGCATATTGAGGTGAGGTGGCTGGCGAAAGGGAATTGTCCTTGTCATTTTGTTGCATTCTGGGACACAATTACTTTTCTTTCTTTCTCATAATGAGTTTGAGAAAAAATGATGCAAAGAGGGACATATTTTATCTGGCAGTAATCTTTGACCAACTCAATTTATTGAACAACACCTTGCAGGATAATGGCCTCATTGATAGTAGGAAAACCATTGTTTCTTTCCATAAGAAGCTCCAAGTCTACTGGAGCAATATCAGACCTCAGGAAATTTTAAGAGTTCCAAATCTGAACATGAATCCAGAGGCACTGAAGGCCAATAATATTACTATTTATGTGAAACACCTAAAGCAAATACACAAAAGATCTGCAGGAAAGATTTATTGACGTGGTAAATATCAATATTCCTTATTGGATATAAGATCCATTTCAGGAAATTCAAGAGAGTTTGATTGATCTTCAGAGTGATATAATCGCATGCTGTAAGTTCAATCAATTTAAAATATATATTTTTTGGTTAAAAGTGATTGAACAGATTTCCAAAACTATGGGAAAAGACTGAAATATTTTTCATTGCCTTTCCCTCAACATAGTTAGTCGAATGTGGATTCAGCAAGGTAGCTTCCTTGACAAAATCCAGGAACAGACTATATCACGACAAGAGGTGACCTTCAACTATCTCTATCCAATTTAGAGTCTGATGTAAAAAAAATCATTAAATTTTTATTGTATAATAATTATTTTTAAACATTCATTTTTATTAAGTTTTCACATCCTTGAGTTTTTGCTTCAGGTTTTTGACTAATTGTGTAGTCTAAGAATCCTTTCTTAATTTTTTAATAATATGCATGTTCATGTTTTCTTCTTTTCTCAATGTTCAGTGAGAATTATTATCTATTTGTCTGTCTGTTCAGGAATCACAAGCCACAGTTGTTACTCACAGACTGAAAGCCTTGTTTTCTTTTCACCTCACGTAACATAAATATTTTACGTTTTTTATGTAGTCGGTAGGAGAGAAGCATGGAAGAAACCAACTAAACTTGACTACTTCACAGAGGAGGGGCCTATAAACTTTAAGCAGAGTCCTAAGAGGGCCATAGCCAAGAAATGGTTGAGAATGGCTGCTCTATGGACTCCTTCTGTGCACTGTGGAAAGTATACTAACTTGGTGGCATCATGGGCCATATTTCACGGTCAATCAAAAAGATGATAACCATTTCAAGGAATTGCCATATTCTATTTGTGCATTCCTACAATTTTCCAGTCTAAAAGGATACACTTCTAACTCTAACTGAACACATTAGGACCACCAGCATAGACTCTATAAATGCAAAGATACGAGTTGCATTTAGGCTAAATCTGCCATGGAAGATGAAACAGTTTCATCACTACATGTTCATATACCACATTATGAGGAAATACATTCTTACAACATTTGATTATCAGTGATAGAAATTGAAAAATTGGTACTCATAAATGCCCATGGCCTCATCTCAGTAAATCTGCCCAGTCGTGTTTCGTCTCTAATCTCCATTTGCATTTTGGCTCCACAGCTCAAAATACATGCTTAAACAAAATGTTTACTGATTTCCCATTTAAATTGAAAATGTTCTGATATGAACAGTTCTTTTTGGGGAAAGAAATAACGCCGAAATAAGAGTCTTTCTTCCTTTACACACTTGTACACAGTTCAAACCTCAAGTGAATATAATCTTCATAACACATTTATTGACCACCTGGTATCTTTCTGGTTAATGCTGGCGCTAACGCAACTGAGTACAAAACATCTTTCCTAGGTTGTCATTCCAAACAGTAGATTCACTGCTCTTCATGAAGCTGATCAAACCTCTGTCATCCCTTCAATTTTTTATTCCAAATTATTTGAGATAATAAGACCAACATGGTATTTGTTCCATATCCATGCATACTCATACCCAAATCCTGATTTTCTATAGGTCTCACATCAAGGACATCATTAATGAAGAAATATTTATCAAACTTATTTAAACATCAAATTTCATTTGATTCAGTTTGAGACAGAAATCCTCACTTCTTCTATTATATTGGAACATTTGAAATATTTGTAACAAGGATTTACAACTATTACTATGGTTTAGGTAAATAATTGTATTTTTAATAGATTATAATTTTTGAAGAGCTCATGAAGAGCTAAAAATCGTAAGTTGATCAATAATTAGTAATTCAATTATTAGTGCAACAGTACCTCCAGATTGGAGAACTGAGTTTATTTAATGCTTTTATGACCCTTTGGATCAGACCCTCAGGGAAATCTACTTTAATTTATATTGGAGGACTAGCCCCACAGTGCTGTGAAAATATTTGCCTCAGATAAATTATTATAATGACATTGCTTTGTTTTCCAGAACACTCACAATGCAAATTCGCTTCTGAAGGCTGCCTTTCAAAAAGAAAGATTTGTCAAGTCTCAAGATTTATTTGAAGATTATATTAGTAGGTAAACATCTTTCCATAGCTGGCTTGTGTCACAAGACTTTGATAGCATAGATTGTGACCTGAGGAAAAGCATGGGTACCACTTTGTGTGAACACTCAAGTGATTGAATCCATTTAGAATAAAGTATCAATCCTGAGGTTTGACTTCAAGACTGAAGATAGTTATTGAAGATTCATTGAAAGAGAAACACTTAACAAATATGACAATATATGTGACCAGTCAAAGCAGCAGCCTTTGATTGACAGGCTGCACAAAGAAATTCTATTTGTGATTCAACATGTTTTATTAAGCTGCTGACATTTGGCTTTAATGGGCTTTACATCTGTACATTCTATTGCTTAAAAGAATAATAATGAGGTCGGTGATAAACCAACAGTAGTTCATCTATGCCCTCATGATATTTCACAATTATAGGGAGAATATCAAGGGGCACATTTTACATGGCTCCCATTGTTCTTTTCACCAATAGACACCGCACATTTAATTAAAGATCTGACTTGCATTATAGTGGTGGAAAACAATATTTTTTCAAGTAATCCCCTTGTTATTTCTAGAGACACCGTCAGTGATATTCAGCTGGGAATGTGACATGTGGACTTCCTTAAATTGATATATACACTGCTTGAGCATATCTGATACTGATTTTAGTTGAGTAGGAATTAGGTTGGGATTGAAATTGGGAAACACTTGTACACTTAAATCAGGAAATTACTTCAACCTTTAACTTATTAATCAGGCAAAGCTTTTTCTCCTGTGTGACAGACAATAAACCCTTCGATACCAACAGACACTGGTTCTGCCAGTTTTTCCACAGATAGTAGGCTTATACATGCTTATATATAAATGCTTATATTTTCCATCTTTCTGAACGTTTTTATCAGCTTCATTAGCTCAGTGGTTTTGTGATGTTGTGTCAGGCCTCCCTATAACGTTCTGCCAATGTCCAACAACTTTCTCCTGACATCTAATGCATTTGAGGAACCATTTCACATCTCAGCAATCAGTTTTACTGCTATTGTGTATTTTAGTTCTGTTGAGTCAGGACATTTTTCCTCAACTACCATGGTGGCCATTTCCAAAAAGAAGGACATGCAGGGTCAGTGTCAGAACAAGTCTAATGGGGTGGGGGGCATTAGGGTGACCGCAGTGGGAGGGGGCACAAACTGCCATTCAAAGACTCTCACGGGGGCAGGGGGGGGAGGTACCTTATCTCCTTCTGATGGAACACACAAATGTATGTGCTTATATTGCATGCTGATACTAGTACTCCAAAACATCGCACATGGGCCAGCAGGCACGTGCACATGAGCACAAGAAGAAACATGGCCACACATGGCCTATGGACCCCGGGATACTGTATTTAACAAGGTAAGTGCATTTTCCCTTGCCATTTCTGCCCCTACACCCCCAAATGGAGGACAAATTAACGTCCGGCTCAAGGTGGCGCCGGGCAGAGAACAGTGTTCAAAAGCAAGTCAGTCCAGCCTAAAACCAGACATGTGGCCAGTCGACTACCAGTACAGGAAGCAACCTTTGGAATTTCTCGCATTGAAATGGTTTCTTTTGATGAAATACAGCTGCACACAAATTCTGCCTGACCTTTTAAAAAAAACAGAAATGGCAGCAGGTAAACATGTTGGTTTGCACATATCACTGAGCATCACTTAGCAGATCCATGTCAATACTAATCCTTATTTAATGTTAAAACTAAATTTTATCTAGATATGGTTTAATAAGTTAGTTTTGGGTTGTCAGGACTCATTTACATTCTATGGACACATGGTTCTTTGCAGCTGTTAGCTGGCTTCAGCATCAACAAGCACATTTGCATTTTAAACCCTATTGACCACAGAAGCAAGTTTGGAAAGCTGAAGAGTCTGATGTTGCATTGCAAGGGGAAAAGGTGAAAGAACATTATGATGGTTTTCGAGATAAGGAGCCATTTGGTTAGTAAATTCCAGACAGCCCAAAAACAGGGAAAGAAACATCAAACAAAGTAAATTACTTTGATTCTGTGAGTAAGTGGTCATAAGCATATTAGTGTGAAAAGACATTATGAACTTCAAAGACAGAAATGATGTTGCATACCATGTGTCATGAGAGATTTGGAGAAATACATGATCAAATTCAGATATTTTGAATTAGTTTCAGGATTTAAGACTGCGTGACACACACAGGAGTTGGAACCTCGTGAAAGACAAGGTTGAATTACAGTAACCGGAATATGTGCTATTATGTGTGTTACTGCTAATAAAAGGGGAATATAGAAAATAAAGTGGATTTCAAAGGGGAAACCACTTTTTTGTTCGCTCTTTTGAAAATAAAGAGTGTAGCCTCATCGTGGAATAAAACATTGTGACCCTTAAGAAGAAAAGTGAGGAAGAAAATTTAACCTCCTGGAAAGACAGGACTTGTATTATCCTTATTCGCAGGAGATACAACGTAAGTGGCTTTTTTTAAAGAAAGTAAATGCACTTCTCATTTGTGTCCAAAAGATGGTCACTCCTGTTTGAAGAATATCACCGAAAGACATCTCAAGACTTTTTTTGTGAGCTTAAAGAGATCTGAAGTTAAGATGTTTAAAAGCACTTTATAATTATTTCTGAACTGAAAATTTAAGACCTTCATGCAAGACCAAAATTATACTGAAGTTTTCAAAGTTAACTTTTTAGGGTTCGGGATTTTAACACACACGCACTTACATTTGTGCATGGGGGTTAAATTTAGAGTTTAAGTAAGAGTGTCATGTTATTATAGTTTAGTAAAACCTATTATTTTGAATTTACCATTGTCTGGTGAATTTTCCATTGCTGTTCCTTTGTTAATGCTAACAAAGTCTCTCTAGTCCCAATCAAAATTAAGAGTTGTTAGTTTGTGAGAATGAGACTGACAGTGTTCGCCATTAGAAAAAAAAGTGATCTATGCATTGAGATTTATAGCTTCTGCACGTGCACTAATAAACATGGAAATTCTGTAGTTGTGATCAGGGATTGTCTACACTGCTGCAGGTTAATTTAATTTTGAGACACAGCCTGTTTATGCTGCAACATCATTCATTGATTCAGTACTAAAATGAACTCCATGCTATAGTACTTATCCATAGACTCCCTATCAAGGATCAGAAGAAATTGAAGATGGGTATATTCAGCAGTAAATGACATTGAGAAGGTGTAATCACTGATAATTACTGCCATATATAAACCTTCCTGGTCTTTGCTGATTTAATTTTATAAATTTAATTTTAATTTAAATTTGAAGATACAGCATGGTAACAGGCCCTTCCGGCCCATGAGCAATTATACCATGTGACCAATTAACCCTACATGTCTTTCGAACATGAGAGGAATCCAGAGCCCCTGTAGGAAATCCACATGGTGAAGGAGAGAACATACAAACTCCTTACAGTGGCACATTCGATACCGGGTCACTTGAGCTGTAATTAGTGTTATGCGAACCATGCTGCCGTTAATAAATTAACAAATGTTCAGATTATACACCTTCAGGTGAGTAATTAATGCTGGCATAAAAAAAAATTAAATGTTTTATTACATTTCTCAATGTGCTTCTTTCATCCATCTCCCTTAATTTCATTCATATTTCTCAACCTTTTGCCTTTCGCACATGACAAACTGTGTGTATGTTATTCTTCTTAACTTGGATTCTGAGCATCTCTCTGTATTCTTTAATCTTATTCTTGACCTCTCTTCTTCTTGATACACACACACACACAGTCAGCTGAAGAGTGAGGTGCACATGAACAGGTGGTTTGGAACAAATTTCTATTCTCCAACCTTTGACAATTTTATTCAGTGGGGTACATTTTGTGTTCTATTGAAATGTACACACCAGATAAACTTTTTCATATTTTAACATCTGGGGAGTTGTGAACACCTTGGAAGTCGATTCCCTTTTCTTGGGCTTATCATTTACCTCCTCAAAATTGATAGATTTCCAGATTTTTTAAATTGTCATGTAATAGTACAAAACATGTAATATTACACAAAAATGCAGAGTTGCACTTCGTGTTGCCTGGCACCACTTACGGTAAGAAAGCGAGAGAAGCAAGAGAGTCCTTTCAGAGCCCATTGAACGTCCATGAATTCACCTCCAGCACTCTCACAGCCTCTGAAGCCACACAGACTCCTGCTTAATACATCAGCCACCAGAGTTCCAGATTCAAACCTCTGACACAATCAGGAAGCCTCCAGCGCCCATGCCCCTTCTCGCCCTTGGCACTCTCTTGAATCCCACCTCCGACATTTGGTTCCCATGAGCCAATCACCAGCAGCCCACGAAGGTCCCCGATTGCAAGTCGCCTGCAGACTGTGTGGGTCCCTCAGCTGCTGACCCCATCGCTGGTCCGCAGCTGGAGTCACCTTCCCTGTTGGGTCATCTCCTTTGCTTCTCTTTCTCAATTGGGGTGGGGGGAGGGGTGCGTTTCTCCTGTTAATGGTGCCCTTCGGAGGTCCATTGCTCCTATGGAGACTGCAAACCCTTATGGCCATTGCCAAGCAAACGCGCTGCCATCTTGGGCACAGACAGACTTCCCACGACTGCAGGATTTTACTTACAATCACCCACCATTGTCTCTTTAAACAAGCAGTTTAAAGCTTGTACAGAGCCATCAATATTAGGGCTGGGCAATTGAACCCTTTGGAGCAAAGCTCTCCCAGGTCTGCACCAGCGTCAGCATTGCCATCTTGATACAAGAATCCAATGTTTCAAGAAAAAGGACTGTCTCAAACTTGCTGCTAACAAGGATAAATCCACAGAAAAATAAATTAACTATACTTCACACAGTGTGGCTGTGGTGGTATGAGTATTACACCACTGTAATAACTGTATGTACTGGCCTGGACCAACTCTTCCTAAACAGGAGTTAATTCATCTCTGACGATCCTGTAGGCTCTATGCCTGAGCGACAAGAGCAACAGTCTGAATTTATCGAGGTTGCTTAATATCTCATGCATTAGCATGTAGTCCAGCAAGTTGTGCTGCCATCTTTCGAATCGGAGGGAGGCCTCGGAGTCCTTCGGGTTGAAGTCCAACTTCTCCACCCTGATTGCTTGTTGCATTGCAGTGGTGACCAAAAGTAAGCTAATAAAATTGAAGGGTAATCAAGTGACTCCATGAGGCAGTAGATCGGAGTCAAAAGGCTTTTATTAGCTTGGACGTTAGCTGGGGCTCAGAGAGCATCTGGCCTGGATCCGAGCAGGAATACCTCATACCATAACAGTACCATTAAATTTGAAAAAGAACTTATTTGCATCATCTGAGGATATTTTACAACTATGCTTAATTAATATAAACTTACAATTCTAATGGTTATTATTCTAAAAACACTCATTTGATAACTTCCAATCAAGCTCTTAACAAAGTGATGGAAAATTTTGATTCTAGATCAGAACCAATGGTGCACATGTTGAAGTAAAAATATGAATGGCTACCAGGTTAATCTCATTCTATGTAAGAGAGAGGATACCAGACTGACCACAAAGCTGGGAGTTTTGCACTCATTGTGAGGGCAGAATGGCTAGCATTATGGTTCGTGCAATGCTGTTACAGCGGCAGCGAACCAGGTTCGAATCTGATGCTGTGTGTACATTCTCCCCATGTCTCTGTGGGTTTTCTCTGGCTGCTTCGGTTTCCTCCTACCCTTCAATATTTATGGGGGTTGTAGGCTAATTGGGTGTAATTGGGCAGCACGGGTTAATGGGCCAGAAGGGCCTGTTACAGTGCTGTTATGTCTACAAAAATAGTTACATCTTTTCAAGCATATGAATCAAACACATTTAGTTTATTTGAAAAGTACTGCATTCTAAGATGAAGGGATATTTATCACATGCAATCTATAAATGAATGAGAATTTTATCAGCTACAACCTAATTTTGCTAAGTCTTCACATGCTGAGAATAATTCCAAATATCTTGAAGGTTGAAATGCTGGTGTCACTCAGCAGGTCAGGCAATATCTGGGGAGCAATAAACAAGGTTAATATTGCAGGTAGTTTATTGTGTTTATGTTATCACAGATGCTGCCTGATCTACTGAGTTTTCTTTTGATTTTTGGTTGACAGTTCAGATTTTCAACATCTGTGTTATTTTCCTTTTTTTTTACAATTCAAATTTTGTCAATGCTCCACACGTCACCATACGCACTTCTAAATTGAAAGATATGCAGCCAAATCACAAAACAATAACAATACTTGTACTATTTATATAGTTATGTTTTCACCAGATTTGGTATGAAGACAATCTTTAAATTTGGTGATGACGCCACTGTTGCTGGCTGGTTAACAGGAAATAATGAGTCAGAATATAGGATGGAGATTGAGAATCTGGTTCTGTGGTGTCAGAACAGCAATCTTACTTTCAACATTGACAAGACCAAGGAACTTATTATGGACTTTGGGAAGAGGAGTCTGAGGGACCCTGCATCTATCTTTATTGATGGGGTAGAAATGGTGAGGACTCGTACCTTTGTTGCTGGGAGTTCATATCTCAGAAGACCTCTCCTGGAGCCAACACAATGCAGCAACCAGGAAGAAGGTACACCAATGCTTCTACTTCCAAAGAAATCAGAGGAGCTTTGGCATATTGTCAAATACTCCATTAGACTTTTATAGGTGTCATGTGAAAAGTATACAGATTGGTTGAATATGTCCTTGTTTGGAAATTCGAGTGCCCAGGAATGCAGAAGGGTGCATAAAGTGGCAAACCTAGCCAAGTCCACCATGGACACCAACCTCTCATCCACTGTAGGCATGCACCTGAAATGCTACCTCAAGAAGGCAGCTACCACCATGAAGGATCCCCATCACCCTGGTCACAATATCTTCTATCCACTCCATTCACACAGAAGGTCCAGCAGATTGAGGACAACCACCTCCAGGTACAAGAACAATTTTTTTTTATCCAAAAGCCATCAGGCTCTTGAATCTCCCCGTTCTACCCTAACCATTAACTGCTATGAGACCACCAAAAGACCTGTCAGCACCATTGAAACGTCACTTGCACTGACACCAACTATGACAATTTATTCATCTATACTTTTATATTATTTTTTTCTATCTGGCATAATTTATAATATTGTTACATTTTGTGCACCTGTTTGATTGCAACATCTCTACTTAAGTAATGACAATGAACACACTTCAAGAATTTAGCATGGAAATAGAAAACATTAACAAAGACAGCATTCTTTCAACAGTAAATAGATTGATAATTATTTTTGATGCATTAGCACATTTAGTAATTAAACATTCTTTGGTAAGCTATGGTTTTTAAACTGTGCAAATCTTTGGATAAACAAGTATAAAATGCTCAGGATAATGTTACAGAGATGTAATTTTTGGTAGCCTTCCAAAACATGCAAAGTAAAAATGCCACAAAACAGTTCAATTTCTGCATGGTGGGTCAAAATGAACAAGGATTACCAGAAGAAAATCCAGTCAAGAACATTCAGTATGATGGTTAATTCTGCCTGCAATAATAGTTAATTCCCATCTTATTTGACTCTCTAATCAACTGTCATAAAAGCAATTGCCTTTCTGTATGTTTGGAACATAATTTTGATCTTTTGTACTTTCAAACCTACAAGTTATCCAGTTAGAAAATATTTCTCTAACCTTGTAAACATAGAATTCTTACTCAGTTCTGAACATGTTATTCTCAAGCACTGATGAAATATTGATCAGGCACAAAGCACATTATGAAATTATGAAGTGATGGTGTTCAATATGTGGGAATGAAATGTAATTTCTACAGCGAATAACCACAGGCAAAGACATTGGACTCGACAGGTAATTATCTTTCATCACAGAAAGGAATGTTGGGTCCAAGTATTAAAATTTGCTCATTCATTGTGCACATTTTTGAAAATCTGCTTTCCATGGAATAGCAGATATTTGAATCATTACATTTCATTATCTCTCAATTATTCTGAGGTTTGAAGTTTAACACTACATGAATTAAAATAAGATTCAGGGGCTTAAAACTATAAAGTAAAAAGGTACAACAAAGTAATAGCAACAAGAAAAATTGCATTTCTACAACACTAAGGTGAAACCTGTTATGAGTTTCATCACAAGATTACAAGAACTGTCCAGAAGACATGCTTGATCATAGCACATCTTTTCATATTTCCACTGTTGATTAATTATGGCTGAACCTTTGCCTTCTAAGAATGTGAACTATTTTGCCATTTATACTTATTCAAAATTGAACAAGATTTGAGAATTTTAACTGATCCCCTGAAATTCTTGATGGCTGAAATGCAATTAATTACATTTGAATAACAGTAATAACTGTCCTGAAGTAATCTCTCATGGAAGATGAGCATTAGGAAGAATTTAAATGGAAACTACTTCAAAAAGAAACTACACAATGAACAGCAATTACATTTAGTGTAAATCAGATGAAAAATCCTCTGTCATTACAATTCTCATTTATTTTCTCTTAGCTTTGCACAGTTTAACATAAAGGGCATGATATCCTTTGGAAGAATGACATGCTAACAAAGTCAAATGAACCTAATCCACAGAAATAGTTTCATTTGTGCCAATGCACAACTAACTGTTCCTTTTAAGTTTTAAAATATATTTTGAGGATTGTGACATCCTTTTGCACTGCCAAAAGAACAAAGGGAAAATTTGAATAATATTGATATTTAAAGGTCATTTGGATATTGGATATGACATGGCAAATCATAATAAATCTTGAAAAAGAGGTAGATATATGATTTGATTCTCTGAATTGTAACCTTTTGTTTTTTTAAAATGTAACTATTTTATCACTGGAACCTTACAAGCTCTTCCAACTGCTGTCAATAGGACCATTTCTGAGATGGCCCTTCCACTTTGGAAGGAAAAATGGAAGATCAGAATATTATTCAAATGGCAACTGATTACACCATGCTCCTGTGTAGAAGGACTTTAAAGTACTTGTGCATGAATCGCAAAAGGTTGGTTTGCAGGTGTAGCAGCCTATCACAAAGGCAAATAGAACATTGGCCTTCATTGCTAGAGGGATGGAATTTAAGAGCAGGAAAGTTATGATGCAACTGTACAAGTTACTGGTGAGCCTGTATCTGGAGTACCGTCTGGAGTTCTGGTCTCTTTACCTCGGGAAGGAAGTACTGGCTTTAAAAGAAATGCAAAGAAGGTTCATCAGGTTGATTCCAAAGATGAGGAGAGAGTCGGTTGTCTGGGACTGTACTCACTGGAATTTAGAAGAATGAGATTGGATCTTATAGAAACGTATAAGATCATCAAAGGGCAAAGGTAAGATAGAGGTAGCTAAGTTGTACCTATTGGAAGGGGAGCTAGTCTCAAGATTCAGGGCAGTCGATTTAAGACAGAGATGAGGAGCAACTGCTTTTCCCAGAGGGTGGTGAATCTGTGGAATTCACTGCCCATTAGTGGAGGCAACCTCAGTAAATATATTTAAGAAAAGGTTGGATAGATTTTTACATAGTAAGGAATTAAAGGATATGGGGAAAAGGCAGGTAGATGAGCCTATCACCAGATCACCCATGATCTCATTAAAAGGCAGAGTAGTCTTGACAGGCTGGATAGCTGACTCCTTTTCCTATTTCTTATGCTCTTATGTTGATTTCTTGACTGTCATTCTGACAGTCTTTTCTGGTTTCGCTGAATTTCCCATTTGTGAAAGCTTATGATGGACAGATCTCCAAAACACCTTAAACACACAGATCCATTCATGCCAAACTCCTCTCGAGTTGGCACTGGAAGCCTTTATCAAACACATATTGCAGGCAGTGACCTGACCTGAATGGAAAACTTCAATCTCAGCCCACATTGCTGAGATCTTTCATCATATGTTTGTTACCTTGAATTCACCTCTCAAAGCCTCTATATTCATCTCCCGAGGATAATTTAAAATATTTCCATTCATACTCTTTTCAGCTTTAAATTTTGCTTGCTGCAATTGATAGTCCTTTAATTAAATTTATAATCCATCAAATAAGATACTACATCCCACACTTCTAATATCTCGCAGCCTTACATCCTTTTATTCCCCCAGTCTCAGCCATTTATCTCCCCATTACAGAATCATTAAGACAACACTGATTCATCTTAATCACACTTCTCAACACGTTTTCCATGAATCTCTTCACCTGACCATTCTGCTTCCCAGTTTCAATGCTTCAACTTACCAATAAAAACAACAAGATCACAATTAGGCCATTCCTCTCATCAAGCCTACTCTGCCATTCAAATCATTGCTGATATATTCTTATTTTCAATCCCATTTTTCTGCCTTCTCCCAGGATATTTGATACCCTTACGAATCAAGAACCTATCAACCTCTGCTTTAAATCTACCCAATGACTTGGCTTCCATAGCTGTCTGTAGCAATGAATTCCACAGAGTCACCCACTCCTTGGCTGAAGAAATTTCTCCTCATCCCGGTTCTAAAAGGATGTTCTTTTATTCTGAGGCAGTTCCCTTTGGTCCTCGATTTTTCGATTACTGGAAATAACTTCTCCACATCGACTATATCCTGCCTTTTCAATATTAGGAATGTTTGGATGGGATCCTCCTCATCTTTCTAAACACCTGCAATGGCAGGCCAGATCCATGAAATACTACTCATTCTTTAACCCACTCATCTCTGGGATCATTCTCATATACCTTCTCTAGACTCTCTCTAACACCAGCACATCCTTTCCAACATATGGTGTTCAAAACTGCTCGCAATACTCCATATAGGGTCTGATCAACACCTTATAAAGACTCAGCCTTTATATTCTCATCCCTTCATAATGAATGCTAACATTGCATTGCATGAACATTCACACGAATGAAGTTAACAATGAAATCCTGTGCTAGGACTCCTAAGTTCCTTTGGATCTCTGCTTTCAATTTTCTCCCCATTGAGAATATAGTCTAGGCTTTTATTCCTTCCACTGAATTGCATGAACATACACTTATCTATGCTGTATTCCAGCTACTACTTCTTTGCCCATTTGTCCAAGTCCCTCTGTAGACTCCCTGCTTCCTCAAAACTACCTGCCCCTCTATCTATCTTTGTAGCTATCAATTCTGTTAATCAAATCATTTACACACATGAAAAACAGTAAACACTGACTCCAGCAGAGCACCACTAGTCACTGGGAGCCAGGCTGAAAAGGTGTCCTTTATTCCTACTTGTAATGTTACAAAGTTATTCTTAATTGTTCTAAATAATTCTAAATTCTAACTATAATTCTAAATTCTAACTATAATTCTAAATTCTAACTTGTAACTGTACAATTAAGTTGAGTAAAGCTTGGAAAGCAGCCACCAAGATTTTCATTCTCACAACAATTTACTTAATTGTCAAACACGGAGACAGCGTGGAGGCCCAAATACTTAGACATTGACCCCAGCTCACCAACAACTGCCAAAGAGTGGCGACTCTGGCATATGATTTTCATGAACTACGTTGACGATTATGGGGACAAGATACCGAACGAGTACGGAACACTATTAGGCTATGCGAGTTGCAACGATTTTGAATAAATAGAAGGATGTGAAAACCTTGACTCCACTATCTCTAAGTTGGACAGTTTATATGTGAAGACTCCCAATGAGGTTTTTGCCAGACATTTACTGGCTACCAGGTGGCAGAAGCCAGGAGAATCATTAGATGATTTCTTCAGGTAGCTGGAAAAGTTAAAGAGAAACTATAATTTTCACGATCATGGTGCGGAGCAGTGTGGAAATAAGGCAATGCGTACATGTTCATCACTGGCATTGCCTCACCTGCAATACGCCAGCGTCTCTTAAAAAACAAAACACTCGACTTACAGACTGCTTATAACCAAGCTACTGCATTAGATGTAGCTCAACGCAATAATGATGTGTGCACTTCCCTGGCAGCCAATATAGTTGCAATAGTGAATCCTGAAGCATCACAGGTACCACAGGTATGTGAGGATTCTTTAGCAGGGTTGCCTGATAACCTCCCAGTTGCTCTTGAGAAACCAGCTGAGGCTACCACTTATAATACAAAACAGAAATGTTTCTTCTGTTGTTTCTTTACCATTCACGGGATAACTGTCCAGTACTCAAGGCTACTTGTTATAAATGCGCCAAGAAGGGGCATTATGCCAGGGCATGCAAATCCAAGGTCTTACCAAGGTCAGTGACAAGAGTGGTCAATAGCTTACTAACGTGCCACAAGGACTCAGTCAAGAAGCAATCTTTGTGACTATTGTTATGAGCCCAGAGAACCCAGCAGCAATAGAAATTAATCAAGAGAAATGTTCATTTAAACAAAAGTTACTTTTAATTATCTTTAAACATGAAAACAGGATCAAACTCTAACATAACTATTAACTTAACTCCCTTGTGGTGATACACCACTAGCCTACTGCAGGGGGGTGACCTGTGTACCTGCAGAAGGTATATCCGGAGGCCAGACCACAACTGGCCGGCTGTCAATCAGTCGACCTGAATAGATCAAGTCCCACCCGGTCGGCTGCCAATCATTCGCCAGGATACAAGTCACATCTTGCCCCTCGAGGTCAGTCACTCGGAATTGCAGCAGACATTAAGTAGAATAAAGCCTGTTGTTCAGACACAGAATCTTGTGTCTGCTTACTGTCACCACAGTGCATCACACCCCTTCTAATTCTAAGTGCACATATATGTAATGTGTAAGTTCAGAAAAGTTCTTTGATTCACAGTCTAATCTCACTTCTCAATCTTCCAAGTTCACTGGTTGCAGGAAATTCTTACACTATGCACAGAATTTAACATTTATGAATTTCACCAGGCTTTGGTGCTTGAAAGGTAAATGGTTGCTGCTCAGGAAAGTTCTTGTCAGTTTTCAGAGAGAGATTTGTTGCTCGTGGGACACCCACAACTGATACCTTCTGATCAGCCACTTCAGTGTCTTGAAGAAACTTGCCCCATCAGAGCTTTCCAGAATGATGACCTCTTTCCTTCAGGTCACCACAGAGTTCATTTTCTCTTTCCCTTATTTCAAGTGAAGCGTTAGGTAGCCAGTCCTCTCCTCTTTTATGGACCACAAGGTCTTTGACCAGGCTGAGCTAAGAACTCACAACCTATCTTCAAAATGGGGTTTTTTCACAAGCTTTCCAGCTTGTCATGTTCCAGTTCCTGCTGCTGAACTGTAGAACTGTATTCACTCTCTCTCTCTCACTCAGAGAAAACCACATGACCCTCTTAGAACAATCAACAGCACTCAGACAGAATGCGGCTCCAGACCTAATCTTCTGAGTTCGTTCATCTGTTAATTTCCAAAACAATAATCCATTACTCCACAGCATGTCCAGTTAACCTACTTGTGAAGTCCTTATAGGCATCATTCAAAGTTTTTGCAAAGGCATTAAAGAGCCTGAAATGTCTGGCTTAAGCAGAGCTCTGGCATTTTGAAGTGTTTGTATGTGACCTACACTAGAAAACCTGCCACAAATTATCTCTTATAAAACATATCTTTATGCAACATAAAATATAACAATCTGTCACACTATGAATGGTAAAAAGTTAAGTGCTCTGTTGGATTCATGCAGCACTGATAGTTATTTTAGTGAGGAAGTCACACAGGAATTAAAACTAAAGGTTCACCCAAGCAGTAAAGACCATGGCTCAGAAAACTTTAAACACTAGTTTCCAAGGATATGTTGTTGTTGACCTAACTCTTAGTCTTAATAGCCAGTCATACATGCCGCACGACTTGTATGTTCTGACAATACTTGGCCAGCGTCAGCATCTGAGTGTGAAATTTGAATAAGGAGGACCCTTGTCTGAGCCATCTGTAAATGGCGCTGAACAGCGGCAAAAATAGAAGAGCCCTTTTCCAAACTTATCACCAAGCTATAAACCAATTGCTGCCAAATCAAGACACTTTAGCAAAGATGATCAGGATTTCTTGCAGAGGAAATTCACCAATTACTTTCAGAAGGTATAATTTAGACATGTACATCACCATGGCAAACCCAAGTGGTAGTGGTGAAGGAACCTACCCACCGACACAAGAAGCGAATGTGTGTAGATTATTCACAATCAGTACACAAAATTGAATGCTTTCCCCTTGCCAAGAATTGACAATGGTGAAAGAATTTGCAAAATATAGTGTGTTCTCCACCTTTGACCTGAAAAATGCCTACCACCAAGTGTCACTGAAGGAGTCAGATAAGAAGTATGACTTGTGAAGCCAATGGGCATTTATATCAATTTTGTAGGATTCCATATGGAGTCACAAATGGGGTAGCCGCCTTCCAGCAAGCAATGGACAAGTTAGTTAGAGAAGAAAAACTGCATGGTGCCTTCCCTAACCTTGATAAATATCACTATCACTGGACATGCACAAGAGGGACAAGATCAAAATGTAAAGAAATTCCTAAAGACATCAGTCAGAGACACCTAATACAGGTACACAATCCTTTATCCGCAACCCTTCGGGAGGACAGTGTGTTCCAAATTTCAGATTTTTCTGGATTTCAGAAAGTCATATTTAAGCCCACCTGAATTATGCTGCCGTATCTACCCCTACCCCCTTCCAGTCGCGCTGGCGTCTCCCCCTCCCACTGCCCGACTTGCATTGCCAATCTCCCACCCTGCCCGCCCAAATCGCGCTGCCAGTCATTCCCCCTTGCCCGTCTAACTTGTCCTATCGGCTTCTCGCTCACCCGACTTGCGCTGTCGTCTCTCTCCCCACTTGCCGGATTTTAGATGTCCAGATAAAGGATTGTGTACCTGTTCTCAATGACTCAAAGACTGGAGTCTGTGAATTATATCAGTGTCCTTGGTTACTGGGTGGGGAATGCTATCATTAAGCCAGATCCTGAGAGACTTTGCCCACGACAAGAACTTTCTCCACCAGAAAATTTATGAACCTTAAAAAGGGTACTTGCGATGTTTGCTTATTATGCCAAATGGATTCATGTGTTTTCTAACAAGATTCAACTGATGGGAAATACAGAAAAGTTTCCAATGGAGGAAAAGGCCCTGAAAACCTTTAACTTACTAGAGAGCTGGAGGAAGCCACCCTGCAATCGGTGAATGAAAACTTACTCTTTGAGGTAGAGTGTGACGTATCTGATGTGGCTATTTCTGCTGTCCTTAACCAAGGAGGATGGCCTGTTGCATTCATATCAAAAATGTTACAAGGAAGTGAAATGCACTACCACATTGCAGAGAAAGAAGCGACTGCCATCATTGAGGCAGTTCGCAAATGGAGTTACTACCTGGCACGGCGCCACTTTAGCTTGGTTACTGATCAGAGGTCAGTGGCCTTTATGTTTAACAGTAAAAAGTGTACAAAGATAAAGAATGCAAAGATTCAAGAATGGAAGCTTGAACTTGCAGCATTTAGTTACGCAATCAAGTACCATCCTGGGAAAGAGAAAGTGGTCCCTGATACATTTAGTTGGGCGTACACTTGTTCAGCCTTTACTACTTCCAAACTCAGTGACATTCACAATGGGCTTTGTCATCCAGGAATAACTCGGCTGCTGCATTTTTTTTAAAGCAAAGAATCTCATCTTTTCTACAGAAGATGTCAAGAAGACGTGTTTTATGTCGGGTTTGTGCTGAACTTAAGCCTCAGTTCTACCACCCACCAGGAGGGATTGTTATCAAAGCAACAAAACCTATGGAACAGCTTAGTATTCATTTCAAGGGACCCTTGCCTATAGCTTCACATAACCCACATCTACTGACAGTATTTGATGGATACTCGAATTTCCCTGTTGCCTTTCCATGTCCCAATATGAATACTACAATAATGATCATATGCCTGGATCTGCTATTTAGCCTATGCGAATGCCAAATTACATACATTCTGATCAAGGCACCACCTTTGTTGCCCTGAGGAATTACAACAAGTCATATTACCCCAATACCACCCAATCGGGAATGGACAGGCAGAAAGGTTCAGCCCTTAGATCATGTAACCTGCCTGAGAAGCATTGGGAACTGGTGCTTCCTGAGGTGCTATGCTCCCAAAGATCGCTGTTGTGTACAGCAACAAATACTACACCCTATGAATTTGTTTTGCATTCCAACGCTGCTCATCCCATGGAAATTCAATGCCCTCCTAGTTAATGCCCATGGACCCATACCACGAAGAAGGTTTGTGAGGAGTATCAAGAAGGAACCACTTGTCAATCAAGTTGAACTCCTTGACGGTAATCCATCATGGGCAAACATCAGATACACAGATGAACAGGGGTCTACTGCGTCTGTTTGTGACTTGGCACATTGTTGAGAAGCCCAGGAATCTCCACATCTCCTATTGTGGAACAACATGAAACAAATCTAGTGTACCAATACTGGAGGAGGAGGAAGATATGACATGCCATAATGTGGAGGATGATGAAACATGAACTCCACAAGAACTAATGAGATCTGGTCATATACCAAAACCTCCCATTGAGGCTGGATGGGAGTAGCCCTGTAAAGTGTTGCTTGATACTGCAAATGTTTTCTTTTTCTTTAGGAGGGAAGAATGTTTTAAATTCTAACTGTAACTTTGCAATTAAGTTGAGTAAAGCTTGGAAAGCAGCCATGAAGTTTATCATTCTCACAACACTACTCTTTGCTTTCTATCAGTCAGCCAGTATTTATTTTCCCCCCACACGAGTACCCTTCTTTCATTCCTTTCTTGTTTAGTAGCCTTATGTGCAGTAATTTATCAAAGGCCTTCTAAGAATCTAAATCAACAACATCCACTGTCCTTCCTGTTACTTCCAGATTTGTGAAGAAAGAAATCCCCTTAAAGAAACCATGCTGACTTGGGCCTATTTTATCCTGTGCCTTCAAGAACCCTGAAACTTCATCCTTAATAATGAAATCTGGATACCAGTGGAATCATGCTTCAGCAGACAGTCTTTTGCCTCTCTCCCTTCTTAAAGAGTAGAGTGACATTTACAATTTTCCAGTTCTCCAAAACCATTCCTGACTTGAATGACTCTTGAAAGATGTTCTTACCAAAACTCAAAACTTTTGATATAACATGTTGAGTGCTGCTTCATTGGAAGTATTATTTTCTAGTTGCAGCTTTAAATCAATGCTGTCAGTCCATATGTAGGAACACATTAAACAACCCACAATGACCTAAAAATATTATTATTAATATTTGAAAAAGCAGTTATTAATTCATCTCTTGTTTTGGAACCAAACTGTAAATGCACTCCTGATTATGCCAATATGATATAAACTGGTCCATTAGAAATACCTGTACTTGTGAATATCCTGAAGTTAGGATGAAGCACTAATTAATGAGACTTCTATTCCTTTCTTTTCTTGCCAGGAAAACTCAAAAAATTCTTTGCTTATTACACCCCAAACAATTCTGTGAAATCATTTGGTACACTTAATTCAGATTTAAGTGGGGATGAATATAGGTTTTATATTAATGAATGGTCAGTGGTAGGTATGGACTCTGTGGAATTGTGATGACTGCACAATAATATTCAACTGTTTAGTCAATGAAGCAGTCAGTGCTTGTGGGCAGCTCCTGTCTGACCGGTGACATGGATACGTTCCAGTTTGCTTATTGTAGCAACAGGTCTATGGTGGATGCTAACTCACTGCTGCCACACAGAGCCCTGGAACACGTGAGCAGTAAAGATGCATTCATCAGGATGCTCTTTATCGACTGCAGTTCAGCATTTAATACTGTCACCCCCTCAAAATTGATCAGCAAACTCCAAGACCTGGGACTCAACACCCCACTGTGTAATTGGATCATGGATTTCCTCACCTTCAGACATTAATCAGGTACCAGAGCACTGCATTCTTAGCCCCCTGCTGTAGTCAATTTACACCTACAAGTGTGTAGCTCTGTAATGATAATAACACCATCTACAAATTTGCAGATGATAGTAGTGGGTTATATAAAGAAAGATGATGAGTCAGCACACAGGAGGGAGATTGAAAACTTGGCTGAATGGTGCACCAACAATCTTGCACTTCAGGAAGGGAAAACCAGAGGTATACAATTGTGATCATTGGGGGATAAAAGGTGGAGACGGTGAGCAAATTTAAGCTTTTGGGAGTCACCATCTTGAAAGATCTTTCTTGGACCCAACACACTAATAGCATCATGAAGAAAGCACATCAACACCTCTACTTCCTCAAGAGCTTGTGGAGGTTTGGTATGACACCAGAAACCCAGGCAGATTTCTACAGATGTGTGGTGGAAAGTGTGCTGACTGGCTGCATCACATCTGAAATGGAAACACCAATACCCCTGAGCGCAAAGCAATGCAAAAGATAATGGACACAGCTCAGGATATCACAGGTAAAACCGTCCCCACTATCAAGAATATCTACAGGGAACGCTGCCTTCGGAGAACAGCAGCAATCATCAAGGATCCACATCACCCAGTACTTGTTGCTGCCGTCAGGGAAGAGGTGTAAGTGCCACAAGACTCGCACCACCAGGTTCAGGAACAGCTGCTATCCCTCCACCATCAGAATCCTCAACAATAAATTCAATCAGGGGCTCACTTAAGGACTCTTACTTGTGCACTTTATTGATTTAAAACAAATCTCTCTCTATTGCACAGTTTTTTTTACATTTGTTATCTATTTACAGTTCTTTATTTGTTTACACGTAGACACTGTGTACAGTTTTTATTTGCACTACCAATAAGTGTAAAATCTGTCTCGCCTGCAGAAAAAAAAATCTCAGGTTTGTTTGTGATGTAATGCAAGTTCTCTGACAATAAATCTGAGAGCGAAGCATCATTCAGGTATGGCTGAAAAGTGATCAGTATTATTGTTCCAGGTAACGCTATCTCTAAGAGAGTCCAACCACCTCTCTGTGACGTTCAATGACCTGTCTCTCATTGAGTTCATACCCAAAATCATACTGCAGGCACCAGTGACCAGAAACACAATTGGACCTACAACATAAATGTCAAGGCCACAAGAGCAGGTTTGAGGCTGGGTCTCTGATAGTAAGTGACAGCTCAAAGCTTCTCCACCACTGCAAGGTACAGGCCAGGAGACTGATGGAATACCATTTGTTTGCTTTGACAAGTGCAGCTCCAGCAACTCTAAAGCAACATAAAATCATTCAGAGCAAGGCAGCTCATTGGAATCGTTGCTCATCAAGCAGCCCAAGTATTAATTCCCTCTAATGCCAGCACACAGTGGTTGCAGAGTGCACTATCCACAAAATATACTGCAGTTACTTATCTAGAGTGCAGACATAGCAACTCCAGCAAAAAGTAGAAGGGCAGCAGGAACATGGGATGGGCAAGCCATTATTTGGGAGTTCTTCAATTACACAGCATCCTGATGTGGAAATACTAATCCTTTTTTCTTTCTGTCATTGTGGTCAATATGCTGGAGCTTCCTTGCTAAGAATAATGTGGAAGAATTTTCACCAGGTGACCAACTGCAGTTCACCTGTACCTTCTTAATGACTATTGAGGATGTGAAATCAATGATGATACACAAGAAATGAAGAAATAATAATAAAAAGTCCCAAACTGAGGAGTTTGAAGACAACAAAGTTTTGAGAACAATTCTTTTAGTTATCAAGCAATTAAAATAAAATGAAACGGAGGGACATGCATTACCCAGTCACTTCCAATTTTGCTTCAGAAACATTAGCTTATCCCTGCACAAAAAATGTTTCTGGTACAAATGACCATTTGTTGAGACATGATACCATAGTTTAATGCTTAAAAATTCCACTAAAATTGAATACCTTATCAAAATAACATCTTTTAATGGATATTTAAGTATAATTGAACCTGCATTCTTGATTGAATCACACGGCAGGCAAAAGAAAATTTTGTGTAGCATTAAATTTTTGGTATTATTACATGACAACAAAGGAGGCTTAAAATTTTCTCCGATTTAAATGTGTTTTGACTGGGATATATTTTTCATGGCAATGAAATGGATTAATTCTTTTGGGTTCTTCTGATGCCAATCTGTGTAATTAAGCCTACTTATTCATAAAACAGCTTTAATTAAGAAAATATTTAATATACCTTACAGATAATCTAAATTGCAAGTAATGTTGAAGGTCAAATGAAAATAACAAAGGTCATGCAAAAGTGAAAAGTTAATTGATCTTTCACAAACTATTACTTTTCATTCTTAAGATTGCTGTCTGGGAGGATTACATGATACAGCAGAGATCAGAGGATGTGGGGCCTGGGGCTTCCCAGAAAAATCTAATTCAATGCCATTAAAACACCTAGAATCACCTCAAAACTAGCTGAATAGCTATAATATGAGCAAAAAACAAAAACAAACAAGGTAATTTAATCACCAATCAAAATCCAGCTTCTACAGCAGAATTCATCTCAGCAACGGGCCATCGGGAAAACAGCGGCTGCATAAACCTCGAGGTCTACGGAGGGATCCCATCATCGATTCATAGGCAGTTGTATGTTTTTACATAATGGTTCCCTGCTTTTTTCCCCAATACATTCATTTATTTCTTGCGATATTCTAATCATATTATCTGTTTTTTTTTGTTATTGACTTAATATTCCACATAAATTAAGTCCTTCATTGTCTCCTCTTTTATTTTATTCAGTCCTATTTGAATCCATGAGAGGGGACTGTTTTCTTCAAAGAAAGATGATAGAAATATTGATAGATACCTCATAAAATGCAAAAGTCTGAGTCCTCTCTATTTATAGATCCATGCTCACTTTTCCAGTGCAATTCCCTGAGAATTGTCTTATACATTTATGTAATAAAGAAATTTTTAGTTAGTACAATGGGAAAAAATTGAAAAATATACTGTATTGGCATTACCTTCAATTTCATGCAATTTACCCTTCCCTCTAATGTAATTGACAGATCTTTCCATTTCTGTAGATCTTTTTTGTTTGAGTAGAGGGGTAAAATTAAATGTATATAAATTATGTAAATTTTTGTCTGTCATTATTCTTAAGTATTTAGTTCCATCTTTCTTCCATTTAAATTTACTACCTTTTATATCTTTCATTATCTAAGTTCTGCATTGGCATTATCTCACTTTTGTTTGTAATCTTATCAGTGATTCAGTTAGGTCAGACATATTTAATAGCACATCATCAGCAAATAAACTAATTTCATATTCTTCTTGTAAAATTTTGAAGGCCTTAATATTTGGATTCCTTCTTATAATCTCCACCAGAGGTTCAATAGCTAGGATGAATAGTGGATACCGCTGTCTACTCGATCTACTCAGGGGAAAAATAGATGACATTTGGTTATTAATTAGAATCCACGCTGCTGAAGATCCAACTGCGCTGAATAGGTCACGTCTTCAGAATGGAGGACCATCGCCTTACCAAGATCGTGTTATATGGCGAGCTCTCCACTGGCCACCGAGACAGAGGTGCACCAAAGAAGAGGTACAAGGACTGCCTAAAGAAAGCTCGGTGCCTGCCACATTGACCATTGCCAGTGGGCTGATATCGCCTCAAACCGTGCATCTTGGCTTCTCACAGTTCGGGGGGCAGCAACCTCCTTGGAAGAAGACCGCAGAGCCCACCTCACTGACAAAAGACAAAGGAGGAAAAACCCAACACCCAACCCCAACCAACCAATTTTCCCTTGCAACGGCTGCAACCGTGTCTGCCTGTCCCGCATCGGACTTGTCAGCCACAAACGAGCCTGCAGCGGACGAGGACATTACCCCTCCATAAATCTTCGTCCGCGAAGCCAAGCCAAAGAGAGATAATTTTAGCTTGTTGCTTATGATAGATATTTTATTCAATTTATAAATGTTCTGCTTATACCAATTTTTTAAGTAAGAAAGACCATTCTAATCAGTCGAATGCCTTTTCTGCATCCAGAGAAATAGTTATGGTTGTATTCAACCTTCATTTTGCCATATGTATTATATTGAATAATTTACCTTAACTATTTGAAGAACGTTTTCCTTTAACAAATCCCACCTGATCTGGATGTATTAATTTGGTAAATACTCACCCAGTCTGTTGACTAGTTGCTAGAATTTTATAGTCTGCATTCAGAAGTGATATTCCTCTTTATGATGAGGTTTTTAATGGGTCTCTTTGGTCGAACTTTGGAGGAACAGTTGAAAACGTTTGCGGGAGGATCTGGGTCTCCATAGTCCAACACATCCATCAAATGGGGCATCAATAAATCTTTAAATTGTCTATAGAATTCAGGAGGGACACATCTTCCCCGGGAACTTATTAGCTTGTGATGTACCCAGAGCTTTTTCTATTTCTTCCCTTGTAAAAGGTGCATCTCTTTCTCTCTCTTCTAATTTAGGAAGCTCAATATTTGTTAAAAATCTTTCCATCTCATTTTTATCTCCTACTAATTCTGATACTATATAGTTTCATATAGTATTGTCTAACTGCACTATTTATCTCTTTTTGACTATATGTTATTGTATCAGTTTCTGTTTCTATTGCATTTATCATTCTGGATGACTCTTCTGCTTTAACCTATCAAGATAACACTTTATGTGCCCATTCTCCAAGTTCATAATATTTTGGTTTATTTTTTAATATTATTTTTTCCATTCTATATGCTTTGTCGTGTATTATTTTGTAAATTTTTGTTCTCTAATATTCTATATTTTTCTTGTGTTCCTGATAGCTGAATTTTTTCAATGTTGTTATATCCTTCTCTAGGCCTTCTAATTCTCTTGTGTATTCTCTCTTAAGATTTTTAGTGTAAGAAATAGTTTGTCGCCTCAAATTTGCTTTAAACGTATCCCATATTAGAAAACTGTTGTCAGTGGAGGGAAGATTGTTTTCACAAAATATTTCTATTATCTCTTAATAAATTCACAAAAATCCTTCCTTTTTAATAACTTAGCATTGAGGCATGATCTTTACATACTTTTTTGCCTTTTGATTATCGTGATAGTTAATGTAATGATGAGTGATCTGATAAAAGACTTGTCAAATAATCAATTTTTACCTCTCCACTTTGTAACTGGGTAGACATTAAAAATAAGTCAGTCCTTGTATGTGAATCGTGTACCCTTGAGTAGAATGAATTGTCTCTTTCTAAGGGGTTGAGCCACTTCCATATATTAATTAGATTTAAATCCTTCATAAATGATAATGTCGTTTTCCAAGTCTTGCCCTTATTACTGTTCTCGTTGATTTGTCCAATATTGGATCTAATCAGAAATTTAAATCTCCTCCAATCAATATCTTTTTCCTTCCCCCTGAAGTATTTTTTAAAGATATCCTTCATAAAGACAATCATCATAATTTGGGGCATGAATATTCATAAATATCCATGATTCTGAATAAATATTAAAGTATCCTTACAAACCTTCCATTTTGATCAGTTAAAGTCTCTTCTATTATTATTGGTATATTTTTATTAATTAAAATCACGATACCTCTTGCTTTTGACTCAAATGAAGATGATATTACTTGCCCCACCCACCCTCTTTTTAATTTTGCATGTTCCAATTTGGTAAGTTGTGTTTCTTGTAAAATGCCTTTAATTTTTTTTTAGGTATGCTAAGACCTGTTTTCTCTTCACCGTCCCATTAATTGCATTAAAATTAAGTCTAATACTTTTTAATGTTTTATCTATATTCTTCTTTAAAAAGTATTTTTAAACAGTAAATCTCTGACGGTGACATATACATAGAGCCCCGAAAGCCCGCAAAAAAGCCCACGGACTCTGTCTCGAGGAAGAAGAATCCCTCCTTCAGCGCAATCTTTTCTTGTAACACCTTTTCAAAAGCCTTTAGACAAGAGTCCACTTTTCCCAGATTTTTTTCCCTTTACTGAGCTCTCTTGTGAACATTTCTATACACTACTTTTAAACAATAAATTCAAGGCAATTTAACAAAAATAAAAAAATAATAACTTTTACTCATTTTACTTAGTTTCATTATAAATATTTTCACCATCTTCTCCCTCAACAACTTTAATCTTTTTTTTACATACTTTGCAGAAGTCTTCCACTTCATTCTTAGTCTTGAAAAATCACCAGTTTCCTTTCACTACTTCGACCCTCAAAGTTGAGCCACTTGAGTGTGATTCATTGAGTGTTTTCACATCATCAAATTCTTTTCTTTGTTTAATTAAGGGTGGGCTAAAGTCTTAAAAAAATAGTACCTTTTCATGATCAACCTCAGGTTATTATTCTGCTCAGAGTAATCATATGCTGCTCCCAGAATTATCTCCTATTCTCAGTAGCTTAAAAGTCTCATCAGAACTGGTCTTGGTCTCTAGTTGCCAGATTTTTTGGGTCCAAGAGTTCAGTGAGCTCTCTCAATATGTAATTTTTCTCCAAATGTATCTTCTCCCAACACTTGTGGGATCCAGTTTTGAAAAAAGTTCACTGGATCTCTTCCCTCGATCGCTTCAATGATTCGGATATTATTTTGTCAACTGAAGTTCTCTATATGGTCGATTTTGTCCTGCACTCCTTGTTTATCCGATTCCCATTCTTTAGCTTCCTTCTCCAAAGCCTTGTTTTCCTGCATTTTTGACAGTTGAATCTCTGCTCGACCCATTCTCTCCATCAGGTCTTCAACAATCTCTTTTATTTCAGTCATTTTCTCTATTATATCTCTCATTAACATCTCAACACCAATGAATCAATTACTCAAATTCTCAATTTTTTTCCAGGATGATGCTCAATTCTTGATCCGACTCCCCAATTTTACCTGGTTCTGCAGGTCCCATCGCCACGCTTGCCACACTCCCTTTCTGACTTTCATCGATGTTCCCAGTTGAATAGAAGCTTCTTCAGTCTTTGTTCTCAGCTCCCTTGCTTTCTTCATACTAGCTTTATCCAATTTTGATGAATAAAATCTTGATTTTCAAGTTTTGACCATCTATTTAGTACTCTGCACTGAGAGCTCAACCAAAACACATCTGTCTAAGTCCTTTGCATGGCCACACCCAAAGCTATCTTCCTTAAGTTTTCGGGGGTTCAGGGGAATGACTTTCTGTGTGGATCCTGTCCTGGAGAAGTCAACACAGAGAGCATCCACATTAAAAGCAACCAAACTACTTTGGCTTTCATGAAAGATATAAATTTGACAAATGTATGGAGGCAAACACACTCTTGAACCAGGAACTGCTCCTTTTATTCTTCCCCCCCATGATCTCCACACTAAGATTGAGGTCTTTTTGTTATAAAGACAGTTAATTCATAGAACATTAAAGTCTGAATACTTATCTAGATCCATGTCAGATCATTTGCCTTTGACCATCTCTATTTGGAAGCTAGAAAACCAACTAACATGAAGATGGCACTTGAATCCCAACTTCCTTCAAAATCCAGAATTTTGCAAATTTATTAGAGACAAGATAAAGTTATTCTGTGAGATAAACCATCCCTCTGTTTTCAATAGTCTTATTTTATGGGACACATTAAAAGCCTACCTTAGGGGACAGATAATCTCATTTACAAAATGTATTAAGAAATACATGGCAGACATAGGAGGACTGGAAACAGAAATTCTGAAATTGGAAAAGGAGTTCTAACAGTATGGCTCCAAGGAAATATATAAAGTGCTTGTAAACAAAAAAAGCTCTAGTATAATACACAACACACTTATAAAATTGAAAAAAAAAATTGGTTTTTAGAATGAACTGGAAAAGAAAGCACAGTCTTGTCCTGGCAATTGAAAGCAGAGGAAAGTTTGAGAACAATTAATTCAATTCAGACTGGTGAGCTCAGACATATATTCATACAGAAATCAATGACACATTTAAACAGTTCTATACAAATTTATATTAATCAGAATCCCCTGAAGAACTGACTAAGACATTCACTGTTAAACTGCCCAAACTTGACCAAGAAGATCAAGCAGATTTAGACTTGTCTTTTACCCCAAAATAAACTGAAAAAGCCTGAGGCCCACTACAGTCCAAAATAATCACCAGGGGAGGATGGTTTCCCACCAGAATTTTATAGAGAATTTAAGGCTTACTAATACACCTCATCATGGAAGCAATTAATTTAACATCTAAGACCCAAACACTCCCTGAATAATTTTCTACTGCCATAATTACTGTGATTCATAAAAAGGACCCTTTAAAATGCTCTTCATTTTGGCCAATTTCATTACTAAACTCAGATTATAAACTGATTTCTAAGGCCCTGGCTAACAGGCTTGGCTAATACTTGTCAAAATCAACAAATACAGACCAGAGTGGCTTTATTTTGAAATGCCGGTCAGCCATCAACCTATGTAAGCTCCTTAATATTATCCCTCGAGTATTGCTGCAGCTCTGGATGCTGAGAATGTGTTTGACAAGCTGGAATAGCTGTATTTAGAGTCTCGGCTAAGCTTGGGTTTGGGCAACTGTTTATTAACTGGGTTAAAACTCTTTATCATAGATCCAGAGCCAAGGTCATCACTAATGGACAGATCTCAGCAATGTTTCCTTTGAGTAGGATGAGTCAACAAGGGTTGTCCCTTATCTCCAGGACCTTTTGTCTTGGCTATTGAGCTCTTAGCCGAGGCAATTAGGCAAGCCATGGATATAATGGTTTTATAAGTGGTGAGACAAATCACAAAATTTATCCTATGGCAGATGATGTAATCCTATACTTAACAAATCCAGTTAATTCCCTCACTAAATTATATATTTTATTAAAAGCTTTTGGCGAAGCTTCAGCATTCAAGGTAAACTGGGGGAAAAAGTAAAATTATCTCACTAACAAAATTTGATTATTCTGAGTTCCAGTGAACAAGCCCATTCAAGTGGTGCTTGGATGGCATTAAATACCTTGGAATAATGGTAGATAATGATCTTCAGAATTTATACACATGTAGTTACCTCCCGCTACTTAGTAAAACTGAAGAAGATTTGAATCAGTGGGTGAATTTTCCCATCACTCTATTGACAGAGTCAACAGTGTGAAGATGAATATATTGCCGAGATTGCAGTATCTGCCCATTCCGCTACCCCAAACCTTTTTTTTTAAAAAAAATCCCTAATAAGTTTGTTGGGCAGTTGATATGGAACTGTAAATTACCCAGAGTATCCATGGAAAAGTTAACATGGGATCATAGTTTAGGAGGCATCTGGCTGCCCAGTTTAAAAAAAAATACTTGGTGCCCAAATGAGATTTATTTTTTCATTTTTTGAGGGTGAAGGTACCCCTCCCTAAAAGAGCTGGTGATTTTATTTATAAATGGAGTTCCAGAATCACAGCCAACAGGACAGACAGCCCCATTTTAAAACACTTGGTTAGAAAATGGTGTAAAACCTATGGAGGCTCTGGACTGAAAAGATGATTGTCGCCAAAAACACCTTTAAGACAAAATGGATTCCTACCCATGACTGACCGACAAAATTCTGGAAGCCTGGTATCATCATGGGATACACAACTGGAAGATTGCTAAGATAAAGGACTTTTCATTTCATTTGAACAGCTGAAGAAGAAATATGACTTGCCCAACCAGACCTTTGTTTGTTACTTTCAGTTAAGATCCTTCCCTGGGGCCAATTTGGGGCCAGAAATGACTTTACCGATACTCACTGAATTTGAGAAAGTACTCCATAAAGGAAGTGAATACAAATTTACTTTTAGAATGTACTTTGTATTGATGAGTGAGAGCCCAAAGGCAGGTTTACATAAATCTAGAGTGAGATTGGAGTCAGACTTAGACAACAATTAACGAACAACTCTGGTCAGATCTATGTCAGGAAAGTACGTTGGCTACTATCAATGCCAGGTATAGATTGGTCCATTATAATTTTCTCCATCAACTGTACCTCATCCCACGAAAATTACACCAATATAAACCCGAGTTATCAGAGATGTGCTTTAGGTGTGGTGTAGCAGGAAAGGGCTTTGGCAAATACTAGAGCGCATCGGATGTCCCCCAAAGTTCCTCAACATGATTATCCAACTGCACGAAAACCAACAAGGTCGGGTCAGATACAGCAATGAGCTCTCTGAACCCTTCTCCATTAACAATGGCGTGAAGCAAGGCTGTGTTCTCGCACCAACCCTCTTTTCAATCTTCTTCAGCATGATGCTGAACCAAGCCATGAAAGACCCCAACAATGAAGACGCTGTTTACATCCGGTACCGCACGGATGGCAGTCTCTTCAATCTGAGGCGCCTGCAAGCTCACACCAAGACACAAGAGAAACTTGTCCGTGAACTACTCTTTGCAGATGATGCCGCTTTAGTTGCCCATTCAGAGCCAGCTCTTCAGCGCTTGACGTCCTGCTTTGCGGAAACTGCCAAAATGTTTGGCCTGGAAGTCAGCCTGAAGAAAACTGAGGTCCTCCATCAGCCAGCTCCCCACCATGACTACCAGCCCCCCCACATCTCCATCGGGCACACAAAACTCAAAACGGTCAACCAGTTTACCTATCTCGGCTGCACCATTTCATCAGATGCAAGGATCGACAATGAGATAGACAACAGACTCGCCAAGGCAAATAGCGCCTTTGGAAGACTACACAAAAGAGTCTGGAAAAACAACCAACTGAAAAACCTCACAAAGATAAGCGTATACAGAGCCGTTGTCATACCCACACTCCTGTTCGGCTCCGAATCATGGGTCCTCTACCGGCACCACCTACGGCTCCTAGAACGCTTCCACCAGCGTTGTCTCCGCTCCATCCTCAACATCCATTGGAGCGCTTACACCCCTAACGTCGAGATACTCGAGATGGCAGAGGTCGACAGCATCGAGTCCACGCTGCTGAAGATCCAGCTGCGCTGGATGGGTCATGTCTCCAGAATGGAGGACCATCGCCTTCCCAAGATCATATTATATGGCGAGCTCTCCACTGGCCACCGTGACAGAGGTGCACCAAAGAAAAGGTACAAGGACTGCCTAAAGAAATCTCTTGGTGCCTGCCACATTGACCACCGCCAGTGGGCTGATAACGCCTCAAACCGTGCATCTTGGCGCCTCACAGTTTGGCGGGCAGCAGCCTCCTTTGAAGAAGACCGCAGAGCCCACCTCACTGACAAAAGGCAAAGGAGGAAAAACCCAACACCCAACCCCAACCAACCAATTTTCCCTTGCAACCGCTGCAATCGTGTCTGCCTGTCCCGCATCGGACTTGTCAGCCACAAACGAGCCTGCAGCTGACGTGGACTTTTTACCCCCTCCATAAATCTTCGTCCGCGAAGCAAAGCCAAAGAAAAAAGAAAGAGAGGTTGGTTCCTTCTTACACTCTACCTGGCTCTGCACGAAGGTGAGACCCTTCTGGTATGAGCTTTGTGGCATCCAAACTAAGATCACAGGAGTCACCTTCCCAGAAGATCCAGAGCTTTGTCTTCTGGGGAACTTTACAAGTACTAGTAGATTGCTAACTAATTTCCAATTTAAGTTCACACAAATTGACTTAAGTGTGGCCAAGAAGAGCATAGTAGCAACATGGAAATCTGACTCCCATCTCCTCATTGAGAGGTGGTCTTCAGAAATGAACAGCTAGATTCCACTTGAAAAGGTCACATACAGTCTTAGGAGGGGATATAACACCTTCCTAAAAATCTGGCAGTTAGATTTAGAACATAAAGGTACCTCATTGGTGCCACCATAGGGTTACAATCGCTACTGTCTAGCCAGCTAGCCGTCTAGCTCTGTAAGAAAGTTAACATTGTGGTACCACTGTGTTTCACTGATGATGTGATTTTTCTGTATCATAGTCAGACTTTCTCTGCCACACCAGTTTACTCTATACCCCTGAACTCTAAAGCTTTTCTAATAACATTTTGTTTCAATCATATCAAATTGTCTGATTGCAACATATGTCTAATATGGCAACTATTTGGTTTTTCAATGAGGCCATAAATTGATAAAGATTCCTGTGAATGCAACTGAACTTTTAAGATTTACTCATTCCATTTTTAATTTAATTGCTGATCAATTTCAGCATGGTTAAGTGAGAGATATAACATTTTTGTTAGCAAAATAAGACAACACACCATTTAAAATAAATTGAAACAAGGGGAAATGGCACAGATATTGTTCAAATTATTGAGCAAATTTTTAAAGGCTTGGGTTTATTTGAGGACTAGATATTGAAAGTTGAAGAAGTTTCACTAAAGTTTGTTTGGGATCACCTGATATGTTTATGGTGCCATATCACGCAAAGGGATATAAAAGCACTGAGGAAGGTGCCAATAAGATGAGCAAGGATAACAAGTGAGCAGCAGATAATAATCAGTGACTGAAAATGAAAAAAGCTCAGACTCTTCTTGAAAGGGAAATGACCTAATAGAATTCAAAATTATGAATGCTATTTATGCAGTAGACACAATAGAGTAATTCCACTTGAGTGGTCGAGCAAACATCATTGGAATTCAGAAGAAACATCTTTACATCGAGGGTAGTGAGAATGCAACAAGATTGAGTGAACAGCAAAGATGTGATTTAGGGAACTGTGGATTTTTAGGGTAAGAATACAATGGATTGAAAAGGTCATTTCTGTGTCTGTTCAATTAATTTCTCTTGATTACTTCTGCACCTGGCTTCCTTCTTCAGACGTCATAGCTTCATCTTAAATATTTAAAAAAAAATTCCATGGAAAGGTAAGTTTTAAGCAAATGTGTGTATTTTGGCATGTTAATGCTAATTTCCCTCCCATTGGAGATTGACTTGGAATTTTCTTCATCAGGGTGATAGACAAACACAAAGCCAAAGAATCTTGCAGCAGCTTTTCATGCTGGATGTCTTTTTCCACTCCAACATGATGTAGTCAAAAAACTGTGTGCAATCAGATGCAATTGTAAAATATAAAAGCATTGGAAGGCCCAGAAAGGACTGTGATACATCAACAATACTGTCTCTTCCTCAACAAACTGAGATCCCAGGCATTTCTGAGCCTCGCACCACTTGCATCCCATCTCCTTTCACATCCTAAATACCATTGGGTAGATTTTTACATTCACCACTTTAGCATTAACTGTTGTGGAAAGCAGAATGCAAAGTGGAGTTGGGATGAAAAGATGCAAAGTGCAAAAACACTTAAATTAATGGGAGAAAGTTCACCAGACGAACACCATGCATCTTCAAGATGCCCTTCAAAATGTACATCATTTTTTCCAGACCAAAATCTTCCTTCATTTCTGCTGGGCAATATTTTCAGATGCCTTGCTCAAAAGCCTTATGAAAGCACCCTCACCACATAGACCTCATTCTATGGGTTGGGTGCAATACACAAACATGCTGGAGAAACTCAGGTCACCAGCAACTGGATTTCCTCACCTCCAGACCATAACATCTCCACAATCGCTATCCACACCAGAGCACCACAGTGCTGCGTTCTTAGCCCCCTCCCCTTGCTCTATTCGCTATATACCTATGACAGTGTGTCATGGTACGACAATACCATCTACAAATTTGATGGTGATACTATGGTATTAGGTTGTGTAAAAAGAGTTGATGAGACAGCATAGAGGAGAAAGATTGAAAACATGGCTGAATGGTGCACAACAATCACCTCACACTAAATTTCACCAAAACCAAGTTGCTGGCTGTTGACTTCAGGAAGGGAAAAACCTGTGGTTGAGAGAGAGTGAGCAAATTAAGTTCTTGGGAGTCACTATCTCAGAGCATCTTCCTGGACCCAACACACAAATGGCATCATGAAGAAAGCACATCAGCACTTCTACTTCCTCAGGAGTTTTCAGAAGTTTGGTATGACATCAGAAACCCTGGCAAACTTACTACAGATGTGTGGTGGAAAGTGTGCTGACTGACTGCATCACAGTCTGGTATGGGGACATCAATATCTCTGAGTGTAAAGCCCTTCAAAAGGAAGTGGGCACAGCCCAGGACATCACAGGCAAGACCCGCCACAGCATTGAGAACATCTACAGGGAATGTTGCCGTCAGAGAGTAGCAGCAATCATTAAGGATTCACATCACCCAGTGCCTGCAATTTTCTCGCTGCTGCCATTAGGAAAGAGGTATAGGTGCGACAAGACTCGCACTACCTCCACTATCAGACTCCTCAACAACAATCCCAAAAAGGAACTCATTTAACGATTCTTACTTCTGAACTTAAAAAAAAAATCCTCTGTATTGCAAAATGCTGTAGAAACTGAGCAGGTCAAACAGTGAACTTTATAGAGCAAAGATACATATAGATTAACATTTGAAGCTTGATCTCTTCATCAAGGTATGAATAATGTAGACAGGCACCTGAACAAAATGATGGGGGTAGAAGACAGGGGGAGGAGCACAGTCCCAAAGGCAGGAGGCAATAGGTAGATAAAGGAGGAAGCGAACACTAGCAACCAGGGAGAGGAGGGTGGCTCTGTGAATGGAGAGGGAAGGGGGTGGAGAGCTGGAGGAAAGAAGACAAAAGGAAAAGGAAGGGAGGAGAACAGGGAGTCGGATAGCAGAAACCAGAGAGGTTGATGTTAATGACATCTGGTTGGAGAGTGCCCAGAGAGAAAATTAAGTGTTGATCCTCCAATTTACTGGTAGTTCTAATGGGACAGTACATGAAGCTATGGACACTCATGTCAGCATGGGAATGTGGCACTGAATTAAAGTGGTTGGACAATGGAAGATCCCAGTCACTAATGCAGAGAGAGCAAATGTGCTCAGAGAAGTGATCCAGTCTCTCTGATATAGATAAGGTCTCAGCACAAGCACCAGATGCAGTAGATAACTCCCAAGGATACAAAAGAGAAGTGTTGCTTCACTTGAAAGGACTGTTTGGGGCCCCAAATGGTGATGGGGGAATGTGGTGTGGGGACAAGTGTGGCACTTTCTGGGTTGCAGGGAAAGGAGCCAGAGGCAATTGGTGGGAAGGAATGAATAGACTAGGGAGACATGGGTGTATCAGTCCCTACGGAAGATGTAGAGAGGAGGAGAGGGAAGATGTGTCTGTTGGTGGCATCACAAAGCAGGTGGCGGAAATTACAGAGAATAATGTGTTGGATGCGGAGGCTAGTAGGGAGGTAGGTGAGAACAAGGGGAATCCTCCAATTATTATGGATGTTGAGGGCAGGGAGGGCCAAGGGCAGATAAGTCACCTATCTCCAACACTCTCTCCAGCCTCATCACCTCTGGTCACCTCCCTCCCAGAGCCTCCAACTTCATCGTACCCATCCGTGCGCTGCCCAGTTCTACCACCATCCCAAGATGCACAAGCCCAATTATCCAGTTAGACCTATTGTTTCCACTTGCTCCTGCCCCACCTAACTAGGCCAGAGGGTGGAGAGTTGGGGAGGTCTCATCCTTTCCCACAAGTCACCCTCTTGGCACCTTCCCCTGCAATGGCAGGAAATGCCACACCTGTGCCCACACTTACTTCTTCACCACCACTTGGAGCCCCAAACAGTCCTTTCAAGTGAAGCAACACTTCATTTGTGTATACACAAGAGTGATTTATTGCATTCGGTGCTCCCACTGTGGCCTTCTCTACATTGGAGAGACTGGACAAAGACTGGGAGATAACATCACTGAACACCTTCACTCTGTCCGCAACAGTGTCAGGGATCTCCCAGTGGCCAACCACTTTAATTCTGTGACCCACTCCCTTGCTAACATGTCTGTCCATGGTCTCATGCATTGTCCCACCAAGACCACTTAATTTTCATCTGGGCACCCTCCAACCAGATGGCCTTACCATTGACCTCCCTGGTTTCTGCTTGCTTATTCTCCATTCTCCCTCCCTCCCTTTCCATGTGTCTTTTTTCCTCTAGCTCTCCACCCCATTCTCTCTCCAATTATAGAGCCATCCGTCCTCTCCCTGCTTGCTGATGTGACTTCCCTACCTCATTCACCTATTACCTCCAGCCTTTGGGACTGTGCTTCTCCCTGTGCCCTCCACCCCCATTCATTTTGTTTGGGCACCTGCCTACATTTTTTCATACCTTGATGAAGGGCAGATTTTCATGTTGTACCTTACGGGAGGTTAAAGTTGTGTACTCCAGGAAACACAACATAATCTGTGATTTTTAATTGACATTATGTGTTTTTCTTACTACCTGTATGTGTTCATTGCTCAAATGGCTGAAGGCCATTGGTTTACTTAAGAGAGCTTTCTTTCAAGAGATCAGTCTAAATAGTGGAACAATTAGTGTGTAAAGTTCTTTCTTTCTAATGCTGAGAGTTAATGAATCAATAAACAGTTGCTGTATGTAATTCTTTGGCTTGGCTTCGCGGATGAAGATTTATGGAAGGGTAATGTCCACGTCAGCTGCAGGCTCGTTTGTGGCTGACAAGTCCAATGCAGGACAGGCAGACACGGTTGCAGCGGTTGCAGGGGAAAATTGGTTGGTTGGGGTTGGGTGTTGGGTTTTGTCTCCTTTGTCTTTTGTCAGTGAGGTGGGCTCTGCGGTCTTCTTCAAAGGAGGTTGCTGACCGCCGAACTGTGAGGCACCAAGATGCACGGTTTGAGGCGATATCAGTCCACTGGCGGTGTAGTAAGATACAGGAAAACCTCAAACAGCCATTTTCTGAATAAAGGTATGATTACTGACAGTGTTATTGTGTACCTTACTCCAAAATTTAAAAAAAAACAATAATTAGCTATATACATGTGCACAAATGGGAAATTATTGCTCTCTTGATTGAAAGGATGATTTTTTTTGGTTTGAGATCCTCCGGCATTACTTGATTTCCAAGGTAGTAACACTGCACTAATAAGCTTCTCTTAATGGAGAACAATAAATGATGCTGTTTATTTTCTACCTGAACATTCCAATTAATTAATTTAACTAAGAAAGCAGTCTTCAAACTGATTCAGACTTGTCATTATTTGTATTATATCTGAATATTTTTGTTATGGAAATACATTACATAAGACTTTATTTTGTGGGGAATAAAAATTGTGTGGCCATGTGTAAATTATTAGCGAGTTTGTAAATTCATTACCAATATAAATTTTGTAATTGACAGGGTGAAAGATTGCTTCATGGCAAAAGCTGCTAAGTGCAGTAATTTATTCTCTGGATGACAATAATTTTATTTTTTGGATATCTAACCAATTGTGAAAGAAATAATTGTTTACAGAAAGAAAACATCTAATGATGCTCAATCCAACATTATGACAAAATTTATGTTGAATTGTTTGCACGATTAAACACAGCATCTGAAAGGTTATTGTATACCTTGACTTATTAACTCCAGAGAACTTTAAAAACTGCATCTTTTATTAAGTTGTAAATAGCAACCTTTCAATATTTCTCTCATTTCAAGTGTTATTTGAACTGCTGTATGTAATAGCATAGAGAAAGATTGTCATTCATATTGCAGATCACTGATTTCATCCCACAACATGAAAGCCTTAAAAATCCACACAGAGTTCTGGGAGGATACAGCAGACGACCGCACAAATGGCGAGCTACTCCTAGAGCAAGGAGGAAGAGTGATCTTGAGTTAGTTTGAGGAGCACAAAGCTAAGTGAAGAGCACAGTGGACAACAATTCAACGATGCCCTATATTTGCAGCAACTGTGGCAGAGCCTGCTGTACTAGGATCGGCCTCCATAGCCACTTTCGACTCTGCTAAACAAACCAGTGACGACCAGAGGTGCAATAACCATGGTCGATCACGATGGCAGAGGCCAAGAAGATTTCATCCTCAGAGACTCAAAAAACTGAACTGCGGCCTAAACATTTACTTCTGTCAGCATTGTGTTCAACTACTGCAGTGTTTAACATCAGCTGAACACATTGCAATTAATAAGCAAGGCAAATTCAATAGAACTATCTATACACATGATTTAAAGAAGGACAAGGTTACAAGGTGTTTGGGAATACATAAATGTGCAGAAGAAATTCAACAGGTCCTACAGCATCCATAGGAAGTAAAGGGTAACCAGTATTTCAGGCCTGGGCAAAAGAGCAAATCAGGTTGATACCCAAATAAAAAGGTGATGGGGGGGGGGGGGGTAAGAGGAGAGGAGGGAGGAATACAGGCTAACATATAAGCAGTAATAAGTAGGAGGGCAGAAGAGAAATAAAATCTGAGAAGCAATAAGGGAGAGGGCTGAATGCAAAGAAGGGTCACTCTCTGACAGGAGAGAGAGAGAGACACGCGAGTTAGGAAATGTTCAAATACAGGCCCAACACTAAAATAAAATGGCAAGCATAAAGAAATTGATAGAAAGGACCTTTACCAAAACAAATGGTGGTACAAGATGGAACCGCTCTGTTAAGTGTCCAAGGACAGTTAGAGATGGGGGCCATAATGGGGGCCTTCTCGATGATACTCTGTTAATTAATGTGAAAAAATGGTTGATGAAAGAACAGATCTCTTAACTCAAAAAAAAGTATTGCAACATTGAAGAATTAACATTAACCCAAACTAAGTGAAGGCCTCTATTTTGCTCCAAATGCCAAACTATTTAGTTGCAGTCTGGATCTCCATTTCCTCTTGTTTATCCTGACCACTGATTGTTTCCTTCTTGCCTCTGAGCTGTGTGGTTAAATATTTTTCCCAAGTTATAATTCAGGAAATTAAATAATGCTGAGCTTGTTCCAACAAACAGTGCAGGATGTTGCCTCATCCAACTACTGTCCTTCACAATGAATATTTGGTTTCAACAGGGCAAACCTATCAGTCCCATTTCTTTTGAAGCCTCTATTTCATTTTGTTATGGATTGATACCAAGCAATAATTTATAGCAGCAAGTTCAGCTATAATCATATTATTGGGATATGACAGCTATGTGTGAGCATAACAGAGTGAAAATACACACAGTCACTGAAAAAATGTGCAAACTTTATACAGATACAACCCAAGATCAGGAGTGAACTCAGATCCCTGGAGCCCTAAGTATATATGAAAGAAATAACAAGCCCCACCTGTGAAACATTCAAAGATGGAGTTGGTTGACAAATCTGCCAAAAATGTTGAAGGCTTCTGGATATCATGAGCTGTCCAATAACAGAATACAACTGGGAAATTAGCATCAAGGAGCTTGCTGGCAGTTAAGTGTATATGAATAGAACAACAGTGTCCTGCAAAATCTTGCCAAATTCATTTTGAGTTGGGCTGAAGTTTTCCCCAGTGGGGTACAGTCTAACAAGTGGTACAATTATGTTCTTAATTATTCTGTTATGGGACATGTTAGAATAGTTATGGGTAAAATATGTCTATAAAAGCGATAGATTGTGGGGGCTTAGTATAGGTTATACTTCAGAAATAGAGTAACACTTCACAGAAGGCATTTCATTTAAAATGCAAGAGTTTTGCTGAAGTGAAATATTATGTCACCAGTGATTTTGCAAAGACAATGGAACTGCTTTGGAAAGGACTTCAAAAGGAGGTTGAATGGAACATAATGTTGATCATGTCCATGCTCAAATACTGATAAGATCTTTCAGAGATTGGGTTTGGAGCCCTGTAAGAAGTCATTTGGTTTTTACAAGCAGTGAAGTGAGAGAGGAAAAACAAACAAACTGTGATTTCTCTTTTAGAGAGAGAGAGAGGGGTCAGTTCTACAGTAGCAGTTAAGGCTGCAACATGGCAAGCTAGCAGGCTCATTGAAAACTCCATTTTGAAGATGGGTTGTGTGTTCTGAGTTCAGTCTGTTCAAAACCCTTGTGGTCCTTACAAGAGGAAATGGATGGCTCGAGTGTTTCTCCTGAAATAAGGGAAACAAGAGGAATTCTGTGGTGACCTGGAAGAAGAGGTTATTATTTGGAAAACCCAAGATGGGGCAAGTTTCTTTGGCAAGACACTGAAGTGACTGATTGGAGAAAATCAGTTTGTGTGTGTCCAATGAGCAACAAATATCTCTCTGAAACCAACAAGAACCTTCCTGAGCAGTAACCATTTAATTTTAAGCACCAGAGCCTGGTGAAGATTCATACATGTTAAATTCTGTGCACAGTATAATAATTGCCTGATAGCGGTGAACTTGGAAAAGCGAGAAGTGAATGATTGGACAGTGAAACAAAGAACTTTCCTGATCATATACACATTACATATAGATGCGCTTAGAATTAGATTGGGGTTAAGTTAATAGTAATAAGTTAAAGATTGATCCTGTTATTATTTTTAAAGAAAATTAAAAGCAATTTTTGTTTAAGTAACCATTGTCTTGGTGAATTTCTATGGCTGCTGGGTTTTGGAGTCCTCTGGGCTTGTAATAGTTCTTACTAATTTAACTTTTGAATTGCTGCAGGAATTTTCAGACAGCCTCTGTAGATGTACCATTTTAATTATTTCCATTGTATCCAAGTCTTCACTTTGTAAAATAGAATTGATTAATACATTTAGTACATTTCTTTTATCAAACTCAAGCCTCATATTAAGTGATTCTCTGAAGCTGTTTCAATAATATCTTATGTTCCTGTCCTCTTTATCTATCTGGTCATATGGCTGAAGCAGGAAAGATTGATGCTATCACATCTTAATATGCTTAAATAGGCAAATCAATGTGGAGTTGAACATGACTGAAGAATCAGAAAATGCATCTTGAAACTTTCTAACATTATTGCAGTGACTTCAGTTTCACAAGTCCTTTTTATCCCCACCGACATTGCCAATTACTTGAAGTCCAAGATGTCTCTGTGAATTTGATTTGATGCTGCTTCATGCTATTTCACCTCAAATTCTCAACTCAGAAAAAAATACTCAAGTCAGGTCCAGTATGTTGTTTCCAAAGCTATCATATACAAATGCAGAGATGGAGAAGTAACTAAAAGTTATTCTCAAAATTTCATAAGATGATCAGTTCTACTTGATGAAGACTATGTATTTTGAACTGTGATGGTAAATCTGCATGAAATGGGGTTAGGCTCTAAACTTTGAAAATTGGCCATAAATCAGTTCAAAATACAAGAACCAACAAGTACACATGTAACTCCAGCCCAAAGTCACTTCATTCTTTCTATTTGACTAATTCCATGTGACAGGTTGGTCAATTTTTGTTTTCCCCCTCCCAGATTACAGGAAAAAAAAACCTGAAAGGCCAATATGGCCTGATTCTGCTCCGTAAATGGTCAGGAAGCAAAGCAGAATTTTGCTCAGTCTCATCGCTTTAATATCAGACTACAAAAAATAAGTTAAAATCTAATTTTGATATTTTTTTCCGTATGTTGAAGAACAAAGATGGAAATAAAAACACCATTCAACCACAGGAACCCCAGGTCCCTAAATAGTTTACTTGGTGTATTTAAAATAGATTAATAATTGGAAAAAAAGTAAAACAAATGAAACTTTCAGGGTGACCTCAATTCCTTTGGAAGGATATGTTGTCGGGAACAATCTTTTTGATGGCATTATTAATGCTAAATATCCAATTTTAACCTTCCCACTAACACTGCAAGAACTCAAAGTCTGATAGGAACATAGGCCAAGCTGCGGAAGGTGAAGATGAACAAATTAATAGTTAAGTGAATAGTTAGATTATTATCATGCTTGTTAGTTATTCCTGTGTAGAATATTGCATGAAATGAGATTCATTCTCATTTGTTCAGTATTTCATAGTAATTTAATACATTTTTTTAAATCCCCTGGCTAATGATGACTTAGAAGTGATATTTTAGAGTTGCAATATCGTGAAAGCCACATAAAATTTCTTAACCCCTATTTAACTTGCCACGACATTTTCAAAGATTTACTTAAACGCATCCGTGATATCTCATTTTGGACACATTGAAAAATAATATCATATAAATTATGCAGTGTCTCCCAAAGTGTAAAGCTTTACCCCATCTGTGCTGAATTGCACCTTTGAGTCCTTGTTTATCAGTTTGTCTATAAACTCCCAAATTCGTGACCACGTCACTCATTTATAATAGACATACTGTACATTGGAACATCAGGACATATTTGTTCAAATCGAGAGGAGCACTGACATTTGGGCAGGAGAGAATGTTGGCTCCCACAATGGTCCACAAAGTGTATTTTCTGTGTTTAACTGTGCATATGCATAGTCCACATGTTAAGACATAAAGATACTCTGCAAAGAAACAGGACAATTTGTCAGTTTCATTATGCAAGAATGAACACCAGCAGCCTTTGTCATTACTACAAAATCTGAGTCAGTATCTTAAGTGGGTTAAAGTCACACTCTGTTCAAAATACTGGAATAAAATATAGAATTCTATTTTGTGAACTTTTGTGTATTTTTTAAAGAATCACAGTGAATCCATCTTGGCGTGGGAGAGGTGGGGAGGAAGGCGGAGAAGATAATCTCAAGAAGGAATTCAAATTAGTGCTGAAACAAAACTGCATGATTGCCTTGACCTAGTGATTCCCTGTATGCCAAAACTCACTTCTCTGTGCACCATCAGTCATAAGGCGGCTTTGAATCATCATGGATGTTCTGCTAGTCACCTCGAGGAGTTCTGATGGGAGACCGACAGTCTCTCCAGGGAATGACATGAACAGCTGGAGTTACAGAAGACATTGGAGGAGGCACAAGAAATGACAGATGTAGAGTTTTCCTCTGCATTCACTTGATTTGCAGTCTCAACCTCAAGTAGCTATGAGTGACAGACTTCAATTCCCCCCCCCTCTGTGACCTCTACCACCTGCTTCAGTACATTGGACAGATGTGTGAATGTAACAGTGCCATTTAAAAGCAATTGAAATGTGAGCCAGTCTGCAAAGAAAATTAAGATTGATTTAAGATAAAATTTTGAAATAATCATTGAATAGTCAATGCAATGTATTTAAATGAGAAAATGAAGCAATTTAATGCCTCGTAGGCACCATCAGCGGTTAGGCTACATTTTTACTTCCAAGGATTAAATTCAAATGGTTTCTGTAGGGCAAAGGGTATTGGTAATTGCATCTCTTTGCTTAACCTTTCATACAAAACCATTCTTTCAAAATATATCTTCAGAAATTTTAAATTGCACTGTTACAGCATATCATAACAAGTGTGTAATATAAATTAGGTTCCTAAAGATAGAGTGTTTCAGAAATATTGCTAAGTTTGTTTTTCCAAACAATTAAAACAATTATTTGAAGAAATGCACAGTGGATTGCATAAACTGGAGATTCATTTTATATGGTCAGCAAAATGTTATAACTTAGAGAAAAAAATCAAACATTGACTGATTATTTGTTGGGTGTTAATTTTCAGAGTGTAACATGCCAAAGGAAACATGCCAGTTAATCAACTTTAATGTTTTGTCACCTGAGGTGACTAAAATACGACAATGGGGTATAAAAAATACTTGCCCATTTTTAGCAAGTATTCACTACACAGTTGCTAAAAAAAAATGAAGGTCAGCCTTCCAAATGCACATATTGCAGGGTGACCATCAACAGAACATTGGAATATATTTACAAACCCAAACTGAAGTTGATAATCAAAACTAAGCACTTTATCGCTATATGCTGATGGACTGCATAAATTATTCAAGGTCAATTCAGGTGGAAAATTTCAATTGCCAGTTTCTCAAAAATGTCCAATTAAGAAGGGGACTTTTTGAGCTGCAGACAGGCGCCACCATCATTAAACAGCAGCTTCTGAAGATTACAGGTCTCCAGCTTGTCAAAGAGTCCTTCCTGTAGCTTAAGTAAATCAGTGACTGAAAAGATGAAATTAAATACTCTGGGTAAAAAGAAAGCCCTTGTGAACTACCACCTTGTTAGAACAAATACCTGACTACTCTAAGAAATTGTGCTGTGCTCAAAGTAATAGTTGTGGTATAAAGCACGGTTGAAAATTTCACTTGATTGATTGCGCACAAAAAAAACATTGAATAGGGGCAACCAGTAAAATTCCTTTGATTTATTGCAAGAACTGTGACTCATTAGTTTCAGGTGAATTGACAAAAGCAGCTACAAAAAAAAAACAAGGAAAACAAAGATGATCTGACAGATCTGCTACAATAACCAACTGCAAAGTTAAACACCTAATGAAGTGGAAATACACCTGGCCATGTGTGCACCAATTAGGCTAGGTGGTAATAGCATATGCCAGACAATAAAGTTAACCTGGATGTTGATGTGTGAACAACAAGGAAGATTCATAATTTCAGAGTTCAAACATCACATCTGGCCATTATATAATACAAAAACACTATATGCTAATCAGTAATCCTAATAATCTGTTTAAGATTTCTACATCTCCAATTTTACATTAAATATTTGATTAAAATTGCATCTCATGTTTTGTGGTGATGTACAAAACCAACTTGTACAGGAGATTCTGGCGCTTTATAGAAACAAGTTAATGGATCCAACAAAAAATCAATAAGCAAGAGAATTTTACACACAATTAAGTAAGGAAGCCAAGAATAATTGGTAAAGCAAGAAATGGAGTTTCAAAACACAAAAGCTTCAAATCTGCACAAGGAGAACAACAAGCATTATTTTCATAAATCGGCAAATGTAAACATGTCTACAAGATTGTTAATTGCCCTCAACAACATTTTTTTCTTTTAAAAGAAAACTAATTTGGTTTGATGTCCAATTTATGATTCTGTTTCCACAAAGGACCAGAAAACTTTAATATAAAGAGTTGACACTGAGATCAACTAGTGCATTTCACATCAGTTAGTTAGAACTGAAGCAGATCTCAAATTTGCTTTAGAATGCAAAACCAAAAATTATAATATCCCAGCACTTAGTTGGCTTGTTTGATCAATGAAAACTGGGCAAAAATGAACTTGCCACTGGAGCATTTCTGACAGAATGCAAAAGCTTTAATTTTTCTGGAAAGGAGATGTCCAAATAAATGACAGTTCCATTCGGTGCATTTGGACTAAATCTTAACTTTGGACTAAAAATTCTACTGCACATACTGTTATTATGCATTATGTAATATACTTTTGGGAAACCTGATTGTTACACATCATCATACACTTTTTGATTAAAGTTTTGATCCAGGCTTTCTGTGATAAAGACACTCATAACCACCCACCAAGCACATCCTTTCCACAAGAACACTCTCAAAGCATGTTCTTCAATCCCAAACTATCTTCCCCACGTCGTTCCCTTTTCATTGCCCCAAATGCCAAACTCTCTTTATTGTTAAAGGAAGACCAATGCTGATCTGAGACTTCTTTTGTTGCACTCCATGCGTGTGCATTGGACTCTCAGAGCACGGCAACCTCTCACATAGCCGATGAAGCAAAATTGTACAAGAAGTTTCTTGGTCAAAATATTTGTTTCATTGTGAGAGGGTTGGCAGAGAGGCACAGGAGTGGCACAGTAAAGCAGATGGTAGATCTTGTCCCTTGCAGTGACTTGGGCTTGATCCTGATCTCAATGGCTATCTGTGTGGAATTTGCACTTTAATTGGGTGGATTTTCTGGGTACTCTGCTTCCACATCCTAAAGGATAATTCTCCTATGAAAATTGTCCCTCACATATCAGTCAATGGTTTCTATAATTCCATTAAATTAAGCTTGGTGACATTTGGCTTAATTATACAGACTGAAAGAAATGTGAAGATATGACTGAGTAGCACTGAGTAGACTTGCTCACTGAGTCAGTGGGGCCAGTTGTTGGCGATTCTTCCCAGGCTTGCTCACACTTCTATCACCACTGATTCTTTGACCCTCTCTCACTCAGTTTTGAATCATTCTGAATTATGAATAATCTGGATTACAAACAATTCTTTGGAACAAAATCTTGTCCCAACCTGGTGATTACCAATACAGTCAAATTTCCAAATAATAAATGATATTTACCATATTTTTAATTCATATAACATGCAGAAAACCATAAATTGTGTCAAAGTTTTTGTATAATGTGCACATGCATATACCACATGGGTGTAGTATTCTAAAGTCTGACTGACAAAAGCAATTTGTCAATCAACCATTATATAGATCAAACTCAAATTCACAGAGGGCCAAAATTAAAAACTTGGACGAAGTCGTGGGCCAAACTAAATATTTATTGAAAATTTTCAACAACATCTGAATGTTTTCTCTTCTTTCAACATATGTAATGTTAAACTTTTTCTTATTAAAATAAATGTTTAATAATAGTTTTGGTTAAACTCTTTCCAGAAGAAGCATTAACAAATGAGAAATAAAATATTCAATAAATAATATTTCTCTATAGCCTTTAAGCTCCTTTTAAATGTTTTTTTTTCACAAGCCAACAAGTCAAAAAAATAACAACTTGCTTCAATGAAAATCCAATCTTTCAACTATGAACAGTCCAAAGTTAACGAAAGAAAATATGAATCCAAGCTTAGCTTGCTACACTGTGATTTACTCTGATGCACCTGGGTCTAAACCAGATACTTGGCATCTCTTCTTAGATGCAATTTCATCAAACTCTGGGGTCAGAGTTTGCCTCCCACCTGTCTTGAAAGGTCCTGTTTTCTGTCTTTCGTTTGGCCATTTTTCGTAAAGGGTTTATTACATGCGAGTTGGGCGACAGGTCGCAGATGCTAATGAAAGTAAAGAGTGGAGGTGGGGGCGATTAGCGGGCTGATGGGCCGGTGCCAACGCATTTACAAAGCATTCTGGGATTTGTAGTATTAGCTGTGCATGCGCTATACTGGCGCGGTGGCCAGCGGGCCAGCTCTAATATATATTTGATATGATCTTGTGGGCCAAATATAATTATATCACAAGCCAAATTTGGCCCGCGGGCTTGAGTTTGACATGTGTGATTTAGATGATATCCTGCTGCAACAATTTAACAAGCTTTGGAGAGGAATCAGTTAAATAGACTGAAGACAGCTTCACAGATAAGCAGGATTTTAATTCCAATGTTATCTCAAATCAGAGGCATTTGATATGTTAATCTCCTCCCTCAGGGAAGGGTCTGGGCAATTAACATTGATAAAGGTGCAGTGCCCTCACCAGGATGTCCTGTTTATAGCAATACCAGACATTCAGACCAAAAAGATATTCCCAAGATCAAAATTTCCCATGTCTGCCATAAATTGTGCATGTTCTTTCATTGCTGCTATTACATTCTCATGCTTACTCTAAACTGTATCTTTCCCACGCTTGCTATAAATAGCTGGCGCATCTTTCCTCTCGCCGCTATAAATTGTGTGCATTCTTTCAACGCCACCATTATATTCTCATGCTCACTAATAACATCCCACCTTCACTATAAAATTCCAGTGCGTCTTTCCCATGGCTGTTATAAATAGTGCACATTCTTTCAATGCCGCTATTATATTCCCATATTCACTATAAATTGTCGGTTCGACTTTCCCACACCCACTATTAATTGTGTGCGTTCTTTTTTCAACATGTAAAAATATTCTAGTACAGCACAAACAAGCATATAATGCCGGTGGGGGGGGGGTGGGTTGGTTTTTAAAATACAGTATGTGTCTACATTTCTTTTTACCATAAATTACTTACAGTATATAGTCCAATTATGTGAAATACACAAGATGGAAACTAATTAGAAAACATAATAACTGCAGATGCTGGCAACAATGAATTGCTGGAGGAACATAGCAGATCAGACAGCATTCATGGTCAGTTAATGTTTCGGTTCCTCAAAGGAATTGAGCATGTAACTAGCATAAATCTGATAGTATTTTCAATCTGATCTGCCAATCATTTTCCCTAGAGTGCTCACCAGCCAAAAAAAACATGGCCATGTTTGCAGTGTGATACAATGATACCAACCCATTAATTGCTCTCACTCGATATCCACAGGAATGAAAACACTGATTGCTTCCTTTCACACTCTTCACTCAGAAATACCATGCCACGCTTCAAACTTCTGTACAATTACTCGACAGGAATCCATTTGCTCACACTTGCATTTATTGAACCTTGAATGAATGTTCTTTGGAAAGTTAGTGAGTGTTTTTTTTTAAAAAGAGGTCATTTCAAACCAAAAATGTAGCATTTTTTTCGCTGTTAAATAGAATCAAAGTTCCATTTCAAAAATGCATCTCTGACTTCATTGTGTACTGCTTTTTTTAAAGCCAATATTTTTGTGTACAAAAAAATCCTGATAATGACATCTTGATACATTAAAAATAGGAAGTAGAAGGGAAAACACAAATTTTGTAAAACAGATAATTGAGTTTGGTCCCATCAGGAGAGCATACCATCACATTCTATTCAGCAAATGACGGGTACAAGCAATTTATCCAACATTCTACCATTCAGAATTTTAGTTAAATTCAGAACATAATTAATGGATTATCACAGACAAGCTTCAGGTTAAGTGGAGTTCACCATGTTCTACTATCAAGAGCCTCATACTTCAAATTGCACATAAAAGCTTTGTTAACTAATTTCTACATACAAGTAATTTCCCTTAACATCACAAGAACAAAAACTACTTTGAGACTTTGTGTGATGTGCACAACTGAAAGGGGAGACAGATAAACACGCATCATTTCTATGTTAAACTTGCAATTGGGTTGTAAAAGCCAGAAGGTATTCCAAATTATTGTAGAAAAGCATGTTTTTTCTGCTGGTGTTATTCTTTTTCAAATAATGCCCATATTGGGCACCGTGAATCAAGTGGATGCAATTCTGCATACTGGTAAAACTATTTTCCTTTATGTACCAGTGAAGCAAATTTGACAGTAAATAATTGCCAGCAATTCTGGACACCTTGTTGAAGTGAAGTTGAACTAGTGATCTGAATAAGAACAGAAATTTTAGAATTGTATCAGTGCACCTGAGAAATATATTATTTTTTTTAATTAAAACTGATTCATGAAAGTTGATTCATTTAGCAACTTTGGTAACTAGCAAAGAGACAGACGTGATCCATTTCATATTTCTTGTCTCCAGCTCTGAAGGGAATTTTGCTTTGATTAAGAGGTTTTCTCCTTTCTGCCCCCAGAAACATGCTTTTTGAACCAGTGTAACACCCAAGATGTACAATAGGAGAGGTTTATGCTGTACGTCAACATCTAGAAGTAAAAGAACTGAGACTGTCCAAACTCATCTCATGTAGGATCCTTACAACCAACAGCCTACACTGGATTTGGTCAATCCTCATAAATTCTAATGGATGATACCATCCTGATATCCATTAGCGTTCCTGTTTAAAGTAGTGATTCCTAAATTGGGCACTGCTGCTCTGCTGTGGGTGATGGAAAGATCCAAGGGGGCGGAGAGGAAAAAAAGAGGGTAATTTTGAACCTTCAGTCTTCTTCTTATTCAGTCTGCTGCAAAGTTTAATGAAGAAGCCAGTGCAGTAATTTTCTGCCCAGACTCTGGATGGCAGTAGTGAGCAACATAAACAGCGACAAGGTGCTATCATGAGAGCTAGTCTTGGTGGCCACCATGTCATGTTGGCGTCACTATCCCACTCACAGCACCGCCACCAACACCCACCTCACACTGCCACCACCCCCCTCAGCACCGCCACTAGCCCCCACCCCGCTCAGCACCACCACTAACTCCCCATTCCAATCAGCGCTGCCACTAACCCCCCCATCCTGCTCTGCACTGCCACTAACCAACTCACCTTGCTTTGCACCACCTCCACTCCCCCACCCTGCTCAGCACCACCACTAACCAACTCACCCTGCTCTGCACCGCCACTACTCCTTCACCCCGCTCTGCACCACCACTATTCCCTCACCCCGCTCTGTGCTGTCACTTCCCCCCCCCACCCATCCTGCTCAGCACTGCCACTAACCACCAACCCTGCTCAGCGCTGCCACTAACCCCTCCTAGTGCCATCATATGTGGGGGGGGGGGGGGGCACTTGGGATGTGGTCTGGAGGCCAAAGGGACAGCAGGCTGAAAAAGTTTAAAGTTGTTGAAACTTGATGTAAAAAAATCTGTGAAACACATATTTGAACTTCCGAAACTAAACTTTCTTCATGCAAAACTGGATATAATTGGCTGCATGCAAGATTTGCATGGCCTATATTACCAAAGGAATTGAAAACAATATTAGTAAGACAGTGAGGTCATCTTTTCCCATTCAAATATACAGAGCTTATTTTCCAACTTGTTCTCATTCAGACTGAATATTCCTGCTGGCAGCAATTCAATTTTTTTGTCTGTTCTTAAAGTGAAATGGCATCAATGCCAATTATTTAATTTTCCACATAGTTTGACCGCCAGGATCAGCAGGGAATGCACAGAGGGGAAAACAAGGTCAGTTGTTCTAATGAGTTTCCTTATCATTTCCCCCCAGTAGATTTACAGTGTCAATTTCAAACTTGTATTTCTCAAACTATGAAAATTTCTTTGGGTTACAAATGGACCCCATCCAACTTCCATAACAGTGAAACAGCAAAAAAGTTAAGATGTAGAAGCTGATGGATGGAGAATGCATCATATTTACAAAATTAAAGATGGAATATGTATCTATCAGAGACTTGTTTGAAGAGTAACTGCAATCAGGAACATCCATGGGACATTTTGAATATTTGAACCATAACAGCAATTCCCCTGTGAGGAGGTCACAAACTGATCAGATACTATTTATTGGTCACCCATGGAACAATGGCATCATGAAGAAAGCCTCTACTTCCTCAGGAGTTTGCGGAGGAGCTAGTGGAGTTGTTCAAGTGAACCGGTACGGACTTGAAGGGCCGACATGGCCTGTTTCCGTGCTGTAAACGGTTATATGGTTATATAGTTATATGGTTATGTTATGAAACAGAAATGTAATATTAAACAAAATTGCCTTTAGTCTGCTATAAGGCCGACTAAGATTTGCCATTAGCATTTGGTGTCATTGCAGTCCAATTGCATATGTATTTGAGAATTTCAAGTTATCTCTGCCAAATCTTTCTTGAGCCTCATTAACAAATGAGGCAATCAATATTTTGAGATAAACTATTATTTATGGATGTACAAATTTGATAAGTAATTATAACCTTGTACCTTCAATATCAGTGCTAACAAATATGTACAAAGCGACCAGATAATTCACCTGAGTGCACTAAGTACATCAGTACACACACACACACACACACACACACACACACACACACACACACACACTCATACACACACACACAAAGAAATAATTTAGCTATCAAGTTTATGCAGATTACCTATTTCATTTGTTTCATTACCTCACTCTTTGGAATTTGAATAACAGCAGTGATTTTGCAACTGAACTACAGAAACACTGAAAACCCTTGAATAACCCTTGGCATTAAGGTCCAAAAATAAACCAGGATTGAGTCAAGACTAAAGGAATACAAATTGGAAGTCATGACAAACACAGAAAAGAAATAGAATATTTCAGAAGCAATTTCAAAATATGAACATTAGAGGGATAATCAAGATTCAGAAGCACAGAAAGTAGCAGGCAGGTAAGGTAACCTCGAGTTCTATCTCTGTTCTAAGGCCTTAAAAGATAATAAGCATTCATTCCTTCACAAAAAAGGTAATTTTCTGTAACATCAGTGAATTTGATATTGAATACAGAATAATTGCATGATTTAACTGGGAAGGGATATCTTCCAAACAGCCTGACATAAGTAAAACTATATTTCTGTATATGACAATAGAGAACATGAGCTAAAATTAAGATAATTTGTACTTGGAAAGAGTCGATTAAATAATAAACCATCAAGGACTAGAAAAATAATGACAGATGGCAAAAAGATACAGGAAGTTATTAAATTAGCAAAATATATGTGCAAGAATGGCACTTAACCAGACAAACATGATTAAACATTGTAATTTTATGAACAGGGGCGTGGATGGGGGTGCGGAGGAAAGAAGATAAACAATGCCACAACAAAGGAACACATATCATGTGGCACAGCGGAAGCAACTTTACTGCTAGTCTCAAGATTAGCATTTAATATCAGGCTGCTGAATAGGATTAACAGAAGTGCAGATAAGGGAATGTATGACAAACAGGATTAATTTAAAAACTGAGAATTATACAGTGATTGACTTGTCCAAATACTGCAGTGTGAAAATACTAATAAAGTCAGCAATTTAAAAATGGTTTTAATTGCCAGAGGCTCAAACTGTGCCAGTGCTTTAAAATGTTTGTGCTTTCTTTTCATTATATTTCACTGCATTTCCACAAAGGAAAAGAATGGAACATTGCCTTCAACATATTAGAGTACAGGATTTATTGGGATAAAAATGTCACCAGCATAAATCAATGAGATTAAGCAATGGATAAGCAGAGCAGTTAGTGTTAAGGGCCAACCAGAAAACAAATTGCAAAAGTACATTCCCCTACAAAGTGGAAATCACACCACATCAAACAAAGACCAAGTCCTACCTACATCATTATTTATCTCTGAAACCTCTAACCAGTGTCAAACCTTCAGGGAAAGTTTCCATTAAAAAAAAAAGATACTACTTGGGATGATCATAACATTGTCAATATGTTGATAAATAAATGAACTTTTGGAACATTCATTCTTCAATTGACTTAACCTGGCCTCAGGAAGGCAGCCAAAATCAAAAAGGTCACTCTGGTCACAATCGCTTCTCACTTCTACCTTCAGGCAGAAGATATAGAAGCCCGAGGTCCAGTACCTATCTATCAAGAACAGGGCTCCCCCACCCCCCCCAATAGCTAAATGGCCCCTGAACCTCCCCATACTGAACCTAACCATAACAACTCTTTGCCCACCTGTCAGCACATCTGCACTATTGAAACAACATATTTTTGACTAGTTGCTACTGTGAATACTTATCCATCCTTTCATATTCATTTTTTTGTGTTATGACATATGCGGTGATTTAACATATACTATTGTCATTTATCTTATGTATCTCTGTTGCTGTAGCAAGAATTTCAGTGCATAGTACACGTATATGAGATGATGTTCATACTTAAGAGTTTCTTGTAAGGATACAAAGAAAGGGGTCATCAGGAATCCAATGTCAACTGGGAAATAGGTGCAGCATTAAACCAAAATTAGAATGGAAGACGACACTGGGTCTCAATAGAAAAAGAGCTTTTTGGCAACCATTGTCTTTTCTACTTCAAAACTGCACATTTTAAAGAGATAAAATAAACAGAAGTTAAGAGTTATTTATGTAGCAACTATTATTTGCCAGCATATTCTTTGAATTCAGTCAATAAGTTAACTGTTTGAATGGGAGGAGACTGGCTAAAACTGATCAAGTGTCCATCCACATGTCTTTGCTTAATGTCATATTTTATTGTTTGCATAATAAAAGCATGAAATATATAGTTTTAATTGCATTATCAATTGCATACAAAATATTTTATCGGCAGTATTCCATTCAAATATAAGCATTCAATGAATTTGCCAATAAAATCTTTGTTGATCAAACTAACAGGATATTCACAAGAAAATGCACATAAATATATTTGTAATTTTTGAATAGATTCAAAGCTTTTACCCAGACAATGCAATCCTTTAAACATTTAATGCCATTGTCACCTTCCTGCTTGAGTTGCAGTGCCCCCCACTGCTGTTAAACAGCCATTACAATTGGTTAGAGGCCTGAGGAATTGTACCGGTTTTATTATCTGAAGAGTTATGACTGCAGACCAGCCATTTCTCTCACCATTTCAGAAATGGAAAGAATTATAGGTTAATGCATTAACACACACACACACACAAATAGGCACACACAAAGACATACACAAGCAGACACACATATGCAGACATATAGACACAGGCACACAGACACACATAGACACAGGGACGCACAGACAGGCGTGCGCGCACACACACACACACACACACACACACACACACACACACACACACACACACACACACACACACACAAAACAATTACAAATAAAGAGAATTGAAAAACTCATGAGAATGGATCTACATTTTGCTATTCACCAGGGACTGTCACTTTTTCTTGTTATGTGGTAATTATGCTACTTAAATGTCTAATGCACTTGTCTATAACAAACTTCATCAACTCCCAAACAAAAATATTGAAGGACTGAATCTCACAATGAATCTAAGAGGTGCCTATGTCGTTGAACTCTCATTAAAATACAATGATATCACAATATCCACACAATAGTAATATAAAATTAAATCAAGTTAAAATTAAATATCACACTCCACAAATTTAAAACTGACAAATGTCACATTTCTTTACATTCTCGCAGATCAAATAGCTTCAAGTGAATAGCAAAACTTTAAACTTGCTTGCATCCTGTTTATGCAGTTACAAATTTAAACATGATCAGATTTTTTTCAGATTAATATCTTGTGACACATACAAATTAATAGAATCAAGATTACCTGGCAAACTTCATACAGCAGTTTGTACTGTTCTTTTTTCTGCAGAGAGCACAAGTTGCACCCCATGATGGAAAACTATTGGGAGAAAGCCTTCCTTGTGCAGTTCTTTTTCTAAAAATGGTTCAGTTAACTGTCATTCATGTGGCTGTCACTTCAAGTAACCTAGGTGAATCACTTGAGCTGAGACAAATTGCACTGTAGCAGAGACAACTGTCCCCTTTCCTGGCTCTCAGTTGCTCACTCTAACGCTCCCTACACTGCTTTAGTCAAGCTGCTGTATCGTGCTTCAGCGCACACTATATAGACTGCTGCTCATGCATATTAATCAGAGCTCATTGATTATTCATGACAAGTCATGATACAGGAGGTGATAATTGTTGACTATGATGGATGAAATTTCCCTAATTAAAAATCAACTGCTCTATTTTGGTAAAACATCATGACAAATATTAACACCTTTTATTTTTGAAGACTGGCTTTCCTTGGCTGTTACAAAGAAATGACAGGGCTGTCACTTGTATTTCCTACTGTTCTTTATTTGTGCACAATTAGAAAAGCTATTTAAATGAAAGCAATTAGAACATTAACTACAAGGCTGATTTGACTTGCTATAAAAAATTAGTTTTCTTTTGCACATTATGAATCTTATTTTAACATAAGCAACTTGCTTATAAAATATTACCTACTGCATACCGTTTTTTCTTATTTCCTGCTTGGAACTTAATGGCTTGCATCACAGTTCCACTGATAAAAGATAAGCAGGGGTTTCTAGAACAAGTAAATCTGACGGATAAATGAGGGGTATAGGGCAAAAGTGCACACCATGTCATTACAGCTGTCTGTGCCTCGAAATATTACAGTGGAAATATTCTACATACAATTGCAGGCCTAATTAACCTTTTTGCTCAAAGCTCAATGGATTTTATCCAGGAAATAATTAAATATAAACAACCATTAGTTTTCCCAATCATTATTATATTCATTGGGACATATTTCTATTTAGCCCATCATTTTCTGCACATGGTTATGAATGAACTTATTAAGCCAAGCAGTGTTTAGCATAAAACAATCCATTGGAGGAACTCAGTGGGTCAAGTAGCATCAATGGGACAAGAAGAATTGATATTTTTGGTTGGAATCTTTTATGCAGAAGTAGGAGGTCTTGAGGACATTCTGCAACCAAAACACTCAGTAATGTTTTTTTTTCCAGAAGGAAGCAAATATTCTCAAAAGTCTTTAGCCAAAAAGTGATAATGGTAAGCGGGAATGGAATGTTGAAAATGAGAGTTCCACGTAATTGATATTGCAGTATTATAAAGCACCAGTTTTAAGTCACAAGGTCCCATCAAAGTGAAAAATACAGTTCTGGACCTCCATTTCTACTGTGTCTTTCCTTAAGCACAGAATCATTTCAGAACCCATTGCAAAGGCACACCCATGCTTCATGGAAGAGCATAGACAGTAACCAACTGCTGGTCGGCTGGCACATCATCATAAGTATGATATCCAAGTACAATTGTCCAGAAACTGAAAGACATTTGTGAAGGCTTGTTAAACAAAAAAATCTCCCTGCAGAAAATCAAAGACCTGGCCCTGACTTGACGAGTGGAGATAAGTTTGACCTGGATAATTGATACCGTTTGTTGGAGAATCAGGCTGATATGGTCATCTCTCTAGCCTACATTCAGCCTTGGAATACCTAGACAAAGTGGATACTTACATCAAACTACTATTTATCGACTATAACTCTGCCTTCAGCAGAATAGCACCAAACATATTTGTTCCCAAACTTAGTGACACTGGCCTCAGCAATCCCTTTTCAATTGGATCCATACTTACTATCCCATGAGCTGCAATCAGTGAGGATTGTTAACAGATCCCATCTATGGTCTCCGACCCCTCAGCCTCCTCCAATGCTACTCATCACCCATGACTCTATGGCCAAATGCCACTCCAAATCCAACTGTAAATTTGTGGATGACATCACATTGTAGACAGGCTCTCTTACTATGGCGAGATGGAGTACAGAAAAGAGTTAGAGGCCAGTGACTTGCTGCCAAGACAACTTCTCCTTCAATGTCAGCCAGATCAAGAAGCTGCTCTGTACATTTTTGGAAGAGGGGCAGAGCTACTCCCTGGTCTACATCAACGGCAACAAGGTGAAGGTAGTAGACAGCTTTAAGTTAATGCGGCAAATAACTCCAGTGACATTTCCTGGTCCACCATGCTTAAGCAATGGACAAAAAAACATATTAGCACCTCTACTTATTCAGAAGCCAAATAAAAATTGACATATCAGCTGCATCCCTCAATAATTTCCACAGCTGCCACAACTGAAATCATCCCATTAGGATGCATGGTACAGGAACTGCTCCACCTAAGACAGCAAGAAACTGCAGAGGGTTGAGAATGTGGCTCAGTCAATCATGCAGTCCAGCCACCCATTGATCAACTCTATCAATAACTCCTGAAGCCTGGAAAAAATGACTTATCCCATTCTGGCCTCACTCTCCTCCTCCCCCACCACCAATCAGGATGACAATTCATGAGTATGAGATTGGTCACTGCCAGATTCAGGAACAGTTTCTCTCCCATCATTATGAGATACCCAAATGAATGCTCAAGATTATGCTGTCTTTACTATGTAGCCTGACCACTCTCTGTAACTTTGCACTTCTGTACGGTCTTACTGTTCTACTATGTATAGATGTCTAGCTGGACTGACTGCAAAACAATCACTGCATCTGGGTACACAATAAAAACATGTTTGGGAAATTATGTCAGGAAAGGCAAGAAGTTGGCAGATGGGATGGGTTGAGGACAGCAGATAGGTTTTTTTTCAGTCGGCAAATTTGTAGTTGGAAAAGGGAAATAGTTATAAATGCAATGCATTTAACACAATGTGAGCATGTGAATTTCATCTAATAGCAACAGACAATACCTAATCACATCTGTCTGATTAACTAACTATTCATTGATCAACATTAAAATTTCCATTCTGATTTCAAGTAGATATGTATCCCAAAAAATGTGAGTGTAAGAGAAGCAAATGAAAGAAAAAATGTAAAACAGTTCAAATATTCAGCAGGTCCAGGAGCATCTGTGGAAAGAGAGATAGAGTTTTCATTTTGGATTGAAGAGACTGGATAAGGGGTCTTTATTTCTTTCTTCACAATTGCCACCTGTCCTGCAAAGCATTTTAAGCATTTCTAGTTTTAAAAAAAAATTACAAGCTCCCGTTCATTCAGTGATTGTCACTTTTAGGGCTAGTATCAGCTGCGACCATTCACAACTGTGGAGAGAACTAAGTGGCAATAATCAGATACAGTATGAAGCCAAAGTTGATCCTCTGGAGGAAGAGAGAGAACATTTGTTGCTTTATCCAAGGACAGGAGGGGAGAGAGAGAGAGAGACATGTGAGAGAAACATTTAATGGAACAGCACACATGGTGATCAGCAGCCATCTCTTAAACATTGTGCCGGAGTGACACTGTGTGAAATAGACAATTTGGCTGATTCTTCCTGACAGGGGAATTATTCAACCCCGCCACTGCCATGACCAATGGAAAGGTCAGTTTGAAGGGGACTTATTGAACCAGACCGTGACCAAAAGAAAGGTCACTTCGACTGACCCGTGCTGGGGCTTTTCATTTCCCCTACACAAGGGAGAGTTGTGACAACCATTGATCTGAAAGGATATTTCTCAGGGAGCAACTTGACAAGGGTTCATGAGTTTTCAGCAGTCCAAGTCACTCAGTCTCTCCCATCTCCTTCTTGATTACTTCTGTGCATCAGTTAAAGAGTCTGTGTTTCAAGATGGAATTTTGGACTGACTGCAATGGTTTGGGTATCCCACACACATACATAAGTATATTCACACATAGTTGAGGTTAAGTTCATTGAGGTTTTATATTATTGGTCATTATTAATATATTGTTTTAAACTAAAAACAATAACAGTGAATTTCTATTGCTGCTGGTCTGTGATGTTTCTTTGGCTTGGCTTCGCGGACGAAGATTTATGGAGGGGGTAAAAGTCCACGTCAGCTGCAGGCTCGTTTGTGGCTGACAAGTCCGATGCGGGACAGGCAGACACGGTTGCAGCGGCTGCAGGGGAAACAACACTACTATTTAATAATATTTATTTGTTTTTATATATTTATTGCATATGAATTGTTTGTCTGTATATGTGCTATCTCAGTATGTGTGTTTGCACCTATGATAATAAATTTGATTTTGCAAAGAAAAGATGACGGCTGGCTTGGTCAACCAGTAGTTCTTAAGGGAGGCTAGTGATGGGGAAATTACTTAATGGCAAAGTATATCTACTAAAAACCTTCCACGACTTTTAAGGAGGAACAAACTGAATATTCTACTGTCCCAATTTGATTCATGCCACAAACTTCCAAAGTGCACCAATCACATAGTTGAGAACAAAATCCATGTTCTAGAATTTACACAACAGTGTATTCTTTTTGAAAGTTGTAAATCAGTAGAGTATCTAACTTAATTTTCGTTTTTTGTAAGTTACTCTGGTATTGCTTGAAAAAAAAAACATTTTCATCCTCTGTGAGCTTGCCGCACATGTTATGGAGTCTGTTCCAGCCTTTTCTTGCTGAAATACAACGCTGCCCTAATTTGACATTTCAAGATGTGCAATGTGTACATGTCAAAATGTTAGTGTGTCATTTAATGAACAGCAATTTAAACGCTGCTCCTTTGTCACCTCTGCACTGTAAATATTAAAAAAGACCATTGTTTTACAGGGTGGGGTTGAGATGTTGACGATGCTCATTAGTACTCACTCCGGGGATCCAATAATGTGATCTCTTCCCATTAATTTTATGCAATTGTCTGGATTTGAACCAAATCAACAGGATAGGAAGAAAATAATGCAGTGGCCTTATCAACATACCTCACTGATGTCAAACAACAAATCAAAAAAAAGTATATTTGTTTAGTAAAAGCCACACAACAGAAACGTGGGAAGGCTGCGTAAGATAAGGGTGTCATCATATACTCATGTTCCTTGAATTACAGGGTGTGACGATAGTTTCAAATTTCCATCCTGCAAGCCCACGTCATTGTTGATGGAAGTCCTTGCTGGCAATAAAAGCGCCCAGCAAAAATACCAATTAACAACAATTACTAATTGGTACAGTGCTTGCAGAGTTCTTTCAGCCTTTTGACATCACATCATAGTAACATTAGCAACAGGAAACACCCTGCGTCATTTTCTTGAGGCAGCCAAAACTCTTGGCCAAGCATCTAACACAATTATCAACAACTTTTGCAGAAATATGTGTATTGCGCTCAGAGCCATTGGAATGTGCGTAGTATCTTCACATCAGAAAGTGACTCTTTTTGGTTAGTGACAACAAATATTTATGAACCAACCACCATTTGATGCAACATAACAAAAGACAATATATCCATTATTTACCAAATTAAACTCACACATTTTAAAGGACATTAAGTCACAGTGCAATCATTCAAGTGCTGTAATGGCAAGACTACTTTCATTATAAATTTACAAGTTTAAAATATTGGAACACAGCAGGGTTAATTTTTATAATCCTCACTAAGGGTCAGTAAACAAAATGACATTATATATTGTATGAAAGCATATTTAAATAATCAAGGACATTTTAAATATAGCAAGGAGGTACAACATCATTGACAATCTCAATCAAGAATACCTGTGCAACATCCTTCAATGTAGTGAGTCACTCCATGCATTTCCATGAAATTACGTGTGATCAGTGCTCAATTTAATTTTAATTTAGAGATACCGCACAGTAACAGGCCCTTTTGGCTCACAAGCTTGCACTGCCCAAATACACCCATGTAACTAATTAACCTACTAACCTATAAGTCTTTGCAATGTGGGAGGAAATAGGAACACCTGGAGGCAACTCATGCAGACACAGGGAGAACAGACAGTGACAGAATCAGGGTAGGTGCCCCCCCCACCCCAAATGAGGTGCTGTGCCCCCTCCATTCGATCGCAGCCATCCCTGGTCCCTGGCTGTCAGACATGCCCCACTCCCTCCTGTGTCTATGACAGAATCTAGTGACTCTCCAGTCACCCCCGGCCACGTCATTAGTGTGTGTCAAGCTTGATGTTATAAAAGGAGCACCCTCTTGTCCCACATTAGAGAGATGGCCTTGATGACAGGTCAGTCCCTACCAGCACTCCCTCCCCCAAACCCCTGTCGACAGGTCGAATCCTGCCCCCTTTAACTTACTAATGCCCCCCCCCCCAATATATATTCTGGTGCCAACCCTAGGCAGATTTGAACGTGGGCCACAGGTGCTGTAATAGTGTTGCACTAAGCACCAGGAAGAAAGAAAACAGGGAGTCCCAAGACATTCCTGATGGTGAATGGAGGCATGTAGAGATTTGATGCTCATAATGATAGAACGTTACTCTGAAATGGAGCACTGAACATTTTGATTTGTTTACAAGGTAAAACAGAACATCCTCCATAAAGCTTCCTTCCTGACTGCCAGGTCATTCTCAGTTCCCAAGAACTAACTATAATTCTCTTCTTCATTCTTATAGATGTTACCAGATGTGGTAGCTGACCTGTGAGGATCTCCTTCCTCCATAAGTCAACTAAACGTCATGAATATTATGAAGGTTGTAACCTGATAGATGTGACATTTCCCTAAATTCCAACCATCCATTCTATTTGGGATCATGTGGTGGTCCTACTGCCCCATAATTATGTACGCTATTTTTTTTTATTCTGAAAAATGAAATTTAATAAAAATGGAAACAGGAGTAAAAATAAAATGATCAAAATGACTAGTTAGATGCAATCACCATCCTTTGCTTTTCCTGTTCCTGTGTTGTTATGTTTATAAAAGTCAAAAAATCTTACAGACTAATTAAAAGGACAAAGTTGTGCAGTTTTATTCATGGTGAATTAAATTCAACAAAGCATTTCATTCCTTTCAGTCATTCTTGCAGTTATTTTTATGAATGAATGAAAACTAAATCTGGCCATGATCAGACGTGATTAACACTGACCTCACATCGCGGCTGCTGGTTACCACAAAGGACTGAGCTTGGAGTAATGAAACCATTTTCCATCTCAAATGCACTTCTATTCTGAAGGACAGAAAATATAGCAGCTGGCCAGGTCTCACATATCCACAATGCACTGTGAGCTTCATCTTAAACAAAAAGAGGAGATTACTGCTGATCAAATTCCTCACAGGACACCTTGTCATCTGCATTGCAGGGCCAGGAGGAGTGATGCCTGCCATTCCCTCAAGCTTTCATGTAAAACATCCATCTTTGCAAACACAATGAATTTTGCAGAAATCAACCACTTTACCAAGCATTTCTGCACAATTCAAGGAGTGTTTTGTTATCTAACCACCAAAGCCCTTTTCTGCAAAAATTAAAAGCCACAATTAGGGATACCACTGTACTTCTACTTCCTTGCTTTTTTGGCCAAGATATTAAGTACCAATATTCACTGCAATAAATATGAAACAACACTTTTCCATCAGTCTTTGTTACATAGTCAGGAATTTGAACTAATTTGTAACCATGTAAGAATACACCCTTCTCACTGTAGTGACAAGGGCACCACTGTAGAGCATATGTATATGAGTGTGTGTGAGAACAGTTTCCTGAGATGGTGGAAGGCATCAGTAAGTAAAGTCTCTTCTGTTATTTGGATCTTGCATCTCTAAGTTATTGAAGAAGCCTCCCAAGTAACTCAGAGGCATAACATGGTGACAGCAGTAGAAGAGAACAAGAATAAAACCATATCATTGATTGTAAGTCACTGAAACATGAAGGGGATAAAGAGAAAAAAAATGTAACTGAAAAAAGGCTGGAGCAACCCTCTGTTGAATCATTTAAAAGGTTTCAGCAGAAGTGCAATTTAGGATTCAAAAAGCTATTTTAAAAATGCAACAGCAGAGGAGAAGGTCAGTTATATACTTCTCTGGACAGGGGGAACCAAGATACATCATCTCATCAGTATGACCAGTAATAAATTAAGCTAGATCAGAGAAGAAACCAATAAGGATGATGGGTTGCAAATGCTTTCTCAACAAGGATGGCCAGAGAGGATAAAGCACATAGAGCCAGCAGAGTCTAGCAGAGTCAACATATCATTTGAGAATGGTGTTCTGCTGGTTGGATCAACCCTGATTATACTGAAACAATTCAGAAAGAGATTCTCCAGAAAATACATGAAGATCACAAGAGAATGGAGAAATGCAAACTCAGAGCGAAGTCAGCCATGTACTGGACTGGTATAAACAAAGACATTGTAAATATGGTGGCTACATGTCAAATATGCCAGAAGTACAGAAACACACAACAAAAAGAGGAAATTATTTCTACAGAAGTTCCTGCCAGGCCATGGCACACAGTGGGAGCAGACTTGTTCACCGAGAATCAAGAGTGGTATTTAATAGTAACCTGTAATGACTCTAAGTTTCCATTCACCAAAAGGGTGAAAGACCTGAGTGCGTCAACTATCACCTCAGAAATGAGAGTGCCCCTTGCTGAACAAGGAGTACCCAAGCAAGTAAAATGTGACAATGAATCTCATAAGAATTCAGAAAGCTGGCTGCGGAGTATGGGTTTGTTATATGATCCCCATACTACCCCAAAGGTCATGGGATAATTGAAAGACAAGTGAAAACTGTGGAACGCGCACTAATTAATTGTCACGAAACAAAATAAGTCCCATACCTAGCTCTTCTATCATTATGAGCAACACTTTTACGGGCTGACATGAAGTACCCAGCAGAACTTCTAAATGGCAGGAGATATAAAACAACTCTGCTAAGCAAAATACACCCTCCAGAAGACTGGTTCACATGCAAGAAGGATGCCTGCACTATAACAAACATGCACAAACATTGGCAGAACTCTTCAAACGGCAGCACGTGCATATTCAAGAGCCGATGTTGAACCCAGCAAAGGTCATCAGAGAAGCTGAGACATCGAGATCATACATTGTCGAGACAGACTCAGGCAATCAGCTAAGGAGGAACAAAATTCACATCTGGTTGAAGTAAGATGTGATGAAGAAGAAAGCTTTAATACTAGCAAAGCCTGCAACACCAATTTCAAGTGAGGTATTAAGTGAAGAGACCACAACCACTAATACCAAAACATCAACACAACAGTTGTCAGGTGAAGAACAACAAGCTACATCACCTACACGTGGACCAGCAACACAGAGCCCAACAGTCGCAGCCAAATCCACAAGATGGCGAAGCAACATACTGCTGCCAATGTGATATCAATAAAAACTATTTTAAAATAGTTATGTAAATAAATTAGTTTACAAGTTCAGTTACTTAAGTTGCACTAGAAAGAAAGTGATAAAGAACACTAAATTTTTCTTTATCTTGAGAAGGAGGGATGTTATATAGTCAGGATAATGTCAACTATTTTGTAACTGCATAAGAATAGTAACTGTAGTGCATCACTGTGGGGCGTGTGTTTATGCATAGCGTGTGTGTGAACAGTTTCCTGAGATAGTGGAAGGCATCAGTAAGTAAAGTCTCTTCTGCTATTTGAATCTTGCATCTCTAAGTTATTGAAGACGCCTCCCAAGTAACTCAGAGACATGACCGTCTATAATGTGTGCAAATAGTGCCAGGAAATGACACCTGTCAATACCCACCTGCCAGAGGTAATGTATGATAGTTTAATTTCCAAGTATTCTGATTTCACATGACTCTCACAGAAGGTGGAACACCAGCATATGAGATGCAAACCTCATAGTGAAACAATGGCCACTGACACTCTTGTGCAAGACCCATAGGTCAACAAGGTACAAACCCAATACTGCGCATTCATGAGCCAGTTTCCTCTCACAGAATAATAATTTGAGCATGAAAGCAGCATTTCAGATGTTCAGGCCAATGGTTTGAATGGGATCTGAACAATATTCCTCACCAGGAGCAGAAAGCTAGAAACACTGAAAGACAATGCCACAAAGAGAGACTTTTCAATGAAATCTGAATGAGCTGCAGCAAAACATGGAAATCCCAAAGCAGGATCAACTGTGAACAGACTCCACAGGTACAGTAACATGTGTTATATTGGATACAGTTGATGCACATATCAGCAAAAGTAGGTAAGATAATTCAGCAAGGGAGAATTATAATCCAGATTATTTTTTTTGCCAAAAGGTTAAAATGGTCGACATAAATGCATAACGTTTTTACCGCACATCTTTACCATCACTAAGCTGCTTTTTGCTTGACGAGAGCAGTATTCTGGATAAGATACTCGCTCGTCTTGCTTTTTAATAACAAAATAAAACGATTTTCAAATTTACACCTTACATTGTAATATCCGGTGTGAGCATTTATGTTGTTCTGATATATCTTTCTGATTCCTGAATTTAGTCACTACCAAGCTTTTCAGTAGCAGTCTTGGCTATGAATCAGGAGCCGATGGGTATATGCCTCTATACAAGGACTCAAGGACACAATCTGGCTAACATTTCAATGCAACTCTGAAGCAGGATGAACTGTCGGAGATGCTGTCATTCAGATGAAAAATTAACAAGTCCCATCTGTTCTCTTGCTCAAAAAGAAAGACATCTGTGAAATACAAAGTCTAGAGTATTTCTTCTGGTATTCCGGTAATATCCCTTAATCAATACTAGCAATGAAGAATACCTGGTCACCTGGACCTGCCACCAGCAGTCCCTGCAAGGCCAGACAGAAAACGAAATGAGCTGACCCATTTCACTTGAGGTGAGGCCACATACAGAATAATATGAACACAACAGAATACTTTCATGACGTTTGGCTGGCAATGAGTAAAGGTAAAACCAGTTTTAAAATGTCTCTTGTTATAATGAGATGCAAAAGCCATGATGATTATTTTAAATATATTTATTTGAGAGTGCCAACAACCTAAACATTGAAATAAAGCTAGAAGATATTTATCTAATTTCCCTTCCTCCTAATCTCAAGGCTGGTTGGAATTTCCTGAATGAGTGGGGACTCAGATACTCTGTATAGGCCTGACAAGAGCAAGAGCATGATCATACTTGGACAGTGCACACTAGCCGGAGTTCACGATCAGGGCAGAGCAATGTGTATGCGAACACCTGTAACGCTACATCTTGGACTCACTGAGTCCAAAAAATATTTACCTAGAAGCGATTGGGTCCAGTAGTTCTTTATCGAAAAGATGATCACAAACAGCAAGATCCTGCTCTTTATCTTGGCCCAGGATGGTTTAGAGATTGCCATTGCAAATGTTCCCTCATATTTATTTGAAAATATGGCTGACTTCACACAAGGCTCAATAAATGATAAAAGCAGTGGATTTGTAAAAATCTAAGATTCTGTCCAAACAAGTTAAAAGCAGTTACAGTTGCTTCTTGAACATGCACCAAGTGTGTGAGCCTTGTTTTGTTTTAACACTCACGCCAAAATAGCACATAATGCAAAGTGATGCTTCATTGCTGCATTTCAGGGGGTGTGAATTTGAGATGAGAAATTAAGTAGAAACCCGACCTCCCTGCCAAGTTGGAAGTAAAGAGTTTTTATGATTTGAGATGAAGCAAAAGGGAAAATTGTTATGGCATGCTGGATTGTCAGTTCTCTTCATCCAACACTGTGAAAAGCAGTAGGCTGATTGTTCAATCATTTGTCTTTGTGGGATCTTTCTGGGTTGCCAATAGTGACTGCTTCAAAAGGAGCAAATTCATTGTGAAGTCAAATGACATAATTAGGTGTTGTAATTTTTTTTTCATTCTTTCTTTGGAATCCAAGACATTCATAACACTGACATAAAGCACTTGTTACAGAATTCTATACCGGTGGCCCAAATTACCACAGAATGCTACTGTTATGACTGTGGCAAGCATTAAGGCAATTGCAAATAGATTTGTCAGTGGTTCTGCACACAGCAGTACAGACAACTGTTCTTCCATCTGTTCCACTGCTGTGCATATTGTGTCAAGTTCTTGCTCAACATGGGGTGCGCGTTGTAGCAGTTTCTGTCGACAAGAAGGCCTCCTAAGGTATACATCAGCAGATGACAAAAGACATGTAGCTCTCATCCTATCTTGCCTGTTCTTTTAATAATTTCCTTCCCTGCTGTCATTTAATTTTCTGTACCTTTCTGCAGCCTTCTTTTCCTCATATCCAGGCTTTAAAAGTAAGGAAACATCAGAAGAAATTGTGAAAGAATGGCAAACCTGTGCTAGGAGTGGATTTAAATGAAAGTGCCAGGCCAAAATGTATTTATTGTTGCCAGATTTGTTTAGCAAGTCAGTGGATTCCTGACTCCTACACCTGTGCTACAGGGGCTTGCCCAAAGTTCAGGGAGAGCTAATTGTGCAGAGCTAAGCATCTGCGATACATTTCATATCTGTCCCTTCAGCTTTCGATGGCTGACATACATTGTGGGATCCATATGGATGGGATCACTGACTTGGATGAAAAATGAGTTTTCTCAGCTTTTGCCTTTCAACTACAGGGAATTTAACACCATTCCTTTCACCTCTTCCATTTCTGTCATCCAGTTATAATGGACCTTTGTAAAAGATTGATTTGGCTACAACTGGAATAGTGGATCGAAATACGTGTGCCACACTTTTGAAAAAATGTGAAGCTGTAGAGAGGATGCTGAACAGATTTATTAAAATGATTTGTGGGATGATAGCCAAGCTATGTGGACAGTATACAGAAGCTGAAGTGGGTTGGATGAGGTCGTGAATGGATCTGGTAAATAAATTATTACCATTTGACATATGGGTCAAAAATCAGGGGGCATATGATTTAAAAAAAATCAAAAATGATAAGGCAAATTGTTAGGAAATGAAATGCACTGCCTGGGGAGTAAATTGAGGAAAGAGTTTGCTGGACTGTGGGGAGAGGTCAGGAGAGATGAAATTTATTTGGATTGATCCAGCTTTGATTCGACTGGGGGAATCGGCCAAATTACCTCCTTCAAGGCTGGAACTATCTCCCAATTCGGAATCTGTTGCTCTATGGCTTTCATGGCTACACCTACAGATAGTGTTAATTTCCCCATTACCAGGAGTTAAGTGGAACCAATTCCATGTATACCACATATCGCTGAAATGAACTCGTGTGAATGAGCATCATGCCTTCAGCTCTGAAAAGGGAAGATGAACACTGAATTTATTCATGGCTGCATATGAATGCAAAGCTCATCAACCGTTGCTCAGAGGAAAGGTAGTACCTGAGCTGCCACGCTCTGATGCTGATGTTAACATTCTGAACAAAGATCAACAGATTGGATTACAAGCAAAATAACACATTAAATCTAAACAAACCTCTGCAGGGAATCCCTTAAGTGATACATATTTCAAAAACTATAAATACATTTATGCAGTTCTGAGTTCACTGCACTTGGAGACGGAATATTTCCTACTGCAGTGAACTGTCAGAATCTTTCATTAGCAAATTATACCATGAATATCATTTGTTTTTGCACATTCATTCATTCCTATAAAATATGAATAACATGGAGATTGCAGTTCCTTGCTTGAAATCGTTGAATAGTCATGAGAAGGATGGTTATATGTTGGAGTCTTACTGAGTCCTATTAATCTCAATTAAAGATATCAATCATAACATGGGGTTAGCATAGACTTGCACTGCTCCTTTCTGCATTATTCGCTGGTGGCCATAGAATACTCAGCAGCAGTCTGGGTCCTATAATGACACATGAAACTGTGGGTAAATCACAGTAGTGACAGGAAGCCCACTAATCCCACCAAGCAAATGCATCACAGGTGGTTTGGCATCACAGGTGGTTTGGCTTCAGTGCCCTGACATTGGACTTTTTCCAATGGGGATATGTCAACACCCTGTGATATCTGCCCAATAAACCTAGTGAGACCTGGCAAGGATCCAGTAGTCTATTTGTTTGAATAAAGATAAACAGCTTAGGGAATGTCTATCACTAGAAAAACAAAACAGCAAAACTAAAGGGGATAAAAGCCATAAGTTTCTTTGATCTAATAGACTGCAACCCCAGATCCTCCAAAAGGAAATCGAGCAGAGATAGTTGAAACTTTGGGTGTATTCTACCCAAACTCCCTGGTTCCTGGATTGGTCTCAGAGGTTAGAAAACCATTCATGTAACATCAGAAAGAAAGTGGAATAAAACAGGAAACTAGAGTTAATGGCATCCTCAGGAGGGAGGGTGAGCAGCCAGATGTCTTGGTCCACATAGGGACCAATGACGTGGGTAGGAAGGGTGAGGTGGTCCTGCAAGGAGAGTTCAGGTAGTTAGGCATTGCATGGAAGGACACGACTCTCGGGTTGTGATCTCAGGATTGCTACCCATGCCACTTGCTAGTGAGGTTAGAAATAGGAGGACAATGCAGCTTAACATGAGGCTAAAGACATGGTGCAGGAGGGTGGGCTTCAGGTTTCTGGATCATTTGGCTCTCTTCCAGGCAAGGAGGGACCTGTTCTGACTGGAGGGTTTGCATATGAACTGGAGGGGTACTAATATCCTTGTGGGAAAGTTTGCTAGTACTGCTCCAGTTGGGGAGGGGGGTGAGAACCAGAGTGCCAGAGCAGAGAGAGAAGTGGAGGAGGGAAAAGATTATGTGAAAATTTCATACACCATTAAAAGTCAACAGGTTGTATGTAGTGGAAATGCTCTCAGGTGCATCTATTTCAATGCAAGAAATATTGTAGGAAATGCAGGGATTGGCATGTGGAATTATGACATTGTGGCCATTAGTGAAACTTGGTTGCAGAAGGGCAGGACTGGTAATTCAATGTTCCAGGCTTCCATTGCTTTAGATATGATAGACTAAGAGGAGAGGGAGTTTGGAGGCGGGGGAGGGGGGGTGAATTAAAGGGGATGGAGTGGCATTGCTCCTCAGGGAAAATATCACAGCTGTGCTCAGGCAGGCAGACCAGAGGGCTTGTCTACTGAGGCTATATCAGTGGAGCTGAGGAACAGAAAAGGTGCGACCACACTCATGGGATGGTAATATAGACTGTCTAATAGTTAACGAGAATTGGAGGGGCAAATCCGTAGAGATACAGCAAACAGCTGTAAGAAACAAAGTTGTGATAATTGGAGATTTTTATTTTCCGCAGATTGCCTGGGACTGCAATACTGGAAAAGGGCTTGATGGCTTGGAATTTGTCAAATGTGTTCAGGAAAGTTTTCTATATCAATACATAGAGGTACCAACTAAAGAGAGTGCAATATTGGATCTCCCATTGGGAATGAGACAGGGCAGGTGACAGAAGTATGTGTGGAGAAACATTTTGGGTCCAGTGATCATAATGTCACTAGTTTCAAGTTAATTTTGGAGAAGTACAAGTCTGGGCCTTGAGTTGAAATTCTAAAGTGGAGAAAGGCCAATTTTGAGGAAATGAGAAATGATCGAGAATACAAGGATTGAGATAGACTATTTTTGCGCAAGGATACGAGAGGTACGTGGAGGATATTCAAAGGTGACATTTTAAAAGCACAGAGTTTGTATATTCCAAGATCAAAAGGCAAGGTTAGAAGGCATAGAGAAGCTTAGTTTTCAAGTGATATTGGGGATATGGTTTGGAAGGAGAGAGCTGTTTAGCATGTATAGGCAACATGGAGCAAATGAGGTACTTGAAGAACATTAAAAAATGCAAGAATTACCTCAAGAAATAAATCAGGAGGGCTAAAACCCGACATGAGGTTGCATTGACAGACAATGTGAAGGTAAATCCTAATGGTTTCTACAAATACACTAAGAGCAATAGGATAGTAAGGGACAAAATTGGTTCCCTTGAAGATTAGAGTGGTTGTCTATGTATGGGGCCAAAAGGGATGGGAGAGGTCTTCAATTTCTTTTTTTTTGTAGATGTGTATTTAATCAGAAACTGGCACAGAGTCCAGCAAAATTATGGAAACAAGCAGTGAGGCCATGGAATCTATACAAATTAAAGAGGAGGAAGTACTTGCTGTCTTAAAGCAAACAAGGGTGGATAAATCCCCAGGGCCTGACAAGATATTCCCTTGGACCTTGAGGGAGGCTAGTTTCAAAATTGCAGGTGCTCTGGCAGAAATATTTAAAATGTCCTTAGCCATGGGTGTGGGGCCGGAGGATTAGAGGGTAACTCACATTGTGTCATTATTTTAAAAAGGCTCCAGAAGGTGACCAGTGAACATGACATCAGTAAGTAAGTAAATTATTGGAAGATGTTCTATGAGATCAGATATACAATTATTTGGATAGACAAAATATGTGGTAGGTGGTATTTAACCAATCTTGGAATTTTTTGAGGACGTTGCCAGGTAAGTTAGCGAAGGATAGGCTGCAGATGTTGACTTTACTCAGGCTTTTGACAAGGTCCTTCATTGGAGGATAGTCAGGAAGGATCAGATGCAAGGTATTCCTGGTGAAGTTGTGAACTGGATTTGATAATGGCTATACGGGAGAAGACAGAGAGTGGTGGTGGATGATTGCTTCTCAGACTGGAGGCCTGTGACTAGTAAAGTGCATCAAGGATCGGTGCTGGGACCATTGTTGTTTGAAATCTATATCAATTATCTGGATGATAATGTGGTAAAGTGGAACAGCGTTTGCCAAGATTGGACGCGTTGTGGACAGCGAAGAAGGTTTTCAAAGCTTTCAGAGGGATCTGGAGCAGCTGTAAAAATGGGCTGAAAAATGGGAGATGGAATTTAATGCAGGCAAGAGTGAGGTGTTGCATTTTGGAAAGACAAATCAAGAAAAGACTTGCACAGCAAATGGTAAGGCACTGAGGAATGTGATAAAACAGAAGGATCTCGGAATACTGATACATAATTCCTTGAAAGTGTCTTCACAGGTGGATAGGGTTGTAAAGAGAGCTTTTGGCATACTGGTCTTCATAAATCAAAGTATTGGGAATAGGAGTTGCCTCTAAAGGTTGTCATTGCCCAAGGGTGGTAGTGGGGGTGAGCTCCCACTGCTACACAAATGCTCTTCAATCAAGTCAACTCCTGGCATTTACATGTGGCATAATTCTTATGCCTGGTGGAGCAGTTCTCACCGACAGGAGAAGGGGCAAAGGTGGCCTATTGGCTCCTTGAAACCAGTTGCTCCAGGCAGATGGGGCTCGTTAATCACAGATGTTAACTCATCAAGGAGAGGGTAAACTCCAATATCAAACCTCCGCTGCCTTGTGGCTAAACCGGCTCTCAGGAAATGATTTGGGAGTAAATGCTGAGGAAAATTCTGGAGTCGAATTCCTGAAGGTGGCTAACTGCTGTACCTAACACCGGCACGGCAGCTCCTGCGATTCAAACAGTATTGAATTTTGTCATTCCTTTTAGCCTACCATTAACATGGAAAGGGGGTTCCCACTGCATGGGCAACAGACAGATGTCCATATCAACCCTGCCCTGGCTTGCGCCCAGAGAGGCCACTATCAGAGCCGCAGTACCCATGATCAACTTTGACCGATGGAGGCCACAAAAAGAAGAGTAGAGAACTTGGTATGTTATGGTATAAGACATTGGTGAGGGCAAATGTGGAGTATTGTGTGGATTTTTGGTCACCTAACTACAGGAAATACATCAATAAGTATAAAAGAGGGCAGAGATGAATTACTAGGATGTTGTCCAGACTTTAGGAACTGAGTCACAGGGTAAAGTTAAACAGGTTAGGACTTCATTCAAAATGTATCAGGGGTTGCAGGTCATTTGGATGTAATTGGCAGCACAGGTTTATGGGCTAAAATGGCCTGTTACTATGCTATATGTCTAAATTAAATTTTAAAATTAAATTATTCCCTGGAGCATATAAGAATAAGGGGAGATTTGATAGAAGTATTTAAAATTATGAAGGGGGGATAGACAGAGTAAATGTAGAAAGGCTTTTTCCACTGAGGGAAGGCGAAATACAAACCAGATGACCTGGGTTAAGAGTGAAAGGGGAAAAGTTTAGGGGGAACTTCTTCAAGCAGAGAGTGGTGGGAGTGTGGAACAAGCTGCCAGCTGAAGTGGTGAATCTGGGCTCAACTTAACATTTAAGAATAATTTGGTCGGATACGTGGATGGGAGAGGTATGGAGGGCTGTGAACTGGCTACAGGTCAGTGGGACTAGGCAAAAAATGTTCAGCACAGACTAGAAGGGCCAAAGGGGCCTGTTTATGTGCTGTGGTTTTCTTTGGGTTCTAGAAGGCAGTACAAATTTTGGAACCCATTATTGATGAAGCAAAGGACACAGTTTTGTGACAGAGAATCTTGATTAATAATTTTTAAAAACGCACATTGTTTGAGGATGCAAAAAAGAGTGGATAAAAAATAAATAGTTCAATGAACATCCTAAAATCTGGACTGTTCAGGGATTGGGTCAATCCAGATTTTTAGCTTTTCCAGATTCTTGGGCAGTACTTTTAAAATTCAAATTTAAGGAGAATAAAAAGTAAGGGTTTTTTTTTGTATTTTATATGAAAATATGTTTTGTTAATTAAATAAGAACAAAAAAAATCATACATTTCTGCAACTTTCACATGGTCACTTGATGCATTTGTGGCTCTTATATTTTCTTTTTCTTTGGCTTGGCTTCGCGGACGAAGATTTATGGAGGGGGGTAAAAGTCCACGTCAGCTGCAGGCTCGTTTGTGGCTGACAAGTCCGATGCGGGACAGGCAGACACGGTTGCAGCGGCTGCAGGGGAAAATTGGTTGGTTGGGGTTGGGTGTTGGGTTTTTCCTCCTTTGCCTTTTGTCAGTGAGGTGGCTCTTATATATATGCCCACAAAACCCAAGAGTTTTGGAGAATTCTGTATTCTTGGATGGTTCAGATTTTTGGATTTTTATTGTCAATGTAACATTTTTCCATTTCAGAAGTTCGAAGAGATGCCATATTAAAATTCACTGCACAAAATGAGCACACAGTTAGGCACAACATCGCAGCCAGAATAAGGCATAAAGATCAGAAAAAAGAATAAGGAGAAATGGGTTATTTTCAGATTGGCAATCGTAATCAAGATCAGTACTAGGGCTTTAACTAGTTATTATCTTGAGGACTTGGATGAAGAAACTGACTGTACTGTGGACAAATTTGCTAATAATACAAAATTGGTGGATTAGGAAATTATGAGCTTGTCACACAGCAGCTGCGTGATCAAGAAAGAGGTGGAGCTGGCTCAAAGGTCTAACTGGTTCAATCCTGCTCCTGTTTTCATGTTTATAGTAAATTTCAAGTTATCTATGGGTTTGAATGAATGGAGTTTACTTAAAAGTGACCAGGCTTCTTGTGTTCTCCGCACCAAGTCATGTTATTTATTTCTTTTCAAAATTGAACTTTATTTCACAATGAAAAATATATGCAAAGGAAAACAGTGCAGAGTATTTTCATATTCTTAGAGTCATATTCATAGAAATATGTTGTTACCGTACACTGTAGCATTAACCATTTATGTTAACTCCTCGCATCCTTGCCACTAAAGTGGCCCCTTAAGGTTCCTCCTCCTATTCATAGCTGAAGGATCTTCACTGTGTAGGTTCTGGCCATTCAGGTCATTTTGCTAGAATCTACACTCAATTCAACAGGATTTATTTGATGCATGAATGGTGAGTGCAAGAATTAGTCAATATCTTGTGAATGCAATTTAAAATGTTCCCTTTTTCACCCTGTTACACATCAGTTTTTAGTTCATTTGATCCTCTACTGTGCAATAATTGTAGCAACAGCATTTTGGGTGGGAAGCCACAATTATCATTAATACTGGTTCATTTGTGCCTGAATGAATCACAGTCTGCACGAATGGATTTATCCCTCTTTTTGCTCTGCTGTAAACCAGTTAAAGCTGACTGACCTATTTTTAATAAGCAAGTTGAGCTGTCAGTTGAAGATGAAATGTAAACAAATAGTGTGATTAAGTTCTTTAATTCTAGTACGCATCACTTTCATTAACTCTAGTTAAACCAAGAGGGAATTAACATGCATGTCGTTATATGGTAGGATTGCTCACATCTCCAGAATTATATCCAACTCTATATTTATTTAAAAATAAATGAAATGCGCGCGCGCGCACACACACACACACACACACACACACACACACACACACACACACACACACACACAGAAACCATTTCCCTGATACAAAGAAAATATACTGTATCACAGAATGACAATTTAAAAATAGGTTTATCAAAATTTTCAGAATGATCCAATCATGAGCACTTTAATTAAAGAATTTAAAGCAAAATAGAAACATTGTATTTCCATTTTACTTATAACCATATAACCATTTAAGGAGCGGAAACAGGCCATGTCGGCCTTCGAGTCCGCACCGGTTCACTAGAACCGGTTCCTGCTTTCTCCTCATACCCCCTAATCACCTTGGCCACAAGGACCAAATCTAGCCTGCACTTAAATATTGACAGTGAACCGGCCTCAACTACTTCCTGTGGCAAAGAATTCCACAGATTTACCACTCTCTGAGAAAAGAAATTTTTCCTCATCTCAGTCCTAAAAAAACTTCCCCTGGTTCTGGTTTTTCCCAGCATTGGAAACAACCTTCCTGCGTCTAGTCTGTCTAAACTCTTAAGAGTTTTATGTTTCTATAAGATCCCCCCTCAATATTCTAAATTCCAGAAAATGCAAGCCTAGTCTATCCAACCTTTCTTCATATGCGAGTCCCTCCATCCCCAGTATCATCCTAGTGAACCTTCGATGCACCCCTTCCAAGAAACAATTAAAAAAATTATTTTCATTCTTTTTTTTAGATAAATTAGCACTTTGGGAACAATACTATATATAATATAACAATAATAATATATGATCAGCCATGATCTGTAAAATGGCGGTGCTGGCTCGACGGGCTGAAGGGCCTACTCCAGCTCCTATTGTCTATTGTTCCACAAGTCGCATACCTCAAGAATTTACATGGCTCACAAAACAAAATAACCAGCTGAAAACAATTCTCAAATGTTCACATGACCAAGAGAATTTTAAACTTCCAAATTATAGAAAATTACTCATGAATTTTCAAAAACATGGAATGATCAAAAATATCTGGGTCAAACTTTTCAATAAGCAATAATCACGCTTCGGGTAAATCTCATCAGCTACGATACTGCCACTGATTGTTGAAGTTACTTTTTGAGTCTGTAAAAAAAAATCAATATAATATTCAAAAAATATATCTGGGTCAAAACATGATCAAACTCAAAAGGTATATAAATTTAGAGATCCAGCCTATGAGAACATGCCACCCATGTCATCAATTAACCTACTAACCTCATGCGTCTTTGAAGCATGGGAGCAACCCATGCAGACACAAGAAGAATGTACAAGCTTCCCACAGACTAAAGTGGATTCGAATCTGCGTTACTGCCGAGTGTTGCTCTCTGCACTACACCAGTGGTTTTCAAACTTTTCCTTTCCGCTCACATACCACTTTAAGTAATCCCTTACTAATCACAGAGCACCCATGGCATAGGGATTGCTTAAGGTGGTATGTGAGTGGTAAGCAAGTTTGAAAACTACTGTGCTAGACTCACCATGCCAGCCTTATACATCTCGAGATTCATTACCAGTTGGCAATGCTAAACATGCTGGAGAGAAACAATTGCTATTCAAAAATAGAAAGTAATATCAGCAGTAAGTAGGCCAGGCAGTTGCAAATGTACAGTGAAAAATGCTGCTGACTGGAGATGAAGTTCTAGTCCAGTGGTTCTCAACCCTTTTTTCCCCCCCATTCACATCCCACCTTAAGTCTTAAGTAATTCCTTACTGACCACAGAGCACTGGCATCCTATGCCATAGGATGGTCCCTGCATGGCTGCGGCCAAGGTGAGGATAACCCCTCCAAGGTGAACCCACACAAGGTGGCAGGACCAGACAATGTACCTGGTCAGGCACTGAAAGACTATACATTCCAATTGATGGGGGTCTTCATAGACATCTTTATCACCTCACTGCAGCAGCTCTTCATTCCCACAGGGTTCAAGAGAGCCACTGTCATCCCGGAACACAAGAGAGCAACAATAACAGGCCTCAATGTCTACCACCCTGCAGCACTGACCTCCACCAAGCATCTGGTGATGGAATGCATTGAAGCATACTATAATGGTGGACCCACTGAAGCAAAAACTTGAATAGTAAAGACAAAAAAAATTAAAATGCTCATCAGCCGCAGTCAATTCTTTATTTCTTTAATATAATTGTAATATCTGCAAGACCTAAAACTGACCATGAGGTTCAACTGAGCTAATTTCACACAAAGTCAAAACATAACAAACCTTTTGGTGCCCTCTGCTTACTGTACTATAGATATTTTTCAAATAAGTACATAAGCACAATTCTTATGTTTCAAATGCAGCTGGAAAATTCAGTGCTACAAAAAGGGATAGTGTCAAGAAATATAACGGTGATGATGATAAAGAAGAATCAGTGTAAGATGTTCAAGTCCATAAAATGAAACTGGCTCAGAAACAAGCACGGTAAAGACCTGGAAGCAGATTACACATTCTTGTCTGTGAACGAGCAAGTAGTCCAAAACTGAATGAATGAGAAATCATATCAAAATAAGGATGTGCTTAAAAAAAAAGCACCTTGAGGAATGTTTATTGAAATACTAAATTCGCAAAGCTCAAAGTGATCCTCAATATTTCCACTGGCAGGAGCTAGAAAAGTGAAAGTGAGCCCCCATCGGTTACTGGCGAAGGGAGAGCAATGAAAGCTTAGAATGAAACATGCATCACATATATGCACTTTTCTTTCACAAGGAATTTGTGTCATGGCATAACAGAGGAGACAGCCAATCAGAGCATAGGATTCTCATGGAAGCTGAAACAGGGAGTGTACAATATTTTCACCATTGTATGAAAAATAAAACTGTCACACCATCAAAAACATAAATATAAGAATACAAAATGAAACAGGAATTATCTTTAACAAACAATAATATTGAAATGCTCAGCTTAAGGGAAGAGAATTAATGGTAGTAAAATGAAATTGTTCATGACTAGAGAGATTTGTAATTATCAATCTATAGAGTTATACCCATATAGGTCCTTTGGTCTAATTTGCCCATGCGGATCAAGTTGCTGGGTGAATCCTATTTGTCTATGTTTAGCCATGTCCCTGAAAATTTTCCTGTGATGTAAATGACCCTGTCTCTACCACCTCCCATGGCTGCTCATTCCTTATACCCATCTCCCTCTGCCAGGAAAAATGCCCCTATGATCTGCTTTAAGTGCTTCTCCTCTCAATTTAAACTAATGTCATAATTTTAAACTCTCCTACCCTGGAAATAAAAGATGATCTACCCTGCCTGTACCACCCAGGCTCCTTATCGCCAGATGATCCTCTCTCAGCTGATCCAATCACTCCTTGTAATTCAAGCCCACCAATCCAGGCAACATTCTTGCGAATCTTTCTGCTTCATCTTTCGTTCAATCACATCTGTCCTTAAGTATGGTGACCAGAACACCATGTTGGCGACAGGCCACACCACACAATGCTAAATTGCTTCTGTGATGGGAGAACAACCAAATTCCAAAACTAAGGAGAAATGAATATCGAACTGTAGAGCACAGCATGGGCCCTTTGGCCCATAATGTAATAGAAGTTGTCAACATATATAAATCGACTCCTCATCAATCTAACCCTTCTCATCCTCACATCACTCCAGTTTTAGTACATCTATGTGCCTATCTCAGAATTTTTAAAAATATCACAATCTTATCAGCCTCTACCATCCCTGCCAATGCATTCTGTGATGTCCTCCCATTTTTCAGTTCATTTTATTTGTGTGGGACTGTCCCTTTAAGAGAACAGATTTAACAAACCTTGCAGATTTTGTAAAGTGACTGTGAACTAGTAGCAGGCTTTGAAGACAGCATGTTCTGAAAGTTGATACATTTTCAGAGTGAAGAGAAGAAGCCCTGAAGAAGCCAGATGTAGAGTCCATGTGACCAGCCTATTGAAAAGACAGCGCATTGTTTGCTTGGGAGGCCAATGTAAGAAGGCAACACAAGATTAAAAAAGCTCTTAGACCTCTTTTGTGGGAACCAAAACCCACTTGGCCTTATTGTGTGGTTATAGACAATCTGTCTGATTGTCTTCTGTTCGTTATTGAGGAATGAGAAGACCACTTTGTGACCAAAAAGAGTGAAGGTCACTTTTAGTTCGACTGATCCACGAAAAGGGTTCTACTTGCAGAAGAAATAATGTGCTTGGATAATGACCAGAGTGAGAGTCACTTGAGTTCAACTGACCCTCAAAAAGAATTCTGGAAACTTTGTGAGCATCATTTGCTTCATACCCCCTATGCCAAAGAAGAGGGGAATTTTAGTTGGCACTCGTCTACAAAGAACATTTTGTTGAAGCACTTCAACAATGGTTTTGTAAGTAAATCAACATTCTGTCACTCCGGCCTCTTTCATCCACTTCATGAACTGCTTATTTCATCTAAGGCCTGCGTGTCTCAACCATCTAAAGCCTGCATGTCATATCAATTTCAAGCCCACAAGTCATCACTGAAGCTGAACTTTCAACTGCCTTCCAAGAATTGGGCCTTGAGTTGCAGTGGCTTGGGATATTCCACACACACACCAATATATTCGGACATATCTGGGGTTTAAGTTAGATAAGTGGAGATATGTTTAGTTAAGTTAGTTAAATTAGATTAGGTGTTATAAAATTGTTGATTAATAATTAAAATATTATTTTAAATATAACACCATCTGGGATAGTTTTTAAGTTGCTGCTCTCATATACATAACAAAATTGAGGGCTTGTCCAGGATCACAACAAAGTGGGAGCTGAGTGATTGATTTAATTGATTAACATTCTTTTAAGCCAAATTAAAGGCTTGTGTGTGGAACATTAGGAGTAATTGGACATTAATAAGTTCTTAGGATCACCCACCCTTGCAGATTTACAGGCGATGAAGAAGAGCGAGTTGTTGACTATCACACAAAAGTTGGAACTTACAGTGGTAAAACTAACGATGAAAAAGGCAGTGATTCAGAAAACTATGTTATGTAATAGAGGGGAAGTTAGGAGAAGAGGCGGCAAAACAATTTCTGCAGAGTGAATCCCATAAAGAGCAGTCACCGTGGAAACAAACTGAATTAGAAAAACTTAGATGAGAGTTAGAATTGGAAAAAAAAACTTAGATTAGCGGTGCAGAAAGGAGAGAAAGAGACAAAGGCAGCAAGAATGAGGAAAACTTAGAAGGGATAAAGCAAAGAGAGGGGGAGGAAGAAATGGAAACTTGGCAAGAATCTGCTGAATTAGTGAATGAATATGCATGCATTCACTCACATGGTTAAGTTTGTGTCGTGGAACCTTCCAGAGGGTTGAATTTGTGGCATGTAAAACCTTCCAGAGGGATAATGTGGAATGTCCATGTAATTTTTTTTTTTAATCAGGAAGTTGCACAAGGGATAGAGATGAAGGAAAATGGGAAAAGAAAAACCCTTTGGGTCACCTGTTCTATTATTGTAAGCATCATCAAGTGAGAGCAAATTGTCCCATGTTAAAGAAAAAGAAAGAAAAGGAGGCAGTGCCAGTTTCCTGTATTCAAAAAGTTGGAAAACCTGGAAACCAAGAGAGTTACAGACCTGCTGGCAATATTAAAGAGCTTGAATCTTTTGTGTCAGAAGGTTTGGCTTCATTTGAGGAGGCGTCACCATAAGTGACTGTCCAGCCAATCATTGAGGACACAAAGACAGATTTGGATACCTATTCAGCCTGTAAAGATGTTTTGGACCAGAGTTCTGGTGGTAAACACAAGAGTAAGGACTTGTCATTGACCCGAAAGGAGTTTGTGGTGGGGCAAATTAAAAATTCTGATCATGGTGAGGTGAGAAAGGAGGCTCTCTCTGAGGAGGAAATTAAGGAAGTGACACTTGGAGATAATAAAGTTAAGACTGTGTCAACAAATTCTTGGAAAGCTACCGACATTGTGTGCTTTGCCTAAAGAGATTTAATCTGATCAGGGAAGCAATTTTATGTCAGGATTGTTTCAGCAGTTAGCTTGTAGAGAGGGAGCTATTCAGATCACTTAATATGAATATCATACAGAGTCTCAAAGGGCATTGGAGAGGTTCCATTCAACTCTCAAACCAAGGATGAGAATCTTTTTTGTTGAGGATGATAAGGACTGGAAAGAGGGTGCCCATTGTTTTTTTGTTTTCTATGCAAGAGTCATTGGGCTTTATCATTTTTGAGTTGGGGTTTGGACAGCAAGTTAGAGGACCTTTAGGGTTGTTGAAGGAACAATGGATTAATGAGGATGTTTAGTTGAAATTGTTAGATTATGTCTCGAAATTCAAAGATTGGTTGCAGAAAGTCTGTGAATTGGCCCAAGAGAAACTATTTGACAAACTTTAAAAGGCCAACCTTACTGTTAATTTGGTGAAGAGTGATCTTAGCCATACTACAGTGACTTGTTTATGTAGATAGTCAAGGCAAGTTGGTTTATCTAGTTCAGACAATTTCTGAATTTTCCATTCCCATGGGTTTAAAAAAAAAACATTGGGAGATTTTTGAGAAAGGTTGTGTGTTACAGAGTTCTGTTAAAAAAAATATTGATTGCCTTTCTAGAGGTTAGCTTTGCAGTTTTATTTAAAAATGTATATTTGTCTGCATTATGTTTAAAAATTGGAGTGACCTTCTCCTATGCAGGTTGCTTAACCGGGCTGAAGAGGCCTGCCTCCCCTTTTAGGTCGAACCATTTCTGGAGATCTACGACCGCTGTCCACAGTTATGGAGTGGTGCGCCCTGGAATCGGCCTGCATGCATTTAGTCCTGCCACAGCCGAGTAAAGAGAATGCAGCTTTGGTTGAGGATCAGAAAGAAAAGTTCTAGTAGAAAAAAAAATTTTAAGACTGGAGAGAACTCTGCAATGGAGTTCACAGTTGTTAGTGTTAAGACTATTGGTTTTTGAGGTGTGTATTAAACTCTGAAATACACTAAACAGTTCTCATTGACTGCTCCCGGCCCGGGGCTCGGCTGCCAACAGTCAGGCTGTGCGGGCTGCCGGGGTTTGCCTGGCGACGGCAGCCTGTGTTCGGTGCTTGGGCAGCGGTGCGGGCAGGCCCGGTCTCAGCTGGCTGTCTCTCCCCGCGAAGCGGCCGTTACCTCAGGTGGACTCAGGCAGGACGTCAGGCCCCCCTGGGCGGCAGTGGGTCCTCGGGCGGCGGCAGCAACAGGACCTCAGGCGGCAGCAGCAGAGCAAACATAAATACACTTCAAAAGCATTTAATTTGCTTTAAAGTGTTTGGAAATATTTTAAGCTTCTGAAAAGAGTAACAGAAATGTAGATTTTTTACTATTCACTCTATACTTTTTTTTCATTGATTCTAACACAATGTTGACTCATCAAAGTTGGAAAGTTGGAAGATGCTGTTTACATCCGGTACCGCACGGATGGCAGTCTCTTCAATCTGAGGAGCCTGCAAGCTCACACCAAGACACAAGAGCAACTTGTCCATGAACTACTCTTTGCAGATGCTGCTGCTTTAGTTGCCCATTCAGAGCCAGCTCTCCAGCGCATGACATCCTGTTTTGCAGAAACTGCCAAAATGTTTGCCTTGGAAGTCAGCCTGAAGAAAACTGAGGTCCTCCATCAGCCAGCTCCCCACCATGACTACCAGCCCCCCCACATCTCCATCAGGCACACAGAACTCAAAATGGTCAACCAGTTTACCTACCTCGGCTGTACAATTTCTTCTGATGCAAGGATCAACAAAGAGACTCGCCAAGGCAAATAGTGCCTTTGGAAGACTACACAAAAGAGTCTGGAAAAACAACCACCTGAAGGAACACACAAAGATCAGCGTGTACAGAGCTGTTGTCATACCCACGCTCCTGTTCGGCTCAGAATCATGGGTCCTCTACCGGGATCACCTACGGCTCCTAGAACGCTTCCATCAGTGTTGTCTCCGCTCCATCCTCAACATTAATTGGAATAACTTCATCATCAACATCGAAGGACTCGAGCTGGCAGAGTCCACAAGCATCAAATCCATGCTGCTGAAGACCCAACTGTGCTGGGTGGGTCACGTCTCCAGAATGGAGGACCATCACCTTCCCAAGATCGTGTTATATGGCGAGCTCTCCAGTGGCCACCGAGACAGAGGTGCACCAAAGAAGAGGTACAAGGACTGCTTAAAGAAATCTCTTGGTGCCTGCCACATTGACCACCACCAGTGGGCTGATATCGCCTCAAACTGTGCATCTTGGCGCCTCACAGTTCGGCGGGCAGCAACCTCCTTTGAAGAAGACCGCAGAGCCCACCTCACTGACAAAAGACAAAGGAGGAAAAACCCAACACCCAACCCCAACTAATCAATTTTCCCTTGCAACTACTGCAACCGTGCCTGCCTGTCCCGCATCGGACTTGTCAGTCACCAACAAGCCTGCAGCAGACGTGGACAAACCCCTCCAGAAATCTTCGTCTGCGAAGCCAAGCCAAAGAATGTATAAAAATAGTATTTTAAATATAACACCATCTGGGCTAAATTATTTTTTGCTGTCTAGTACGTAACAATTCCAAGCACCTACCATTCCCTGTGTTTAAAAAAAAGACTTACCACTGACATCTCCCCTAAACCTTCCTACACTCACCTTAAAGAGATATCCTCTGGTATTTCCCATTGTTGCCCTGAGATAAAGGTGCTGGATGTCCACCCTATTAATTTATTTACCTCACTATTAAGTTGCCTCATCCTCTATCGCTAATGAGATACATTTTCCAATGCAGGCATCACCCAGGTAAATCTCCCCTGCACCCTCTCTAAATATTTCTGCATCCTTCTTATAATGAACCAACCAGAATTGAACACAAAACTCTACATATGAGCTAACCAGAGTTTTGTAGAGCTGCAACATTACCTCTTGATTCCTGAACTCAAACTCCAGACAAATAATGACCACTACACCATTCACCTTCTTAACTTGCCTTACATCCCAAGTCCTTACATCCCATCAGCTTGCGTGGCAACTTTCAGGGATGTAAGGACTTGGTTCAAAGATCCCCTGATCCTCCACACTGCTAACAATCCTATAATAATTTATCATGTATTTCACCTTCAGGTATGATGTACCAAAGTGAATCATTTCATTTCTCCAGATTCAACTCCATCTACCACTTCTCTGCTCAACTCTGCATTCTGTCTATAACCAGTTGTAATCTAAATAAATCATCTACACTTTTCACAACACCTCCAATTTTTTTTTTATCATCTACAAATTACTGATCCATCCCTACAATTGGAAAAAAAAGTGTATGATCCAGTGATCATTGGGGATCAGAGGTGAAGAGGGTGAGCAAATTTAAATTCCTGAAATTCACCATCTCAGAGGACCTTTCCTGGACCCAACGTACTAATGTCATTGTGAAGAAAGCTCGTCAGCATCTCTACTTCCTCAGGAGTTTGCAGAGGTTTGGATTAACATCAGAAACCTTTGAAAACTTCCAGAGATATGTAGTGGAAAGTGTGCTGACTGGCTGGATCATGGTCTGGTATGGGGCCACTAATACCTCTGAACAGAAAGCCCTACTAAAGGCAGAGGACACAGCCCAGGACACCACAAGCAAAAGTCTCCCCTCTATCAAGAAAATCTATATGAATGTTGCCATCAGAGAGCAGCAGCAATCATCAAGGATCCACACCACCCAGGACATGCTCTTTTCTCACTGCTGCCATGAGGAAAGAGGTGCAGATGCCTCAAGACCCATCCCACTAGGTTCAGGAGCAATTGCTACCCTTCCACCATCAGATTCCTGAATAACAGTCAATCAGAGATACATTCAAGGACTATTACTTGGCATAGTATTTAATGCTGAATATTTTTATCTGAACTTGCACGGTTTGTTTACATTTCTCCCTTTTGTATATGTATATTTTTCTTGAGTTCAGTTTACAGTACTGATTCATAGAAATTCTGCCTGGCAAGCAGGGAATAGAATCTCAGGGTTGTATGTGATGTTATATATGGACTTTGACAACAAATTTGAACTTGAACTTAGTCATCCAAGTCATTTATAAAAATCACACAGAGTAGGCATCCCAGAACAGATTCCTGTGGAGCAGCCACCTGTCCAGTCACAACACTCTCCATGACCAGGAAGCATACAGCTTCCATGTGTAAACCCCTTTTGAGAGTTGGTTGCAATGATTGCTGACAGCTATGAGAAATGAAAGCTCCTCAAATTCAACATTATTCTGTGAACATGGCAAGTTAAGTTCTCATCTTATTGTGTGACATTCACAGACAATACAAGGTTTATTCACAATGGTAACAACTTGATTGGTACTATTGTAATTTCTCCACCAACATTTTTATACAGGAATACAGTAAAATCCATGTTATCCAGCACCCGTCGGGATCATGAATGCTGGACATGCAAATTTTCTGGTTGCCTGAGATTCACTCTTACGATGTCTAATAGACCTGCATTAAGAACACAAGTTTAAAAGACAAAAGACAGTGCAAAATGCAAAGTAATAAAAGAGTATTATAGTCTTTAATGATGCAAAGTTAATTTTAATCAAATAATTCACCAAATTTAAATTTGAATCCCAGTCACTGGCTCTGTAGCAGTGTTGCACTAACCACTCCACTATCATAATTAACCCCCCTCACCCAAGTTTACAGATACAGCGTTATTAGACTCTTACTAGGCAGGAATAGGGAGATGCTTTGGGAGAATAGTCCCAGCAGCATGCAGCATCAACAGGCTCTTCATCCTGGTGTCCCAGTCAGGCCCTCAGTGCACCCTGACTCACTTCCACACAAGTGTCCCAGTCAGGCTCTCTGTGCAACCCAATTTACCTCCACACCAGTGTCCTGGTCAGGCCCTTGGCGCAACCTGACTCAGCTCCATGCCAGTGTTCCAGTTAGGGCCTTGGTGCACCTTTCATTAAATTTGAACCCCTGGTAACAGGTGCTGTAACAGTGTTGTTCTACCTCTACCCTAACTGTGCTGCCCCCCACTCCCTACCAAGTTTACAGATAAAGCCTCTCTAACATACTTAATAATATACTAATAAAGACTCTTATGAGGCAGGGATAGGGAGATACTTTGGGTGAGTCACTGAAACAACGAGCAGCATCAACCGGCTCGTCATCCCGGGTGCCGCCATTTTATTCAAACAAAACTTTATTGAAACTATATTCAAACAGATGCTGTGGGCGAGGCATGACCAGGCATTCAGTTGACTGAATGTTTGCTCCCAAAGACTCGTGTTGGTTCGCAGAACATTTACTTTTACCATTTTAACACTTCAATTTATTTTGGTAAAAAAAAAATTAATTCCTCAATTTTTTTTTGTCAGTTGAGGTTTCGATTGATTGAATGCCAGATAATGGTGATTTTACAGTTTACTGTATAGTTTATGAAACAGTTTTGCTTCTGTCTGCAAAGAGTACAACAGTGCACTCTCCAGAAAAGCAGTTTATCTCCAATTAAAACTTGCTGTTTTCTGTTTAACCGCACAAGTGGGAATCTCAGAAGTTGCTATTAGTCATACACAACAAGCACAATGACTGTTGACAACCATGCGATTGGCAGTTGAGCAAATTATGGGCCTGTTTTTCACTCACTTGAAATTGTGAAATTAAACAGTTCATCAGCCCTACAATGTTCGAATTCATTTTTTGAATGTTACATATTATTTCCACTCTGTCTTCATGGATAACACACTCTTGACATACAATGTCATTTATTCTTTCAAAGGAGATGAAGAGCAACAGTCCCATTTCATGAACAACCTGCTTGATTTCTTTTTCCACACCCAGGTTTCTGGGCTACAGCTGTTTGAAAAAAGTGAAACACGATAGGCAACAGATTCTGTGACTGCAAAAACACCAAAATGCTGGAGGAACTCAATGGACACACTCACAGGATCATAGAGCACTGAAACAGGCATTTCCATCTCCTGACTCTGTACCCATCAAGCACCCATTTAAGCTAATCCCCATTTATTTTATTCTCCATACATTCTAATCAATACCATGTAGATTCAACAGTAAAACCAGGACCAAGTTATTGCAGTGAATTTTCCCACTAACTTTCACTTCTATGGGATGTAGCTGAAAATGAGATAACCCCACCTCAAATATACCAGAGGTCAGAATCAAACCCAAGATGACTGAGGTATGAGACTGCAGCTCCTCTTGCTGTGCTGCGTGAAATGTTTCTAATCTGCAATAGTTCCTGGTCTGGAAAGTGTTTTTTTTAAATCCCTTTGCATTTCTGAATGTTTCCAAAGCTTGGTCCTCATTAAGAAATCCTCCCTGCTACAATACTTCCCCATGCATTTTGTAGATTTAAGCCAGGAATACAATTGGCAGCCATGACTCCATTTGCTTGGGACTAATGTTAACTTTCACCTCACCACCTCCTTTCATCTTCTGCTATTAAGCCTGAGGTAACAAAAACATCAAAATGTTCCACCAACAAGCGAATTGAGGAAAGGTTGTGGAAAGCTGGCTGTGGTGGAAGGTGTTGATATTCTGCTGTGGAAACCTCAGCTGTCACATTGAACACCAAGACTGTGAATTGCTTGGTTCTTCTTCAGACAGTGATGAGCAAGAGAGAATGGAGTGAGTGACTGAGAGTAGATTGCCAGTGGCTTTATTCTACTCATTAAATGATTGGAGGGGCGATGGTGAGAGAAAACTGTCTTCTGTCAGTTTTTATCAGTCAATTACAACATCCTGAAAACTGACAGACAAAATCCGTAAAGGCCTGTTTTTAGTGTCTCAGTTGCCCATATAGAGAAACTGGCTATATTATGAAGTGTTTGCACCCATTATTCCATGAAATTATGTACATTGGGCATTCTTTCTTAATGACTCGTCATTTCCTATTGTATTTCTTACACAGGTCAATGTCATTAATTTGCACATCATTCATTAATGACAGAAATCAGGTTAACAATATTGACAGAAATCTTCACCTAAGAGTTTTCTCAGAATCATTCCTCCCTGGTTTATGAATGTCTGACTTACAGACACCCTAAACATGCAAATGAAGGTATGCAAGACTAGCAGGATAGAAGGGGATGAATTTACTGGCTGCCATAGAGCGGAGGCATCTTCTGCTGAGTGAGAATGGGGCATTTCCCGTTTCTACTCAACAATTGGAGGGTGCTGCCAAGTAGAGCAGCCTACTTGGACACTGACTCTGTCCGTGGGGCCGGCGAGTGGCTACTCTTCCCCTGCTAGCATGCTCTCCCGTCCTGCACTGTGATCTTATCTCATGCACCGTCTTTGTTCATTTCCAACTTACGAACAGTTCTGAGCAATGTGGAAGGAAACCCAGAGGGAGGAGGAAAATGTCCAAACACCACCCAGTCAGCACAACTGTTCAACATCTCATGCAGACTGCTGGAGCTGCAAGATATCAGAATGCAGTATTTGGTTCAGGTTAAAGTGACCCTTGAATATGAAGATCAAAAGGTGTCTTTTATTTCTTTTATCGAAGGTTCTGTAGCTGAGATCCCTTCACAGATGGAGACCAGTTATCTGTACTCACAGGTTGTTTCTGAGGGATGCATACATCTCTAGCTAGTCTACATACATCCCACTCCCATTCTATTGGACTTTCACTTGCTGATCCACTTCCGATTGTCAGCCAGGAAATATGATCATTGCTGTTGGAATTAATGTATCTTAGAGTGCACAAGTTCCAATGATGCTTTCAAATATCATATACGTCAAAATGCAGTACCAATCCCATGCAGCAAAAATGGGTGACATCCAACTTTCAGGCAGAGATGTTTTCTGATGCCACCAAGAAGCAACATAACACATGTGAAATTGGGTCTTATGGGATAATAGTTGTGATGGTGAGAGGGTGAGAACAGAACCTAACAGCCTGAATACACCTGATCTTGGAAGCTAAGTAGCTGAATACTGGTCAGTACTTGGAGGAGAGACTGCCTAGGAACACCAGGTGCTCTAGGTTTCTTAGAGGGGTCTGGACAAAGAGGCGACTCTCTGTCTGCCTTATGGTAGGCAAAAGTTAAAAGAATTTCATTTATGTTACATTCTAAATGTATTACATGACAATAATGGAACCTTTACCTTTTTACCCTTTAATAGTTCTGTGACTGCAAAAATCTGGACAATTAAGAATCGGTTCAAGTGCAGGCAGACTCCCATTCGTATATTGGAGCGCCCTGTTTTCTCTAATTGTCCATGTGCACACACATTTTGCAACCAGTGCACAAAGGAAATTGATGGGCGCACAAAAGATTAGTTACCTAAAATAATGTAGTTATATTTAATACTATAGCACATTATTTCGTAGAATCCAATTCTACTTGGATGATATTAAAACATGTCAATACATTTTTATCAGCCATGAGGGATAGGCTGTGTCAAAGTTATCTTGAAACCATTTCAAATTTACATTTGCACAAGCATTCAGTGCACACTTACTTTTGTCGTAGGGAAAAAAAACATTACATAAGATTTCTGCGCACACTGGCTACTAAAAATGAGAGGGAATATCGTTGGAGAGGTCTGGTCAATGTTGCAGAGAGGTTAGGATTGCCAAGGGAATATTTATTACATTACACTTTGTCAACTGGAGTTGTAAATATATCTGATTAATGAGATCAAACAAGATGATGTGGTCAACGTAGGGATGGATGTCATAGACTAGACAGTTTTTGAGCTTTGGGGATGAAAGAGAAGGTTAGTGGTTTAAACTGCTCCTCCATTGTGTCCAATCTGTCAATTGGGGAGATAATAAACCTGTTTGCATTAAAGAGTTTCATTTAGTGGCTCAAATCTGACCCCTCTTTATTGACTGAAATTATAATTGACATCCACAGGAGATTGAGCAAGTTGCTCAAAACACATTGAATGAACATATTTATACATATTCCAAATGTTCAATTTAGCTATTCACTCAGATTTGAACTCCATTTGTCATGGGGATAAATCCAATAAACTCAGTGTAACAATTTCATCTAAGTTGTCAATACAGAGATCCATAATGGAGCTTTCCAAAGCAGTGCCATGGGAAATTCTTTGTCTAATGAACTGACCAAATTATGCAACTGTCACATTCCATGGAGATCTTGGTAAACACAGACCCTTGTTGATATTTATATTTTTAAGCATATGATGACTTGAAATCTTTGTTCTGCTGATACAGGTAAAATGTTTCATTTTAATGACATTTAGACTTTGCCCAGGATGAAAATTCATGAAAAAATGAAAATCAGACCTTGCTCTATTTTGATAATCCACCATGGTAGAATAGTCTTCAGGGGCATCTATCGATTTAACATTCATTGGTTACATGAGCGTATTGAAGAAGATTACTCTTAACTGTACCATATAGTTCAAGATACAATTTTATTATCCCAAAAGTTAACTTGAAGCATCACTGAAACTATTGTTGAGATTTAAATTTGAGAAATTAACTGTTCCCATTTCATACTAAAATAACAAAATTTTGTTATTTAAAGCTATGAATAATTAAATTGAGCTTTAACATATCCCATTATAATATGTTCATAATATTGATTTAGCTTTCAAACCTTACAGTTGAGATGAAAGTTTTAATAGATCTTGGTGTTTCCTTTTTCAGTTGTCTGTTGATCATTTAATAATCCATTAAAAAAAATCTACCTGGTTTTATGCCTTTTTGATAAAATGAGTAAATATTCTTTTATTAACACTGGAATTTAAATTGTATCATCACAAAAATCAAGAAAAAACATTAATCTTTTCTTCCTTCTAAACAAAGATTCAGTTCTTGAAAAGGTGACTCAGATGGATTAAAATATATGCTATGGTGTTTGCACTCATCACAATTACAGTAAAACATTAAAATATTGTGACATCCCCATGGATATCCCAGCTGATATTGTGCACCATTGTCCAAACCCCAGAGGAAAACGTTGTGTATTGCACTATTTAAAGTCATAGTTCTGTGTGAATTTTCCACAGGGAGCGTGAGTTTGGAATCAAATGGCACAACTGAGGCACTTCTCTATCATATCAAGGTTTGTTTGATGAAACATCAACCAAATGTTCAAGAAATATTCATGTGTCTGTTTTTAAACAAAATATGAATCCATACAAAGCAAAATGACAAATTACATGATTTTAAGGACATATTTTGTCCGATTTACCATTGTACAGAAATGCACGCCATAAAAATAGAAAATATGTCAAATATTCACACCAAAATGTCCAAATATGAGTGGAAGAAAATAAACCATTTTCTGCCTTCAAAATTCAACATTCAAGGAATCTGCTTTATCTGTACACAAGTTATCCAGCAAAAGTTGGACATTCATTATATTTGCCACGAAAGGGAAATGCTTGGTTCAGAAAGAACAATGGCTAAATCAATAAAGCAATAATTTGATTTTGTTTTACATCTGGATAAATACTTTCCAGAAATAAATATTTATTTGAACAACTTAACCCTGTATGCACATCATGCAAGAGTGAGTTGAATGCAAAATGGAGAGGGCTACATATTAAAAGATCAAGTTTTTCTTTTTCAAGGCAATTCAGGTCTTAGTGCAATGTGGTTGATTATTGCAGCTATATTAAAGGTACTATAGTAGGATAAATTTCTTAGTAGGTCATTCAATTAATTCAGAATGGAAAAAAATTACTTTGCATCAGGATAGAAAAATAAAACTGCAAAGATGTTTTGCAATCATGAGGAAAATAAAGTGAAGTAGTATCCAAGGAATGAAAATAATGGCAAGAGGTGTAGTTCATAATACTATTTCCAAATTGTGTGCTATTGCATTGTCACATTTTCCTCTTTTTCTTGAACCTCTGGAATATTAATCTTCCCAAGTTCTCTCAGATCATGCTCAGTATTGATTTTAAATGTCTGGTTTTAATCTATTTGCTCAGAGATGATCAAACTTGACCCAAGTGAAATATCACCAAATGGTTTGCAATGCTTCATTTCAAGAATGACATTCTGAAGAGAAATTAGAGCTGGGCATTAAAATGTTAAAATCAGTCCCTATGCATTCATAGAGCTTTTATTGCCAATAAAAGTGCAGAGAGCATGTAGACTGTTAGTAGGTATAACTTAGTTTAAATGCTGTTGTCTGCTTTTTTGCCGAAGGATAAAATATTGATTTTTTTTTTGGGTCTATTTGCAGTGATTAGAATGAAGAATTGTCAGCCTTCAGATGACATGGTCGCCCAATAAAACCATGTGGTATATGCTTTATTTGAGGTAGCTGTTTTGTATTGTTGCTGGTGATGAATTGAAATAAATAGCTGTGATATAAAACAAAATTAAAATTGCAAGTGTTGAGAGAATAAGTTCCAGGTAAGGGAAGGCTTGACAGATAAAGATCTAGAGGGAAAAAAATCACGAAAATCTGTTGACACTGTGGTTGAAGTTAAAACTCAAAATGCTAGAGAAGTTCAGCAGGTCAAACAGAATATAGCAAAGGACAAAATACATGACCGACGTTTTGGGCTTGAGCCCCTCATCAAGGTATGAGAAAATCCCAGAAGGCATCCGAACAAAAGAGGTGGGGAGGGGGTTGGCAAAGGCAGGAGATGATAGGTGGAGAAAAGAGGGAGGGGACAGCAGCAATAAGGGGAAGGAGGAATGGCTGAGTCGGTAAGGGGGAAGGGAGGGGAGAACTGGAAAGACAGGAAAAGGGAGGGGAGGAAAGAAAAGTCAATGTCAATGCCATCTGGCTGGAGAGTGCCCTGATGGAAAATAAGGTGTTGTTCTTCCAATCTGCGGGTGGTCTGAGTAGGATAGTACATAAGGCCATGGACAGACATGTGGATGTGGGAGTATGACTCAGAATTGAAATGGTTGGCTACTGGGAGCTCACTGTTGTTGCAGACAGAGAGGAGGTGCTCAGTGAAGTGAATTTCCAATTTGCGACCGGTCTCTTTGATGTAAAGAATTCCACAAAGGAAATGCCAGATGCAGTAAATCAGTCCTATGTTGCTTCATTTGAAAGGCCTGTTTGGGGCCCTGAATCGTGGTGAAGGAGGAGCTGTGGGTGCAAGTATGGCATCTCGTGCGAGCACAGGAAAGGTGCCGGGGGGCAATGGGTGGAGAGGGATGAATGCACAAGGGAATTATGGAGGGAGCGGTCCCTGCAATAGGTTCAGAGGGGAGGAGAAGGAAAAATGTGTCTGGTGATGGGATCCTGTAGTAGGTGTTGGAAATTCTGGCAGATAATATGTTGGATGAGGAGGCTGGTGAGGTGGTAGGTGAGGATGAGGGGGATTCGATGTTTATTGTGTCTGGGGGTGGGCAGAGCAGATGAGTGGGAAATGCAGGAGATGCGGGCAAGGCTGAGTTGATAGTGGTGGAGGGGAAACCACATTTGTGGAAGAAGGCAGACATTTCACAAGATCTAGACTAGAAGACCTCATCTTGGGAAGAGCTTCTCCAGCATTTTGGGTTATGACAAAGATCTAGAGGGGGTTCTCACAGAAGGAAAGGAGGGAAGAAGGCTCTGACTTTCCTTGTGGGGCTTGATGAAAAGTCTTGTACTTTGAAGTGATCCTGCTGCCAAAAGACCATTTTATTCCAGTCAAAACAAAACCAAATTCTTTTCGATTTGAAGGAATCCCAATTTCAAATGAATTTTTGACATCTCTGTCTTCTTCACGCATCAGAGTTTACACATTCAAATTCCTGCCAAGTCAGTTCATTTAAGAATGAGGGGAAGATGTAGGAAGGACCTGAGGGATACAATTTTCACTTAAGAGGGTAACTTGGAATCTGGAACGAGCTGCCAGGGGAATCTGAAGAACTGTTCAAACAACATTTTGACAGATGCACGTAAAGGACTGGTTTAGAAAGATATGGACCAAAGGCAGGCAAATGGAATTAGCCCAGATGCAAATGGTTGGCACAGGTAAGTTGAGCCAAAGTCCCTGTTCTGTGCTGAATGACACTATTATCCCAGCTGTTTGTAAGGAGCTTGCACGTTCTCTTCATTTCTGCGTGGGGTTCCCCAGGGTCTCCGGTTTTCTCCACTGTTGGAAATGTACTGTGGGTGGGTGAGAGGGAGGTTTCAGGTTAATTGGGCGGCATGGGCTTGTGGGTAGAAATAGCCTGTTACAGTGCTAAATGTCTAAATTTTTTAAAAATTAAAAATTTTAAAATCATCTTCATACCTCTCCTCAAAATAATTTTATTTAATTTAGCCCAGCAACTCTTCAATCTAACAGTGCTTTGCTCATGCCGGCAACTTCATTAAAAGGACTCCCTAATTTCCTGCCAAAGCTCTGAGCTCTGAAATGTAGTCACATACTAAATATTTATTGTTACAGTGATGCAAAATAAAATAAAAGTTCGCACCCCCATGGAAAAAAATGACAATTTATATCCCCTCTCAGACTTGCAAGTGATCCCAGGAATCAAATGCCAATCGGCCTTTAAAGTGGCAAGTGTGAAAGCAAAATCTGCTCAACACCAGTGTCAGATGACGTTATCTCATCCCGGGGATTGATGGCCTTGACCCATAGAATCCCCTGGTGTCTGCAGACACTGGCATTGCAATCAGGCAAGTGTGAAAAGAGAAAAGGGTAATTGCGTTGTGGGATTGAAATGTCCAAGTTTTTGTATTAAGCACAGGAAGAAAAGACTAAAATGAAGGCATAAACTTTGCCTTGGGAAAGCTGAAGTGGGGGAGGGAGGGAGGGGGAGAGAGAGAGAGAGAGAGAGTGAGAGAGTGAGAGAGAGAGAGAGAGAGAGCGAGAGAGAGAGAATAAATAGCAATAATGGACAAGTTTTAAACAACGTGGGAAAATTGGTAGCACTATAGCGCACAATTTATAAAGACCATGGGGGGAGAAAAGCAATGGTAGTCCTAACTTCCCACAATGCCATGCGACAGAGAAACCCATCTATGAATACTCCATGTATCCAGCTGGGCATACAGCCCTTTCTCTGCCACATGGAAATTCTGGGAGTGAAGGCCTACCATCACTTTTTCCTCACGATATTTATAAATTATACACCATAGTGCGACCTAATTTCCCACGCTATTTAAATTGTACATGATAGTGCTATCAACTTTCCCATGCTACATAAATTGTGCTCTATAATGCTACCAACTTTCCCCACCCTGTTTAAAAATTGTTATTTATTGCTAGCACTTTCCCACAATCCCTTATAAAGGTTTATATAGATCGGCACAACAGCAACAGGGGCTGAAAGGCTCATACTGTGCTGTAAATAAAGCTTAATTATGTTATAATTAATTTTGTTCAAATAGAAGATCATAATACATTGATCAGGATTTATGGCAGGTTGACCATCACTCGATGCATCAGGACATCACCAGAAGGTAGAACAGTCCTAACCCTGTGGATGGCTCCTTGAATGTGTGAAAGCGTTCAGAGTTCCAGTTAGGAGTGGTCAAATATGAAAAGCCAAACCCCCATTCCTATTCGCAGGACAATGAACGGCCAATTTAGTGGGATGCAAGTGAGAAAGGGGCTTATGACTATGCCCTTCATGAATTTATAACCCTCTACAAGACCTCCCCCTTAGCCTCCAGAGAGAAAAGTTCAGGAGATCAAGCTTCTCTTGGTATTTCAAACCCAACAGTCCCAGTAACATACTTGTGAATATTTTTTGCACTCTTTCCAGCCTAATGATATCTTTCCTGTAGCTGGGTGATCAGAACTGCAACAATTCTCCAAGTTCAATCTCACTAATATCTTGTGCAATTGAAACATGATATCCTTACTCCGATATTCAAAGCCCTGACCAATGAATACAAGTGTCAAATATCATCTTCTTAACTATTCCGTCTAATCATGTCAGTACATTCATGAACTATGTACCAATACTCCCAACACACTCTGTTCTACAACACTATGTGGAGGGCCCTACCATTCACAATCGGGTTTCCCTGGTTTAAGCTAACAAAATGCCGCACCTAATACTTGTCCAAGTTAAATTTCTTTAACCACTTGACTCACTTTCCCATTTCTTTCAGATCACGCAATATAACCTTTTTCACTATCCACAAGATCACCAATCTTGGCACTAAACGCAAACTCACTAACCATGCATTGATATAGATGGCAAACACCAATGGACCCAACCAGCATACCAGTGGTCATAGGCTTCCAATCTGAGTAACAACCCTCCATCACTATCGTTTGGCTACTACCATCAAACCAATTCTATATTCAATTGGCCAGCTTACCCTGGACGCTATGCAATCTGACCTTCTCGACCAGCCTACCATGCAGGACCTTATAAAAAAAACTTTGGTGAAGACCATATAGACAACATTGAACACTCCATCCTTACTAATCTTCTGAACCAATTCTTCAAAAGTTCAATGCCTGAAACATGATACCTCATCCATAAACCATGCTGACTCTCAATAATACAATGGCAGGAAACTATAGAGAGTCATGAGTGCAGCTCAGGCCATCATGTAAACCAACCTCCCCTATGTCAACTCCATCTATATGTCCTGTTGTCTCAGGCAAGCTGGTCAGACAAAATATACATGAGCTTTGAAAACACAAATCACCAGATTCAAGGCCCATTTCTTTCCTCCTGTAATCAGACTCTTTAATGGATCTTTCATTGGTAGATGATGGCCTTGCAGTTTTAACTGTACTTTTCTCTATACTGTGCATTTTTCTTTATAATACAATGCACCCTCACTTTTTGATTTACAACACTTCACCCTGCACTTTTATTCTATTATTGTGTGATCTACTGTACTTTAAAAAAAGTTGACTTGCTTGATAACATGAAAAAAAACATCACTGTACTTTGGAACGTGACAATAAATGATTCAATTGTAATACCCATATGATATTATGTGCTGCATCCTTCAATAAATTTATTCATCTTCTTCATGTCTCCAATTCCCTTTACAGATAAGCAACTTATGACAGGTTTTTCCCTGATATTTGAGTGAGAGAAATTAAGAAGTCTTCAGTATACAGGTACTCCCTGACGTGACCTATTCGACTTGCGTCCAAGTCCACATACAACTGAAAATTTGTTTAAAAAAAATTAAATATAAAATGTACAATATTTATGTTGAATGTGACCAACTATAACAGGGATACAGGGCATGTAAGAGCCAAAATGTGCATACTTAACCTGTTAGTGTCCTAGGATCTGTCGGCTGGGCATGGCCATCTTGATTCCTGTGCACTTGCCCAATTTCCATATTGTTCAATTAGCACATGCGTGAAAGCTACAGGCGCAAATTCAATATTGTTAGGGTACTTAACTCTCATGCATGCACCAAACGAACTCCAATATGCGAACCCACTGTGCATGCGCACAGAAATCCAGATGGCTGCATCCAGGATGTCAACTAGCAAGTATGCACATTTTGGCTCTTACATGCCCTGTATCCCTGTTCTAGTTTGTCAAATGCAACATATACCACATAAATTTTATATTAATTTTTTTTAACAAATGTATGCAATTCCATCATACATCCATTCCGAGATACAACCGATCGTTCGTACTGAATTACGGTTGTAAGTCAGAAAATACCTGTATTTCAGTTATTAGTTACTCATTGCCTGAGCTTTCATGTGATTAGCAGATCACAGAGACAACAGAATACCAGAGCACTAAAACTGACTTTGACGACAGTAGCATTCAAATAAATGTTGTAAGAGTGCAATATATCAGCTGAACTTCAACACTCCTTACAGTCAGTGAACTCAGCAGGCAAATTTGAGCTGACAGTTTACAATTGGTCTGTTAACCTTGATATAAATAAAATAGTACCTAGAATAAAAACTGTGACCGACAATACTTTTCCTTTTCTCACTTCTCTTGGATCAAGCATATTTCTACAAAAGGACACCAAGATCTTCTGCATTTTAAAAAGCCTGGCTGAAATTAGCTAAAAAAAAAAAGATTGGTATTTAAACCTTTTAATATTTAGAGTATCTTGCATTCATTCCAATGCATGCTTCACTATATCCCACAAAATATTGTATTATGAAGAGAAGCTTCAGAAGAGGGGAACTAAGATCAAGCACATGCAAAGCAATTAAAAGCTTTATAAGTTACATCAAATTAAATTGGGATATGATTGTTAATAAAACAGATTTTATCTTGAAAACAAAAAGATATATAAACTCTCAGACAATCCTAATTTTTGACAACAGATACATCCTTTTGTCATCACTTGTCATCCAATTTGAGCAAACACAGAATTATGTTAAACTGAAAAATGTAGCCATTTTAATATTGAATACAGAACAAAATGCAAAAAAAGCTATCCAAAGCTCATCCATCACAGCCACATAAGAATGAAATCCAAAGCAACTGTACCACTTTACACAATTTTATATAAAGCATATGCACCACTAATATGTTATCTCTTTGATAACAAATGTCTTTGAATTGTAGCTCTACGTTTTTATTGGATATTATCTAAGAGTGGGTACAATGATGAATCTACTGACCAAACTGTTAACTCCATGGGAAATATATCATTGATTTGATCTCAAACATGAACAATATGTACACATTTTTCATCCTCTGCTTGTACAGTGTTAAACTCTGACTTCAAAGGTGAATGGCTTCGAGAATCCTTTAAAATTGTGTTCAGAAACATTAAAAAAAATTTGCATAATCTTCTACTGGCTATAATGTAAAAGTCTGTAGCTATTTCATGCTAATTTATGCAGCATATTAAGAATTAGAGATAGAAATTTGACAGTTCTTGTTTGCTGTAACATGACCCACTGAGCTAATTTTCATTTTATTTTGTAATGGGCTTGAAGAGGTAACACAGCGTGTATAATTGGTAAATAAATTAATGAGCTTGAGCAGGATGTTCCCATTCCTTCCAGTCTGTCACACTTGTCAATGTGTTCATCTGCATAATTTATCAGACAGCTGCCAAACGTGAGTTGGCACTTTTTCCCCCCCAAAAGTCTATAACTAACAACTGATTTGGAACCAATTAGCAAAATAATATTGCTTAATTGAATTTACATTGATAATCTTTACAGTTGGAGGCAATAAATAACAAAAAATTAAATGTATGGAATTACATGTAAAACATGACACAAACCAATTTTACAAGGTTGTGTCACAAGTTTTTATAAAGTTCTATCACAATACAGTAACTGAATAACTAAGAGATGCACTTAGACCTAATTGTCAAATGGAGGTAACTCTTGGATGGCTAGACATTATTCTGCATGGGTGTGAAGTTGTTAAAGACATGCATTCAATTAACATAAAAGAGTGGAAACCTCAAACAAAATTCATGCCTTCTCTCAGCTACAATTTTTAAAAAAGCATGTGATGTTCACAATAACCATCAACTATCATTTGATGCATAAAAAAGTACCGGACAAAAGCTATGTTTGCTTGCAGAATTAATCAAAATATGAGCAACTAATATTTTACAATAATGGATAATTTTATGTTTATAGCTGCAATTTCAGTTTGTTAATCGTTTTCCCTGAAAAAAAAACCAAAAAGTAAATATTAATGTATTTTGTACCAAATATGGTTGAGTGCACTTTGCTTCAGAACTTCAGTTTCTTTGAAACTGCAGGATTTGATTTTGGAAAGTAGAGTTTAATACACTGCCATTATTATCTGTAGACTTTTATTGTAAATGAAAGGAAACATTTCTATTCAGTAAATTTCTTTGTTGCAATGGGGAGGTTCTTTTCCAGCAGACAAATCATAACAATTATTGACAGTTAATAATTGAGGAAGCAGAACAGAATTTCACTGATTATAAATCTGTTTAAAAGGAATCCATAATAGGGCCTCCAATTACAGTAAGGAGGAGCTGGTGGGAGTGACACAAATGGGAATAGTCTTGCCTTGCTTTCCATAGTAACACAAGCTGATGTGGTGAAACAAAATATTTTTTGACATCTATAACAGAGCGAATGCTCCAAATGGTTCACGCTTACCCAAAAAAACAAATCCCATTGATCATATTATTACTGACAACTTTGATTGTAATGTAATATTAGAATATACAGTAAAACACTTGTTATCTTGAATCCAAGGATCTGGCAAAAAAGATAGATAGGGAAGTTTAAAATTGTCACACCTCATCATTTGTTTGCCACACACAATCTCAGGCAACTGGAAAAGTCACTTTTTTGGCATCTAACAATTCCTCTAGGTGCCAGATACCAGGGGTTTTACTGTATTGCAATTGTAGTTCATTTCAGGTCTAACTCCATGATGATTAATGCTTTAGTTAACAAAAATTAGTTATAGCTGAAAAATTACCAAATGGATTGAAAGCTAATGGTGTCCACTGCTTGGCTGGCAGCCCTTTTTTGAGTTAATGACTCAACTGCAGTTTGGTCAACTTCAGCCAATACTGCACAGCTTCTCTTCTCCTCTACACAAAAACATTAAGAGTTCAGAAGTTTTACAAACCTGTCTGATGAATACTTCAAGAGAATATTGGTTTCCACTGGTGATTATTACTGCTGTCAATCACAACAACATTGGGAGGAATAGTGGAATACGATCCTGAGAAAAAAAGCATCTTGTTTGGAAATGCGATGTCATTATCTCTGAGAACAGTGGAGTAACAGCATCTTCTACAAAGTTCCACCCATGACCTCATCCAAGTCATCACCATTTATCGCATTCTGTCTCACAAAAACCTTTGTTTCATCAAAATTAAAAGCTACTCTTTTTTTCCACTCGAGTCATGCAGTAACAGATAGTTCAACCTACAGCATCAAATAAATTTATCAGGAAATTTCAGTGAAAATACAATAAAATTTACAAATGAATGCACTACAACTTCCAACAGCAAAAATTATGAGGAAATTCTTGTAGCCAAAAAAATAGCAGTTGGTCAATGTGGCCACTCGTGTATAAAATGTTCCTCCAGTACTTCTTAAGTGATGTAAACATGTCTTAAGTGGATTAATATGAACTTCAAAGCTATGGAGTGAGGAATATCATACAAGCACATTACATAACCTGTCTAAAAATACTATCAACTTCAAGGCTCATCTCAGGTGCATATTCAAATATATTTTGGCAATCATAATACTTCAAATGACATTTTTTAACCAAACTCTGACACACAATTGGTTGATAGAAGTAATGGAAATGGAGCATTGGTTCGTGAATATTTTTTCAAAAGAAGACATAAATATAACAGTGATGTTAATTCTGTGAACTTGGAATATCCTGTGTTCAAAAAAAGTGATGGAAGGATTATTACTTAATATATCAGACTTCACAGCATTGACAGAAAGTTTTTTTTCTGCAAAATAATTAGTACTTTAGAAAAATCAACAGATGTGTGAATATCATTAAACACAATGTATCCTTCAATTTGACAAATGTATACACCATGTAAAATTGGATTCATCATGATTTATGATTCACATGATCAACTGTGGTGGAGATGGGAGCATATTTGTCTCAGAGTTAGAAATCTCTTGGCCTAAGCACAAAATCCTGGCTGATCATTCACTACCATTTTGGAGGTGCTGCCTTTCAAAAAAGACTCCCACCTTTGTTTGCAAAGAGACACAATCCTCTTTTGAAAATCAGGAATTACCCCAATATCCTGTTCAAGTTTCTTCCTTAACAATAATTAGATGAGAAAATTATCTGGTTACTATTGCTTGTGGACAAAATGGCTTCACTTATCTTACTAGAACGACAATAACACTGCATAAAAATCAATGAGCTGCAAAGCACTTTGAATCTTTGTAAATTTAAAATCATGCAACTCTTACTCTGTATCTATGTTTTCTGTGGGTCTTATGCATTCTGATCTAATATCATATCATTAAAATGATTTGAATTGATCATTTGGATTTTGCTCTTGTGACAACACTCTGTGTCATCAGGATTGTAGGTTCAGGGAACTGGCACAATCTCAACACAGTACACGGTAGGAATCACATGGTCCCAGTCATTTTCTTTGAGATTCCATATCAACCCCCAACAGCAAAGCAGGTGAGCAACAGTGACATGCAAATAAAAAAAATTGTTGACCCTGAGTTATGAGGTCTCTTCAAATTATATCTTTACAATATATAATGATTATTGTACAAACTTTATCTAAGCATTTTCATTTAACTGAAGTAACTTTACATACATTACAACTCTTCCATCTCACAGTCAATAAACTATGAGATGATCCAGCAAAATATTTTGTTGTTTCAGAGATTTTCTTAAAATCAAACCTTAAATCAATGGAGTAACATTGGTGTATGAAGCATGGAACCAGGCAACCTGGAATCATTTGCTTTGTGACAAGCGTTTTCCATGCAACTGGAAAATTATTAATTGCATTGGGAATTATGTTTATAATGCAAAAGCCAGATTTCAGTCTCAGAGCAAGTATTTCAGATCATTTTACATCATATGCTACCTCCGTCATTTCAAATTGCAGTGCACTTTATGTCAACCAGCAGGTAAACCGCTGTGCTGAAATCCCTCAAGAGAAGTCCTTATTCAAACAGCTGCCAACTGAAAATGTGCGATTCAGTTTGGCAGGGGCACAACCCTGACACATTTGGCTTTAATTGCCTGATTGTTGTCTCCAAGGCACTCTTGGTTGACAATGTGGTGAAAGTAATGCAGGATAACAGAGGAAAAAAAGATAGATAGCCAGAACATTAAGTGTCTACAGAGGACTGAAAATGCTCTCATCCATTTATTTACTTTTTATTCATTAAAACTGCAGATGGAAAGCAGCAGATGATGCTTCACCATACCGAAAAAAAAATCAACAGGAATCCAGACACAAAAGTCCAGAGCTAATGTTATGCTTTTTTTTTTCTCATCAACTGTTAAGCACAGCAGATGCTACCTCCAAATCATTTATCAATTGTTAAAAGTACCTTTGTCAATATCAACAGCACTTGGAAATTAAAGTGACACAAAAATAAACCCCTCAGTAACATATGCATTGTTTACTTTTGACCATTTATAATTCACAGCATTTTTGCACGAGTGTCGACTGTGAACATCAGGCATCCTGAATGTCATGGAGACTTCCTTTTTACTTGTAAGCATTTATCTTACAAACCAATATTCAATTTGTGCACGCAGCATACGGAGTGCAGCAGATAATAGAGCTAATAACTGCTAATTATCTCCATTAAAAAAAAATCCAACTTTACCACCTGGATATTAAAGGTCACCCTGATGAGAGTTAAGGAGGAAAAATGAAAGGATAGTATTACAAACCCTTTTAAAATCCTGTTTGATACTGAAAAACTATTGCAGAATCTTGATTTATTTTTAATGAAAATAACTATATTCAAACTTTTGCACCACTTAAGTGAATCTACATTGCTGAAGCATCTTTTACTCACAGTATAGTCTCCTTATCACTGTCAAAATCAAATATTTAATGCCTCCAATTTTTCAACCCTGACCATTTGTCATATGCCATTTCAATTGATAGCCTCATTCTAACTCATCCCTGATCTATCCATTCTGTTTCCAAAGACATACAAGTGCAGGATGAGAACATTCAACCCTACAAGTCTGCTCTGCCATTCAATGAGATCATAGCCAATATAACAGCTGACCATAGTTTCCATATTCCCTTCTATCCTAGAAATATTTCCTTAGTTGCTTATCATGAACCTACCTCTGCTTTAAAAATATTCAGACTATTGCTTCTACCACCATCTGTGGAAATGAGTTCCAGTCATTCACAAACCTCAAAGTATCTGGTCTCATTTCTGTATTAAAAGGAACACCCCCTCATTTTTAAAACAACAAGCCTTAGTTCTAGGTGCTCATGAAAGAAGATGTTTTCTTTGCATAAAACCAATTCAAGCCCTTGCAAGTTATTACAAGTTTCAATCAAGTCACTTTTCATTCTTCTAGACTCCACTGGATCCAGATAATTCATTCAAATTTTTACCTCAGATGTCTCAGAAGTATCTATTCAACTCTCGATACAACAATATGCAATCTTAGAAATCATCATTGTTGCCTTTTTGATGAGTAGGGCTACAATTCTCTAGGTTTATGAGTAATTGAGATTGTCATAAACCATAAATCATGCTCATGAGCATGAATGGTAACTTTTTAAGGCCAATTCACTTCAGAAAGACTAGTTATGACAACGTTAAATGCTATTAGTTTGCTAATAGGACTTATTTTGACATTAAATTATTATACAATGCAGTATCACTTCTTAGTTTTACTAAGTTCCAATAATTTGAGCTGCTTTTTTATTACCTTGTATAAATCTGGGTGGCACAGTTAGCATGGCAATTAATGTAATGCTATTACAGCACCAGAAACCCAGGTTAATATCCAGTGCTGTCTGTATGGAGTTTGTACATTCTCCCCGTGAGCATCCAGTTTCCTCTCACATTTGAAAAACATATGGGGTTAGTACGTTTATTGATGTTGTGGATATATTTGAGTGGTACAGGCTTGTGTGCCGGATGGGGCTATCTCTAAATATAATCAAAAATAAATTTATAAAAATTCACAGCTCCTGTTAAATTGCTGCACAATGCAGGCTTGGCTTCTTGGAAATGAGTTTTTCCATTGATAGGTTATTTTTCTCAGCTAGTCTTCTTTCTTGTGACTGGAAGTTGGTCAAAGGTATGTAGACAAGGAACTTGATAATAGGGAACGGTTAAATGGCTGCCAAAAAAAGAAACAAATGGCAGAATGAGGTGCAGAGGCTTTGGGAGAGAATTCCAGAACTCTGGGCCCAGTAGCGGATTAACCATTAGGCTGAGTAGGCTGAAGCCTCGAGGTCCAGAAAGCAAGAGGGTCCAACACATTATGGGTCTGATTAAACTGACTTAACAAAAACATTGAGGTTCATTACTCAGCCTAATCTACAACAATGTAGAAGCATAAATTTGATCCCTTGTAACCATACCATCTTATTAAAAGAATGTTCATTAACTTCAGACAGACTACAGCACCACCTATCAGGACTGGGGTTCAAATCTCATTCCCTCTGTAAGGAGTTTGTACATTCTCCCTATGTTTTGTATACAAGAAGGATGTCTCCTAATTATGACTTGTATGTGAGAATAAATGATTGACAACAAACCATTTCCCTATCTTTAGAAAAGGATATGCAAAATGCAGAACATAAGTTGCAACAATACATTCAAAGAAATTATGTCTAATTTGTATGCAGGAAAATGTTTTACATATTGTACCCTGTGACTGTGTTCTTTGAATGAAACCAAACAGTCTTCGTGAGTTGACCTTGTCTACCCAACTATTCACTGCTCATTCCCACTAGCATTATTCAAATAAAGTCTGTTTGAATTTTACTGTGTTGTACTTTTTGTACATTGACAGGAATGCGACTACCACATTGGTGTAGTCAGCAATCTCTCACTGGGAAGATCACCGCATATGTTATATATGGCCACAAGGGCACTAGTCCATCAGATGGAGCAGCAGCCCACCTTCGGGACCCTTGAGCCGAATTCCTTCACTGACCTAGGGTAACATTGTGGTCCCTCATATGAGGTTGATTTGGTTCCCTGCTGAGAGAAAAAGAACAAGAGCACAAGACACCTGAGGTGAGATGAGTTTACTGTTGAAATGAGGTGTTTATGTTGAAATAAGGTGAGTTTATGATGAAATGTGAGTTTATGATGAAATGCGATGAGTTTATGTTGAAATTAGATGAGTTTATGATGAAATGAGATGAGTTGATGTTGAAATGAGATGAGTTTATGTTGAAATGAGGTGAGTTTATGTTGAAATTAGGTGAGTTTATGATGAAATGAGGTAAGTTTATGATGAAATGAGGTGAGTTTATGATGAAATGAGTTTATGTTGAAATGAGGTGAGTTTATAATGAAGTGAGATGAGTTTATGATGAAATGAGATGAGTTTATGTTGAAATGAGATGAGTTTATGAGAATTAAGAAACTGAAGATGTTGATGATAATGGTTGTTTTACGAATATTGAGAAAAACATATACGTGCTGGACATTGCACAGTCCACAGCTGGCAAATTGAGAAATTTGTCCTGCCAATTGAAGGTGTGACAGAGTATATAGGTATGTTTTTTGGAGATAAATTGGGAAAGGTTTGTTAGCAGAGGTCACATACAAACACTTTAATACATCTTATTTGAAATACTGGAGCTCTGCTAATGCTAGACATATCGGCTCCACAGCTTTTGCAAGAGCTTTGAAGAGTGCCCAAGAGACTAGCAATGGATTGTTGTTTACAAAATTCAACAGATGAAAGATCTTTTTGGAGCCACAGATTATCTGGAATTGTTCTAAGAGGGTCATGTGGTTTTCCAAGCAGAGAGAGTCAAACGGGTTCTCTCTCAGAGAGAGAGTCAGTGTTACAGCCAGCCAGACTGGAACAGGACAAGCTGACAAGCTAAGTACAAAGGTCAAGTTTGTGGAAAGCCCCATTTTGAAGATGGGTTTGTTCAGCCTGGTCAAAGTCCTTGTGGTTCATGCAAGAGAGGACTGGCTGTCTAATGTTTCACTTGGAATAATAGAAGCAAAAAGGAACTCTGTGGTGACCTGAAAAGAGGTTATCATCTGGAGAACCCTGTAGGGGGCAAGTTTCATCAGCAAGACACTGAAGTGGCTGATTAAAAGGAATCAGTTGTGGATGTCCTAGAACAACAAATCTCTCTGAAAACCGACAAGAAACTTCCTGAGTGGTAACCATTTACCTTTCAAGCCCCAAAGCCTGGTGAACTTTATAAATGTTAAATTCTGTGCACAGTATAAGAATTGCCTACAACCAGTGAACTTGGAGAAATGAGAAGTGAGATTGGACTGTGAACCGAATAACTTTTCCGAACTTACACACATATTACCCACATGTGCACTTAGAATTAGAAGGGGGTTAAGTTAGGTTAGTCAAGTTGAGTTAAAATGTGGTTCTGTTTTCATGTTTAAAGATAATTAAAAGCAACTTTTGTTTAAGTAACCATTTGTCTTGGTGAATATCTATTGCTACTGGGTTTTGGGGTCCTCTGAGCTTGTAATAAAGGTACACGTGGAAGGGTACATTCTGGCTATTGGGTATCATTTTGGGCAGCTCGTTGCTTCTCAAGAAACTCTATTTTAACTCTTCGGACATACAGTGTTTCACCACAGTAAATTATGACACTTGACTACTTGGAATCAGGCTACTTTGGTAGCTTGCACTAAATTATTCCTGGTAAGTACAAAGGTCATTTGGCAGATGAGTCAGTCAGATTCGGTGCACCTTGCCACGAGAGATACCGCCTGACATCCTTTTGGAAAACAGGATGGGAAAATGGGGAAGACTATGGATGAAAGCTGGGATGGTTACCCAGGGCAAATAATGTGTCACATCAATCCAAACCATGGTAAACAATACTGTATCCTGTCAGTGGTATTAACTAAGAAACTAGGAAATGAAACATGGCCAGCAGGAGAGACATGGAAATCCAGTACAATTGCCAACGCTGAACAGCTACTGTGGCAAAAATACGCCTCTAAGAACTGAAAAATGGAATTAGAGCATGGAAGAAGGAGCCTCACAAAAAGTGGGATGAGGAAAGGAATGAGAATTGGAGGGTTAACACAAGTAGAAGAGGCATAGCAGTTAGTACTCACAATGGACGACATAAGACATGGCAGGTATTGCAGTCAGAGTGCGACTGGCATTATAAACGACAAGGAAAATAAACCATATAACCACTTACAGCACAGAACAGGCCAGTTCAGCCCTACTAGTCTATGCCGTAACAAATCCCCACCCTCCTAGTCCCACTGACCAGCACCCGGTCCATACCCCTCCAGTCCTCTCCTCTCCATGTAACGATCCAGTCTATCCTTAAATGTAACCAATGATCCCGCCTCAACTACATCTGCCGGAAGCTCATTCCACATCCCCACCACCCTTTGCGTAAAGAAATTTCCCCTCATGTTCCCCTTATAATTTTCCCCCTTCAATCTTAAACCATGCCCTCTATTTTGAATCTCCCCCACTCTTAATTGAAAAAGCCTATCCACATTTACTCTGTCTGCCCCTTTTAAAATCTTAAACACCTCTATCAAGTCCCCCCTCAATCTTCTACGCTCCAGAGAAAAAAGCCCTAGTCTGTACAACTTTTCCCTGTAACTCAAACCTTGAAATCCTGTCATCATTCTTGTGAACCTTTTCTGTACTCTCTCTATTTTGTTTACATCTTTCCTATAATTTGGTGACCAAAACTGTACACAGTATTCCAAATTTGGCCTCACCAATGCCTTGTACAATTTCCTCATAACCTCCCTACTCTTGAATTCAATACTCCGATTTATGAAAGCCAACATTCCAAATGCCTTCTTCACCACACCATCTACCTGAGTATCAGCCTTGAGGGTACTATTTACCATCACTCCTAAATCCCTTTGTTGCTCTGTACATCTCAATAGCCTACCATTTAATGCATATGACCTATTTAGATTTGCCTTTCCAAAATGTAACACCTCACACTTATCTGTATTAAATTCCATCAGCCATTTCTCAGCCCACACCTCCAGCCTTCCTAAATTACCTTTTAATCTATATCTTCCTCACTGTCCACAACACCACCAATCTTTGTATCATCCGCAAACTTGCTTATCCAATTCTCCACCCCTACTTCCAGATTGTTATTATATATAACAAACAATAGTGGATCCAGGACCGATCCTTGAGGAACTCCACTAGTCACTGGCCTCCAATTGGACAAACAATTTTCTACCACTACTCTCTGACACCTCCCATCCAACCATTGCTGAATCCATTTCACTACCTCCTTATTTATACCTAATGCCTCCACCTTTTTTCCTAACCTCCTGTGGGGAACTTTGTCAAAAGCTTTACTAAAGTCTAAATAGACAACATTCACAGCTTTCCCTTCATCATCCTTTTTTGTAACCCCCTCGAAAAACTCAATCAGGTTTGTCAAGCATGATCTACCCCTGACAAACCATGCTGATTACTCCCTATCAATCCCTGTACTTCCAAATATTTGTAAATAGCATCCCTCAGAACACTTTCCATCAACTTACCCACCACAGACATCAGACTCACGGGCCTATAATTCCCAGGATTACATTTGGACCCTTTCTTAAACAGCAGAACCACATGCGCCACCCTCCAATCCTTTGGCACTACCCCCGTGACCAGTGACATCCTAAATATCTCTGTTAATGGCCCCACTATCTGTCCACAAGCCTCCCTGAGTGTCCTTGGGAATATTTTGTCCGGTCCCGGAGATTTATCCACCTTTATCTTTTTCAACACAGCCATCACTACCTCCTCGGTTATCCTTATATGCTTCATGACCTCCCCACTATTTTTCTTTACTTCAACTGGTTCAATATTTTTTTCTCTAGTGAATACCGAGGCAAAGAAATCATTCAAAATTTCCCCCATTTCCTCTGACTTCTCACTCAGCCTACCCTCGCTATTTACAAGGGGTCCAATTTTATCCCTCACTAATCTTTTACTTTTAATGTACTTATAGAAACCCTTTGGATTTAAACAAAAGCACTTAATGATTAATAAAGTAACAAGAAAACAAAATAACATATGAGAAGAGGGGGATGTAAGGTATGGGGCAACAGAAATAGTAAAAGCTCATCCAAAAAGACAAATATTGAACTTATCTCCAGCATATCAAGCTAGAAGGTGCTATGTGCAGGTTTCCAGGTGTCAAAACAGAAGCCCTTGTAGAAGGCATTACATTAAATGGGATACTTAAAGACCACAACTTATCATTTCAGATTAAAAACCTGTTAGTTACTATTAAACTATTAACAATCATGAGGAAAAAAAGTGTACAATTTATCATGTGGGAAAATACAGACACAAATGATTTATAACAACGAACATGAACATATCGCAACAGGGTTGAAATATATAAAGTTCTGTCCACTTTTACTCAAACCCAGACCCTCACCTTTGTGTGTGAGAGAGACATACACTTTCACTGTCCTCCTAACTGATTTATTCCTTTACTCTGCTAATCTGCATGTACATACTAACACTATTTTAAATGCTGCTTCAACGCCCATGTTAAATTTTTTACTGACACTATCTGAAGATGAAGCATAATATCGACAATAGCAGGCATATAATGATCAATTCTTAGAATACGTGGAGAAAATTTAGGCATTAAAAAGTCATTTTTCAAACATTACTTCATGTTAACAGGGAAACAGCATCACTGATCATTTTAAAACATTTACAGAAGTCATTTCTTTCTTTCAGAAGATGAACCACTTGAGAACTTCTTCAAACGGACCCCTTCTTGAATTGGTGCGAACAATCCTGGTTAATTACGTAGTCTACAAATTTACTGCTTAAAGCTCAGTCAGGCAGGATGGAGTTTTTATCTCAGGAGATTAACTAAGGAGGTACTTGCCCATGGTGTATGAAAAACAAGTGAAATTGAAGATTACTTGAAGTCATTAGAAACAAATAATCACAAATAAACTGAGTAAGGAATTCAATAAAACCATTTTCTGGATAAAGAGTTTTAAAATAAGAAGTTGAGATGAATTGCCAGGCTCACAGTAAAAGAGGGGGAAACAGATACAATAACAACATTTAAGAGGCTTCCAGGTAGCCAAAGGCATATGAAGAGGATGGAGGAATGTTTAAACGGCAGAACTTTAGTTTGATTTGCACATTGGGACTGGCACAGACACGTGGAGTTGGACTGTTCCTGGGCAGTACGATCCCACAAATGATTTTATGGGGAAGTGAGCTAAGTAGCAAAACTATAGAAGGATGTGTAATGTGAAAACAAGCGTGATTGGAGGTTGCTCTAATGGTCTATAAATACCAGCACAGAGTAAACAACAACTTTGTGTCTTAAATTCTCTCATTTTAAATTATTTTCAGAAGCTGAGAAAGGTCTTCTGCAAATCAGAACACCACCCCATCTTCCAACTGGCTACCATTGAGGACAAATTAAATTTGGCTCTTTTTTCACTTCAGATCTAACTGCATGCAGTAGCAATTAGACACAACGAGGTCTTGGACTTGATTGAAAGACCACTGTCTGTCGGGGTTGGCAATTAAGCCCATCTCACTGAGCACTGGCACACCACAGGGCTGCATGCTCAGCCCACTACTATTCACACAACTAATTCACAACTGTACCTCCAGGTTCACCTCCAATAGAATCAAGTTTGCAGATGACATAATGGTAGTTGGCCTCATCTGTAACAATGATAAATGGGCTCAAAGCAAGGATGTTGAAACACTTGTACAGTGGTGCAACAGCAACAATCTGATTCTCAATGTGGAGAAGACAAAGGAGATGATTGTGAAGGCTGAAGGACCACTCCCCACTACCTATCAATAGCTCCAATCAACCGTAGAGAGAGTGTGAGTTCAAAGTTCTTTGCCATTCATTTAAAGGATAACCTATCCTGGACCCACAACACCTTCTCATTGTCCATGAAGGTAGAGCAGTGCCTACATTTTCTAAGGGGGTTGAGAAAGGCAAGGGCACCAACCACCATCCTAACGATGTTCTACACGAGCACAATAGAGAGTGTCACGACTGGCTGCATATCATAGTGTGTTATGATAGCAGCAAAGCATCAGATCAGAGGTCAGTACGGAAGGTGATTAAAACTGCTGAGAAGAACACAGGGTTCTTTTTTTCCTCTGACAATATCTACATAAAGTGGTCCTTAAACAGGGGTCAGAGAGTCATTGAGGACCCTTACCATGGAGCCTGCAGTACCTTTGAGACACCAACTTCAAGGAAGAGGTACAGGAGCATAAAAAAACAGCACTGCCAGGCTGGAAAAAAAACTTCCCACAGGCAGTGAGATTGTTGAATCATTCTTGACACCCTTAAATTATTTGTATATATATTTATTTTAGATCACTGTATACATACTGTATGTCATTTATGTATAGGGTGTATTACATGTCTGTATGAGTGCACTTTGGTCTGGAGATGTGCTGTTTGATTGGGTTGTATATGGGACAATATACTTGAATTTGAAACTGTAAACCTTCCCACCCTCACAGCCCATAACTCTCCATTTTCCATACATCCATGTACCTATACAAGTCTTTTAACTGTCACTATTTTATCAGCCTCCACCACCACAGCTCCTGGCATTGTATTCCAGGCACCCACCATTCTCTGACATTTCCCCTAAAAATTTCTCCAGTCACCTTCAACAGATGTCTTTTAAATGTCTCTTGCTACCCTTGGAAAAAGATCCTGGCTGTCTACCTTATCTATACCTTTCATACTCTTATATCCCTCTATTAAGTTGACTCTCATCCTCTGTCATTCCAGTGAGAAAAGCCCTTGCTCACTCAACCTTCCTTCTAATCTAGACAGCATTTCCTCTGAACACAAAAACTTAAAATCCTTCCTATAGGAGGTGACCAAAACTGAACACAGTACTTGTCACAGTCACGTACTCACCTTCGTTGGGAGGAGAGTGAGAGTGTTAAGATCACCTGTGTGGTGGCGAGCCAATGAGAAGGTCAGAGGACTTTGGCTGGGTGGTGTTGGGGAGTTGAAGAATGCAATATTGTGTCGAGTGAATAATAAAAGAAAGTCGACTTCATGGTGTGCTGAAAGAAACCAGTGAGTGTATTTTTATTTGTTTGTAAGATGTGGTTACAGTCTTCAAGTATGGAGTCCAAGGCAACTAAGAAAGTCAGTAGAAGGAAAAGGTGAACTTTAAACATAAGCTAGCAAATAATATCAAAGCTTTTTTAGTACATCAAGAGTAAAAACCAGTGAGAGTAGATATAGGACCAATAGAAAAAGATGCTGGAGAAATTATAATGGGAGACAAGGAAATGGTAGAGGAACTGAATGAGTCTACTGCCATAATCACTCCACAGCCAATGCAGTATCACTGGATTTCCACTCAGTTCTGCATTACCGAGACAACAGCAACACACACATCAAGATTCTCTTCATCGATTCCAGCTCAGCTTTCAACACCATCATATCCTCAGTGCTGGTCAACAAGCTCGAAAACCTGGGCCTCTGCACCATTTTTCTACAACTGGATCATTGACTTCCTCATTGGAAGACCCTAGTCAGCATGAATTAGGAACAATGCATCCTCCTCACTAATGATCAACACAAGCGCACCTCAAAGATGCGTTCTTAGCCCACTGCTCTATTTGCTCTTCACCCATGGCTGTATGGCTCGGCACAATACAAATGCCACCTACAAATATTTTGATGGTACCATGGTTATCGGCAAAATCATAGAATGCAATGAGGAAGTGCACAGGAGTCAGATTGATCAGCTGGTTGAGTAGTGTCACAGCAATAACATAGCAAAACAAAGATGATTGTAGACTTCAGGAGGGGGAAAATCAGGTGAACACAAATCAGTCCTCATTGAGGGATCAGCAATGGAAAGGGTTAAGTATTTCAAACACCTGAGTGTCAACATCTCTGAAGCTGTCCTGGGGTCACCATGTTGATGCAATTATGAAGAAGGCTTGCCAGCAGCTACACTTCATGAGGAGTTTAAGGATATTTGGTATGTCACCGAAGGCTCTTGAAAATTTATACATGTGTTTCGTGGAGAGCATTCAGACTGGTGCCAATGCACAAACAGCAAAAAAATACTACAGTTGTGAACTTGGCTGGCACCAATATGGGCATCAGTCTTCACTCCATTGAGGACATCTACAAGAGGCAGTGTTCTAAGAAAGAAGCCTCTAAACTCAAGGACCCTCACCACCTAGAGGCCATGCCCTCATCATACTGCTATCATGTCATCCTGATGAATGGGTCCCCTGCAAAGCTGCAGCTGAGGTGAGGAGAACCCAATCCAAAGTGAATCCACAAAAGGAAGTGGGACAAGACAACATACCTGGTCGAGTAGTGTAGGACTGAACAGACCAATCAAGAGAGATCTTCATGGACATCTTCAACACTTCACTGCAGCAGCCCATTATTCCCGCTGGAATCAAGAGAGCCACCATCATCCCAGTCAGCATCCAAGAGGGCAACAATAACTGGTCTCTACCATTATGAAATGCTTTAGGCATCAAAAGCACACCTCCCAGAGACACTGGATCCATTTAAATTCACCGAAAGAAGAAACTATTCCACAGAGATTGCTTTAGCCTTGACGTTCACTCTGTCCTGGCTCACCTGGAGAACAACACCTCACATGCCAGGCTTCTGTTCATCAACTTCAGCTCGGCGTTTAAAAAATCATTCCCCAGAGGGAGGCTGGTGGAGAAGCGGTCATCAACACCCCTCTCTACAATTAGATCCTGGACTTCTTAATGAAAAGATCACTACTATCCAGGTTGGTAGCAGAATATCAAGCACTGCCACGCTGAGCACTGGCACACCTCAGAGCTGTGTGCTCAGCCTGCTCACGCTACTAACCTATGACTGCATCGGCAGATCCTGCTCCAACAGTGTCATCAAGTTTGCAGATGACACAACAATAGTTGGCCTCATCACCATCAACGATGAGTTGCACAACAGAGAAGAGGTGGAAAATCTCATAAGATCGCAACAACTCCATCTCAACATGAACACGACAGAGGAGATGATCGGGAACTTCAGGAATGACCACCCTCCACTATGCAATCATAACTCTGTAGCTAAGAGAGAGTGGAGAACACTAAGTTCCTTGGAGTTCACTTAATTAGTGACCTATTGTCAGGAAGGTTGCTCTTACTGGGTTGGTCACCCTTATCTATTACAATGTTGAGTCATATTAATTTGATTAAAATGAACATTTTACTTAAATTTCTGTGCTTCTTTCAAGTGTTTCCAATTTTTATTCCCAAATTGTTTTTCAGCTCACTGGATTCAGTTATTTCTACCGACATATGGCAGGTGAAGAAGCCACGGATAAACAAAGCCCATCTTCAAAAGACTACAAGGAATGGAGAATTATCACTTCCATCTTTAACCATTGGGCAATTAACATACATAATTTACTAATATTATTAAATTTGGATAAGTCAGTGAATCGCCCTTCCTGGGTAGAAATGGAACTGCAGTTCTCCAAAAATAAACTTCTATGTTAGCAATTTTAGGATCCTTTTGTACCATTTTCCATCTCTACATTGACACATAATCCTTTAGTGAGAAACAGATTGAAAATATAGGCTATCGGTGAATTGAAATGGGTCCAAAATCTCAGGGAGGTGTATTCACCAATAACCACGTGGGAGTGGAAGATCATACTAATAATGTGGGAGGGGGCATGCGCGGGGTTGGGGGGGGAGAGCACACGCGTGGGGGAGGTGGGACTGTGAGTACGAGTGTATGTGCGTCCTGTTGGGTGCATTGTTGTTTGTGTTCTTGCTCACCAATGGGGGCAGCAGGTTGTGACTCACAGATAGGAAAGGGACCCTGGGGTTGGATTATAAAATCCCCAGTCCATCAGGGGTTCAGCTATTTGGTGGTGTGGCTGGAAAGCTATGCCATACCAGTCGATTGGGTCGACAATATGAACCCCCATGGAGAGAAGATAGGGCACCATGTGGTCTCCCACCTGGAGTTACTGGGGTTTCCTGAGGCCGGGGGAGTTGTGGGAGAGCCGTATGTTTATGGATATCCTACTTAGACGCAGTACGCAGTAGGGTATTACGTCCGAGTTAAGTAATCAGGGCACCCAGAAAGATAGAGAGATAGAATCCTTGTGACTTGTGAACTGCAAGAGGCAGTACAGATTACCCAGGACAAGCAACCAACTTAAAAATTAAAATTATGGAGGAAGCTTCCCAGCTGCAAGCAACACACTGGTCTGATTCTCAGCTTGACTCAGGAAAAGTCCAAGCCATTGTCCAGCAAGCGAATGGGATCAACAAGTTTGGGGGATGTGTATGTGTGGATGGATGGTGATAACCATGATGAAACCGAGTCCCAGAGTACACTTCCTCCTCACTGCATGCCCGAGCCTTTACAAGCTTGACCACTGACCATGCAGTCCCAGACCTGCCACAAAGGTACCCCACCGACTCTCCAAAACAGGGAGGTAGCTGAAAATGGAGGGACCTCGGGTGGGCGCGTACATGGTCACTGTGAGATGAGCGAATCCCAGAACTCCTCTGATAATGATCTAACTAGGCAAAGAGACTGATACCAACAGTGGCTAGGCAATCACTTAGCCATTCCTGTTTCAGTTGGGAGATTAGGGGCACCTAATTACCTCTCTCTCATTGGAAAGCGAGCACCCTGGCTGCTGTGTCTGACCCAACTGAGGACTGGTAATATCTTGTGGACACCGGCAGATGGGGGCGTGAGGGTCGATGATGGCATCACCCTGTGGGAACGAGTGGTGACTGTGGTCCGGGCTAGGATCCCTGCCCTTCAAGAAGTGGCTGACATGGCCGGCCCCAGTGACATACCAGTGGTGCTGAGAAGCTGGGTGCTAGGGAGCGGACACTGATCGTGAGACTCTACACAGGCATCCACCTCCCAGGGAGCACAAAGGTGCTCACCATCAAGGCACAATGGTGCCTTGGTGAGCTATTTAGTCACCACCACGTGCCCCGACCTTAGAGGGGTGGTTTTTCCCCCTCATGGGACTGGCAACCAGGAAGGTGGTCTGTGAAGCCTTCACCCTCTTGCAAAGCATTGGAGTACATGGAGTGGAATGCTCCCGCTATAGTTTTCAGGATTGAGGGGAAATTCGGTGATGTCAACCTGCCAGTGACTCACAGAGACCTGTATGCTCTCTGGAGAGACCATTGCGGGGCAAGCCCAGTGGGGGTGGAACTTCCCAGGCGCTGCCCACTCTGACCTGGACCAGCCTCCCTTCTTGTCCTCCCCCACCAGAGGAGGCCCCTGACTAATCTATCTTGTGATCGTTGCGACAGGCAAGTGCTGTTGCCATGGAAATCAAAACCTCAGCATTGGGCATTTGATCGCTTCTCTTATTATGTGCATTCCAGGGCACAGATTTTATAATGGACCTTTTGTTTTTTCTTTCCTTTTTAATCACCCTAAGCTGTAGTAACGATGCCTTTAAGCATACTCAGGAAATTGAAGGTACAATTTATTAAGCATCACAGATTCAAAGTTACAGTTTATCAGTAAAGTGTCATGGATCAAACAATAGTAATAAACATTGTATATATTTTTTTCATTTCCACAATGAGAGCAGCGTCCCAGTCCTCCCATTAAAAGAAACAAATATCTCATAGGGTGGGTGCTTCAGGAACTTTTATTTAAAATCACAAATTGGCTAACTTTCAGACCCAACTCCTCCTGGCTATTGTGTCACCTATGCTAAGAGAATGTGAGCAGGAATGGCATCCTGGTGTCAAACGACAGCCCAGAAAAATGGGGCATACTGGGTACACCCTGGAAGTACAGTATGTCTACCAGCCTGCCCCCTGCCTCACCATGGGATAGCATGGCAATGGGCATCTCGACTGGGCTTAGAGTATGCCCAAGCTTGATGCTGAAACCAGGACGTGGGATGATCAAGCCAACAGAGCTCTGGCACCTGATGTATGACCTTGCACTGCCTGCTCACATTGGTGGTAAGGGTGCTCACATTTACCAGCCAAGTTGGAGAAACCAGGCACATGAGTCAATGACCAGACAAATTTCTTCCCCTCTCACACTAGGGAGCAGTTCCCACAGCACCCTGTGTAAAGGTTAAAACCTTGTGTTTTTAACTCTTAGTTAATTTTGTGCCTGTCTCTTTAAGACAACTATTGTTTGTATTGTTGCCATAGTGACTATGATGTAATATGTTATAATATCCACCCAGGCTAAGTGCTTCCTCTCTCATTTTCTGCAAGATGTGAAGGAAGCATGAGCAGTAGGCATTTTTATTTAAAGTTTGTGTATCTCTTTAAAAGTATTTTATATCATTTGTATCTATATACACTTTTTTATATCTATTATACAGTAAATGCTTTGTTATTCATCATTAAGTGAGCCTTAATGTGAAGCTCTGCAAAATGTTTATCCATTCTATCAACTAATTAAAATTACATAATGTCACAGAGTTTGATTTGTTGGATTAAAGAGATAGAAATTTGGAATATCATAGCTCACACTTTGGAAGATAATACTTTGAAATTAGGATATATTAGAAGAAGAAAAATGTTGTCTATACCCTGCTCTATTGGAAACACAGCATATCTGTTTAGTCAGGTGGGAGCTAGTGAGGCATTGTCATTGAATTTGATTGTGTGCCTTGTCCAGCTTACCCAAGGCATGTGAAAACATTGATCCACTTGATTGGTATTGTTTTTATTTTATCACGTCTTTTTGTTTTTCTTTCATTAATAACATGTATATAGATTTGTCTTCATAGTGATTGCAAAGTGATGGGACTTCCAAGGGGTGAAACATTATGTGTGTCCTGCCTGTCTGGAATATGTGTCCTGCAGGTGGTCATGTGTCCTCCCCATCTGAAACTTATTCAGAAGTCACATCACCTGTCAATCAAGGTTGACTCCAGCCACTCATTAGTGCACACCTTACCGCTGCCTAATTTAAATCATCTTGGATCATTATCGGCTAGAAACCCAGACTAGCACTGTGTATAACACCAACACAAAGCACATTCTTTCTCTCTACCTCATGGTCCAAGTCCCAGATATCACTCCATGCCAGGTCGCTACTGTGGTCGTTGCTGGAAATGTTATGGTTAAGGTGTGCACAACACCAAAACTGAGCCATTAGTACTGTGACAGGTCAGAACTTGCAGCGAGTCACAACCCCGTTGGTCAGGGAACCAGGTGTGTGTAAGAGTCCCAGTTTGTATTGTGCGAGCAGCTCACATATAGGTTTACCATTGTCAGAGTCCAACCGAAGTCAGAGATGAATGTCTATTTTGTTGCTTTAGTAAAATAGTGATAGAGTCCTGTTTAACATTCTCCCGTTTGCTTCCCATGTGTTAATAAAAGTTACGTGTGATTGTAACAGGTGTGTCCAGACTCACTCTGAACCTGATACTCTTCTCAACATGACAGTTATGTAACTCTATGTCCCAAAAGTATAAGATCAGTAACACCAAAAATGCATTCACTGGGATTGATTACAGTGCCAAACTCATCAAGCCTCTGAAACCATAAGATAAGGTGGCACTTGTGCTCCTCTTCATCCATACTTGTGACTAGAATATCACTGATGTAAAGAAACAAAATCTAGGCCAGTGCAATAGTTCAAAAACTATTGGAATGTCTGAGCTGCATTCTGCAGATTGAATGGCAATTGCAGAAACTCAAATGTGCCGACAGGGGTATTTACTGCCAAATTTATGACATCAGAAGGCTCAACTGGAATCTGATAGTATGGACATAATTGATTTATTTTTGCAAATGGAGGCTTGCCAAAAAGTCTTGTAAATTGGGGATACTGTATCAATCAGACACTGTAGAATTGTTCAGGCCAAGATAATCACAAGGCCGCCAATCCCCAGAAGACTTTTTTGGAACCATAGGCAATGGTGAAGCCCAGCAGCTGTCAGATCTGTGGACTACACCCACCTCCTGCACGTGGTCGAATTCCAATTTCATGATTTTAAGATGATCCTGAGGTATTGTATGAGCCCACGCTACTACCAGAAGACCCAGAGTCTCTATATAGTGGGTTACTGTTGACGATACAATGGGGATCCCCTGTATACTGATGCTTAACACACCCATGCATGCATCGCATCAGTGGCCAGCACTGCTCCCGATGAAGGTAAGTACACAACCGCAACATGGTTTTTCTTAGATTGATTACACAAGGCCATTTCATGTTCCTTTCTAACTCTCCCAATTCCCCTCTGAAGTTCTTTCTTGACTACCTGATAATTCTTAACAGCCCTGCCTAATTTTTTGCATTATAGTTGTTATGCACGCTTCTTTTACCTTGCCATCTTTTCCCTGTCTTAGTATGATGAACTGATTCAAAACCCCCAAACATCGTCCACATTCCTACTGTGCAACATCTGTTCCCAATTAACACTTTCAAGTTCCTACCTCATTCTATACATTTTATAGTTTTGCACCAATCCCTTTATGCTGCACAAAACACATTGGGAAAGGTCATCTCAGTGTGACTAACGAGAAATTAAAGAGAATATTAAAAACACAAGATACGGCTTATAACGTGACAAAAGGAACAGCAAGCTTTAAGGTTTGGTGGAAAAAAAATTCAGCAAAGAACAAGAGAGAACGAAGTTGGAGGAGGGAAACAGAACACAGGTGATAAACATCAAAAGATTGTTAAAGCTTTCATACACATACAAGAAGACGAGCAAAATCATTGAAGTTTTTTAAAAAGAGACCGAGGGGAAAAATTATATTTGAGGAATAAAACAATGGCAGGGAAATTAAACTAACGTCTTGGGTCCAGATTCACAAAACAAAGGAAAAAAGCATCCTGAAATATAATATGAACAACAAGTGCATATAGTGGTTTGGAAGCTGGAAGAAATCAGCAATGAAAAACAAAAATATCTAGTAATTTCCCAGAACTAACTCAGCTTGGAAAGTAATACACAAAAGCTCTGGAGAAACTGAGCAGCTCACACATCAACTATAGGAAGTAAAGGGGAACCAACTTTTCAGGCCCAAGACCTTCTTCAAGGCATGAGCAAATGGCAGACAGAGCCTGAGTAAAAGAGTTGGGGGATGGAGAGCAATGGGAAGGAGCAGTGCGAGGAGTGCAGACAACAGGTGGAAACAGGTGAGAGGCTAAAAGAGAAAAAAGTGATGGCTTTCTGGAGAGAGAAGGGAATGGGGAGCTAGAAGAGAAAGAGGGATAGGAAAAGAGAGAGAGAGAGAGATTCAGGGAGGGGTTTAATGGAAACTGGAGGCCAATGTTAATGTTGTCTGGTTGTAGAACATCCAGATGAAATATTAAGCATTGTTCATCTTATTTATGGTTAGCCCCAGTTTGGCAGTGCATGAGGCCCTGGAGAGACATGGTCCGTGGAATTAAAATGGTTGGCATCTAGGAGGCTCTCATTATTGTAGCAGACAATACAACAAAACAATCTCCTAGTCTGCATCCAGTCCTTCCAATGGAGAGGAGGCCACAATGGGAACACTAGTTGCAGTAGATTCACAAGTGAACTGTTGCTTTGCATGGAAGGACTATTTGGTGCTCTGAAGATGGTGAGGGTAGTGTGTGTGAAGCTGTAGGATTTCTTGTAGTCACAGTGGTAAATACCAAAGAGACTATTAATGGGAAGTGATGAGTGGACAAAGGAATCACAGAGGAAGCAGTCCCTATGGAGGGAAGAAAGGGAAAAGATGTGACTGGTAGTGAGATCACATTCCAGGTGGCAGAAATTGTGGAGGATAATATGCTGGATGCAGAGACTGGTAGGGTGGTAGGTGAGGACAAGGGGAATCCTATCATTATTGCATCTCGGGGGGGGGGGGGGGGGGATAGGACCGAAATGGATGTGCAGGAAGTAGAGATGATGTGGGCAAGGGTTAAGTTGATGGCAGCAAAAGAGAAGCCATATATTTTGAGGAAAACCTCAGATTTTCTGGAATGGAAGACCTCATCCTGGGAGGAGACAAAACAGAGGCAGAGAAAGGAATCACATCATTAAAGGGGACAAGTGTGAAGAGGGCATGTTCAAGGTAACTGTGGGAGCTGGTAAGTTAATGGAAAATATTTGCAGAGACCGTCCAGTGAGATGGCGACATAGACATCAGAAAAGTGAGAGTGTTGCCAGGGTTGGACCAAGTGAATTAAAAATTAGTTTCAGAGTTAGCAGGAAAGTGGATAAAGTCGACGAGGTCAATCATAAGTGCGAGGCAGCAACCATGTAGTCATTGATGTAGTAGATCAATATATATAATCCATCAGTTTACAAATGAGCATGAAAACAGGAAACTCTGGTCGGATGGGCTAGCATCATTGGAAGAGAAAATGCAGGAACCTATTACAGTAAAATCCCTGCTATCCAACACCTATGCCCGGTAAGTGAATTTTCCGGTTGCTTGAGATTGCATGATGCGTGATTGGCAAACTAATGGCGAGGCGCGACAAATTTTGAACTTTTGTATTTTTTAACTTATTTATTTTGTTTTGTTTTTTGCTGGTTGCTTGAGGCTGCCTGTTGCTTAAATTCTGGATAGCAAGGGTTTTACAGTATTAAGGAAGGATAACAGAACGGTTAGAATAGTAGGATGGCACAGAGGCAACTTGGACTAATAAATGGGAAATCATCTTTGATTAATACTTTTTATTTTGCTGTTCGCAGAACAAGGGTTGGGAATATCGATGACTCAGGTTAATGAGTAGTTTGACTAGCATGTGGAAAATTGCGAGGCCATCCACAAAAGTAAAAAATAATTGGTTGATAATTTTTTTTGAAGAATAACACACGATAAAGTGTGTTCAGTGGAAATGTTAGGTCTTGCACGTGATGCTTTGAAACTTGACAAGCAGGCCTGCAAGCAATTGGGAAGGCAAACACAATTTTGACTTGCATTGCCAAACAATTTGAGTTAAAGAGTAAAAGTCCCAAAGTGAAATTATCTTAGGCCCTGATGAGATCGAACCTGGAATATTTGTCTCCCAGTTTCCAAAAGATGTATTCAAAGTAGATCAAGGTGAACCTGACCAATTTGAAACTGGTTTGTGGTTGAATTGTGCAATGAGGATAAATTAAGTAAAATGAGTTAGACTTGCTACAAAACTGTAATTGGACTGACAGATTGGGGATGCGGGGAAGGAAGTATCAATGGGCTGATATTTCTGAAAAATCCAACCCTACAAAATTTAACTCTAAGGCTTGAACTGTTTGAAACTTCCGACTTTTAAGTTTATTTTGTGAAACACCTGATTATTATTCCATCAGTGTTGAAATAAAATTATTCCACAGTCAATGGCATTTGAAAATCTTTGATCAAACCAATGATCCCAGGATAAAGTGATGTATTATTTTTCTAAACAACATAAACATTTCTACATCATTATAGGAAAAACACAAATTCTGGGGGAACTCAGGTCTTGCAGCGTCCAGCAGTGGTAAAGATACATTACTGACGTTTCAAGCCTGAGCCCTTCTTCAAGGTATGAGAAGATACAGGCAGTGCCTAAATAAAAGAAAAAGGAGGGGGAGGAGGGCAGCAGCAATCAATTATGAATTAGACTCTTTGCTCAACAATAGTGGGATTGATAATCATGGATAATCATGATTGTTTAAAAGTGGGATGGATTGTCAGGGCATTAAATTCCCTTTACACATTAAAAGTATGAAAATATGTAAATACAAAGGAGATTCAAAAAAGTTAAAAGAATTCACAACGAAAGGCAGCACCATGAGCTTAATGTGTTTAAATGTGGCACTGACAGCAAGGAGTTTGTACGTTCTATCCGTGTCTGCGTGGGTTTCCTCCCACCATTCAAAACATGAGGGGTTGGGTGGGTTGTAGGTCAATTGGGGCACATGGGCGGCATGGGTCTGTTACTATGATGCCAGTCTAAATTCAAATTAAATTTTTAAATTGCAGTTATATTATAAATGTGGTCATGACATTTCGTTGTACTACATTTTTTAAAAATAAATGACAGTTGTTGAAGAAATTGATCAAAACCTACAATGAGCTAAAACAGATCTATTGGATTTACTCTGGTCTCCTTTTAACAAGAATTTTACACTACTATCTGGAAATAAAAATGCTCAGAAAGTCGATTAATATATTGGCAGATAGATCACTCAGAAGAGCGAGTTGAAATTAATTTATTTTAAAACTGAAATTACAATTTTTAAACATTCAATGGAAACCGATTCCTGTTAATTAGAAAACTACATAATTAAGTGAATTGGGCAAGAAAGCCTAAAAAATCATAAAATTCTGGTGATATTCATATCAAGCAGCCATCATGGAGGGAAAACCGTCAAATTCAGGACAATGCGAGACATCAAGTGTAATGTTATGTTCCAGAATGAGGAAGGCGATCGAGAAACAAGAGGTCTGCAATCGAGCGGAGGTCAAAGTTATCCAGGTGAGATAACTGCTTGTGGTACCATTCAAGAAAGGAATCTGATGTAGAAGGTAACAGCTGATGTGAAGACAATAACAGAGCTATAATTGTTGGTTATGAAACAAAGCAGTGGGTGGAAATCCAAAATAGAATGTGCAGAGTTTTCTCCAGTGTTTGGAAGAATGAACAGAATCTCCTTGAAGAATGTAAAATTCTGACGGGCACACACAGAATGGATAGGAGAATATTTTCTTTGGCAGAATGGTCTAAAATGCAGAGTCATCATCTCAGGATACAGGGGTAGACACTTTAGAGTGAGATGCAAAATTATTTCGCTCACTGAGTGGTTAACGCGGAGGCCAAGTCACTTGACATTCTTGGCACAAAGCATCAAGAAGTATGGGGACAAACATGGTATTAAGACAGAGGGACAGCCATGAATGGCATAACTAGCTTTGAGGCCTGAATGGTCCCAATTTCCCAATTTTACTGTAGCTCCCAATTTTACTGCTTGACCTGCATTTTCATTAACAGCATTTTCTAGTTTCATTCAGAGTTACCTGTATTCGTAGCTTTCTGCTAAAATCGTGCAGTTGATTCCTCAAATAGTACCACAAAGTGGTCTCAATCTTGTTAAAATTCAGAAAATGTCTAAATTATAGTAACCTCCATAATGTTTGGAACAAAGTTACATTTTTTCCCCTTTATTTGCCCCGTGCTCCACAGTTTTAAATTTATGATCTAACAATTCACTTGTAGTAACGAATCTGTGTTAATATTAATCCTCATTTTAATGTTAAAACTGTATTTTATCTCGATATGGTTTGATAAGTTAGTTTTGGGTGGTTACAGGGGCACAAAGACAACACATTAGCATTTTAAAAACACATGGTTATTTGAGATGGAAGACAGAAGCCAGTTTGAAATGAAAATTGCTGCTGATTGAAGTTGGAGTGAAGAAAATGAAAGGATTTATGATGTTTTTTTGAGATACTGAAAACAAAAGGTGTTATTTCAGAAGCACCTGTATAAATGCACGGCCATTTTATCTCTGAAGCGAGCAGACCTCACACAGGCAATAAGTGGCTTGAATGCTTTCAGCACATGGGTCAAAAGACCTTATGAATTTCAAAGAAAAATGATATCACATATCATGTGACATAAGATTTGCAAGAAATATATTATTGAAACGAGAGGCAAAGAAGTCAATTTTAAGGAACTCGCCATTCTGTTCAGATGTAGAAATGAACAGCAATAATTTTTCCTGAAAAAGGGTAAAAGCTGCCTATGTGCTACTCCTAACAAAAGGAGAAACACAGAAATAAGTAGATTTCAAAAGAGAAGCCTAATTCTGAAGACAGTGCCATCATTTGGAAAACAGATTTCCAAGTTTTCATTCAAAAGAAGATTTGATCCTGGGAAGACAGGATTATCCTTTTCATAGGAGATACATATGTGGCCAAAAGCTGGTCACTTCTGCTTGAAGAATATCTCTCAAGGACAACTCATCAAAAGAATAGAGTTTAAAAAGGCCTGAAGATATGACATTTAAAAGTGCTTTATAATTATTTTTGAACTGAAAATTTAAGACTTTCAAGCTTAAGTTTTAAAATAGACTTCTCAGAGTGGGATTTTAATTGCACACACACACATTTTTGCATGGTGGGGTTAAATTAAGAGATAAGTAAGAAAGATTATGTGGTTAATAGTTTAATAAAAACTATTATTTGAATTTACCATTGTCTGGTGTTCCTTTGTTAGTGCTAATAAAATCCCTTGAGCCCCTAACAAAATTAAAAGGGTTGTTAGTTTGTAACACATTAGAGTACACATTCCAGATTTTATATTTAAATGTGTCTACATTTTTGCTTGCATAAAAAGAGCTGAAATTTCTACATGGTCATAGTCCCCTCATTTCAGGACACCATAATGTTTGATAGATTTGGCTTCACAGGTGTTTGTAGTTAATCAGGTATGTTTAATTCCTTCATTGGTGCAGGTATAAGAGAGCTTCTAAGTTTTTGATCACCTTTGAAGACTGTGTTGCTATTTTTCAACGAAGCCCAGAGTTGTGCCAATGAAATTCAAAGAAGCCATTATGAGGCTGAATAACAAGAATAAAACAGCAAGAGACATCACCCAAATCTTACGATGACCAAAATCAACAGTTTAGAAAATCGTGAAGAAAGACAGACCATATTGGTGAGCTCAGTAATTGCAAACTGACTGGTATTCAAAGGAAGGTCTCCATTGCTGATCTCAGAATTCTCATAATAATGAACAAAAATCTCCAAACGCATGTCCAACAGATCAGAAACACTCTTCAGGAGGCAGGTGTGGATATGTCAAAGTCTACTGTCTGCAGAAGGCAGACTCCCTCCAGGATGCAGAGAGGTCAGATGACTATCCACAATCCACACGACACTTGGTTAAATCAAAATGTACAGTGTGCAAATAACATTGAATAAAATGTGGGATGTGAACTTTAATTACATGCAAATTATTTGATGACAAGTTTAAAACTATGGAGCACAGGGGCAAATAAAGGAAAAATGTGCCTTTGTCCCAAATATTGTGGAGGGCACTATTTATGCCAACCCAGAAAACAAGCAAGATTGAAACAATGTTTTGATGAACACAAAACCTTTTGTGTAATTTGAACAGTTAACATTCTTGTTAACTTGTTAATAATGAAAATAAAATTCAGACAGCATTGTGGGTTTTAACAAGTTATAGTCATAAAATATCCCACCTGGTGACATCATCCACTTCCACAAGCATATCCTATTGAAACAACATGAAGAGCTGGTAATCCCTATATAACCAATTGAAGTCCCATCAGTTTGCAGTAAGAAAATAGAAAACAATAAATCACAAAAGGCTGAGACAATTTTTTTTTGTGGAGCTGATTTCTATTTATTAAAAAAAAAACAATACACCTTTATTTCCTTAAATTACAATGGTGAGGTTCAAAGTAAATTCCTGATTTATTTTTCTTTAACAGCTTTGGACAAACAACATCCAAGTTTTCAATGCGTAAAGCAGTTTACAAAATCTTGAGAATTGAAAACAATAACAATGAGTTGAATTTCTGCCTAAGGCTACAAATTAATGTTTTCTCACTCTTATTCTTAACATCGTGTTTACAATGTGTTTCTGGTAATTCTCACACTGAGGAATTACACATTACAACAGTAATTTGTTATGAGCCAAGACGCTGGAGGCAGATGCAGACATTTACTGAAGCATGAGCAGTTGATGAATCAAGCAGCCCATTGGGACCTTAACAGAGACCAGCCCGTATGTATGTCTGATTCAACATCTTAGTTGCTCATTCTTTCAACTGACTAATACCTCAATGGTCATTCAAAATCACTTTAGCCCTAATATACCCTTTGCATTTAAGCTACAATAGAAACTAATGACCTTCTCTCAATCAGAAACACATGGGTAAAACAATAAAAAGACATTTAGGACAGAAGAAAATTCAATAATTCAATTACACAGCATCAAACCTAAATTTATCATGATCTCAACACTATGGTTTATTTTATCTCTTTACATATTTAAACAACAGGGCTTTTAGATGAATGTATAATCAAATTAACAATGATTAAAAAAGGATCTATAACACTTGGCATTATTAGGCAATCGATCTTTATTCGGCTATTTAAAAGCTATTCTGTCATTTAAATGAATTCAATAAATCTCTGCCAGAAAGAGAGAGGGGAAACAAAAATGTTTGAAAGATAAATTTGCATTTGTTCAAAAGCACTGTGCAGTTTTTGTCAAAACTGAAAACTTTTCTATTCCCTATCATCCGACTTCAGTTCAAATTGTATATATTTTTCAAAGTGAATCAAGTTTAACAAAATAAAGATACAAAGATTGTGATTTCACAAGATTTGTTCTTGTTTCAGTATTTTTAATTGTTTTAAAAGATGCAAAATATGTTTTGACCATCCAAACAGCCCCACATTCTGACAGAATTTGTTTGATGTTGACAGAACTATCCATTTCAATTATAATTTTAAAATTGAATCTTACAAAATATGCATCTTGCAACATAAAAATCCAAGGCATGTAATTTTCTTCCACTCCAAACTGCTGATTGCAAGCATCTTTACAAAATGCTGTCATTATGGCAACTCACTGCTCTTCTGAAAAAAAGGACAGAGGAATACAACAAAAAAGGAACAGCATGTGGTGTACTTATCCTCATCCCTCAGAGAGAAAACAAAAAAGGCATCTTTTGCAAGCTGACAAAATAGATCAAGCTTCAGGTGCAATAATAGAACCATGCTGTGAAATTAAATCTAACAAGACCAGTGTAGTACATCACATGCAGACATTGTACGGTGTCTCAAGCAATTTAAGAAAATCCAGAGGTCAGAATAGGGATGCAAGAAATTAGCAGCATTATTTCATTTGTATCAGCAAAATTGTGGAAAATCATTCTCATGGAATTTAACACAACCTAAGAAAAGCAGTTTTAAATTTAGGTTTAATGCAAACAAAAAACATGAAGAAAAATGCTTTTGGTTGTGAGATAGGGAAAGTTACATAGATCAGCACAAGATTGTGGACCAAAGTGCCTGTACTGTGCTGTACATTGAATGAAAAATTGCATTGAGATATAAAAGCAGTAATTAATTAAACCTCTCAGCAGGTTTGGAGGAAACAGAAGCCAAGCTAATGGTTCAGTTTGAAGAACTTTTAGAATGGTTTTCGACACAAAACACTGACTATTTCTCCTTCCACAGATGCTGCCTGATCTGGTCTGTTTTTCCCGCTTATTTTGTTTGTATTAGAGAATTTCAGCATGAGTAGTTTCAAGATTTTCATTCTGAGATATTATTGTTCCTTTTCCAAATATCAGATTTATTTTCTCTCCCATTTTACCCATTAGTAATAAAAATACAACTTCTAGAGAATAACTTGAAACAGATAGCTGTGGGGAAAAAATGACTGCGATCTTTAAAAACACAAGATATTTTCAACAAATTTTACTTTATGAGGATTCCATTCAAACAATTTATGAGTAAAAAAATTGCAAATTGCACAGATTAAGGTTCAGAGCAAATGCAGATACAAGGAACGAAATATATAAGTAACATGATGGACAGTCAAGTGGGCAGTGGTGAAATAATTAGCCACGAGGTAGACCAGTCATGAATACAAATAATCAGTATCATTGCTACAAATGGGATATAGGAAATGCAATATCAATTTGATTTTCTAATTGAAGTGTAGAACATTATCCCACGAGATTGCATTGCTTTTAAATCCTTAACCATTCTATCCAAATTGGATTTATTGGCCAAGTAATAAAAAAGATTTGATAGGAACCCTTTCCTCTTTAATGCTTTAAGCTGTTGGAGTACCATACTAGGTAGAGGAAATTTGGAAATTACATAAGCAGTTCCACATATCAAAAAAATAAATAATACTTTATACCCTGAATGGCATTGTGATAGTACTGTTACAAGCCCAGAGGACCCCAAAACCAAGACAAATGGTCACTTAAACAAAAGTTGCTTTTAATCATCTTTAAACATGAAAACAAAATCACATTTTAACTTTTAACTTCACCCCCTTCTAATTCTAAGTGCATGTGTATGTAATGTGTGTATAAGTTCAGAAAAGTTCTTTGATTCACAGTCCAATCTCACTTCTCATTCCTCCAAGTTCATTGGTTGCAGGCAATTCTTATACTGGGCACAGTATTTAACATTTATGAAGTTCACCAGGCTTTGGTGCTTGAAAGGTAAATGGTTACTGCTCAGGAAGGTTCTTGTCGATTTTCAAAGAGAGATTTGTTCCAGGATACCCACAACTGATTTATTTCCATCAGGCACTTCAGTGTCTTGTGGAAGGAACTTGGCCCCTCAGGGTTCTCCAGATGATCACCTCTTTCTTTCAGGTCATCACGGAGTTCCTTCGAAGCCACTTTCAGATGGCCACTATACCCAACTGTAAAGCCGCACATTATACTCCTGTGTGACTGTCGGGTGGCCATCTGAAATCAGGCCAGGAGGACTACTTATCTAACCTTCCTCCAGGAGGTACAATATCCTGCTTCGAGTCTCGTTGATTGCAGCTGAAAGTGGACGGGCTGCCAAGGGGCAGGCTGCATTGCGGTGACGTCGTCAGCCATCGACTCTTGAGAGTGTTGAGGGCGATAGATGGGTGGTGTTAGGTCTGCTTTGTTCATGAATGAGTGAGACAAACACCAGGCTGAGTCGAAATCAGGGTTCTTTGTTCTTTATTACCGGATTGTAACACTTGCGACCAACCAAGTTAGCCGGAGAATGCATTCTGCCGTTATCAGCAAAATGGTGATTTTTTATACCCTTGGATACATGCTTAGAACATCATCATATCATTACTTGTCCAATGACTAAAACTGTTGCTATCCTTTCCCTGCTAGCTTCCTGCCTCTCAATCCATCAATGTCTCTCTTAAACTGTTGCTATCCTTTCCCTGCTAGCTTCCTGCCTCTCAATCCATCAATGTCTCTCTTATCTTGTAAGTACAAGGATGCATTCTGTTACTCCTTAGTACTGGGTGACTCCTTCTCCGGTCCCATCTCATGATGTTTTACCTTACAAGAGTACAAGGACACCTCCCCTTCTTGTTACTGCCCTGTACCGGGTAACTCCCTACACATTCCCATCTCATGATGTTTTACCTTACAGTGGAGAGAGAACTGCTTTGCATCTGTACACTCATGGTTTGTTAAAATTTTGAACGCGTATATGTGTTTTAAAAATATTTGGTACCTGGATATTTATTTAAGGTGGTTAAAAATCATTTCCCTCAACACCCCCCCTCCCCATCCTCCTCCCTTCCCCTCACATGATGTGTTTGTTTAATGCGACTCTTCACAGCCCTTGTTAGTTTCAGCTGAAAGTCAGTTTTTTTTTAAAATCTAAAAGCAGCGCCCAGCCTCTCTCCTCCCATCTCTGTCCCTCCCCGTTATCCAGTGTCACTGTCAGGGTAAGGACGATTTGGTCCCGAAATGACTGGTGTCTATTTCCGTGAAACTAGCGCGGTTACTGATTGTTGCTCTGTACTTTGATGCTCCTGGTATCGGGATGGGGAGGGGCACTCCCTTGTTAGCGTGACATTAAACAACCTCCTCCTGCTGCGGATGTGTGGCACTGTTTCAAGTGGGATGGGGAGTCCTCATTAGCAGGACGTCGGCACTAAGTAACCCCTTAAAGTAACGATGTCGCGGGAAAGTAACAATGTAGCCAGGGCTTGTGTAAGGACGTTGTAGAGATAACTTTGCCGGACCCGGCAGTATTTGGTACCTGGAAAGTCAGGCAGGCGAGGGGGGAGACCGGCAGCGGGAGTCGGGCAGACGAGGGGGAGAGACTGGTAGCACGAGTCAAGTCACGCTTGAGTTGTTTGTCAGGCATGCATTGACGTGCTGTAAATGACATCAGCAACGTGGGCGAGACTAGGCCACTGTCCCAAGTATCCGATTTTCGCTGCTAGATGGCTAGCAGTCAGCTGGCACATTCAAGTGCCAGAAAGCTGTCCATTCCATGGCCAGCTAAACGTGCCAGCTGACCTCCGCTAGCCACGCCTGCAGGCGCCTAATCTTCTTCGGAACACCTAAAAGTGGCTCTTGCTTCTCTTATTCCAAGTGAAACATTAGACAACCAGTCCTCTCCTCTTGCATGAACCTCAAGGGCTTTGAGCAGGCTGAACTAAGCACTCACAAGCAGTCTTCCAAATGTGGTTTTCCACAAGCTTGCCACCTTGTCCTGTTCCAGTCCCAGCTGCTGTTGCTGACTGTAACACCTTCTCTCTCTCTCTCTGAGAGAAAGCCTGTTTTACTCTCTCTACTTGCAAAACCACATGACCCTCTTAGAACAGCAAGTTCCCTTCCAGAGAGAATGCGGTTCCAACAAACTCTTTCATCTGTTGCCTTTTTGTAAACAACAATCCATTTGTGAAGTCGCTTGGGCACTCTCCAAAGCTTTTGCAAAGACTGTTGGCCCCAACATATCTAGCATGGGGCAGAGCTCCAGTATTTTAAATACGATCTGTTTTAAAGTGTTTGTATGTGACCTACACTAACAAACCTTGCCCCAATTTATCTCCCAAAAACATAGCTATATCCTGTCACAGTACAGTATTTTGAGTTGTGGATTAAAACTCCTTCCAGAAAAATATCAGTGAATAATTTTTAGAAACTTCGGAGGTGACATATTAAGAATGAGATATTTAACCAAAATATTATTTAAGCACCATTCAAATAAAAGCAGGTGTTTTTCCATGCTCTGGCCAACATTTATCTCCCAACTAACACTAAAATTCTTCTGTTAAACATTTATTTAATATTATATTTCCTTATTACAAAAGACCAACCATACTTCAAAACTAATTTATTGGCTGGGACATACTTTGCGACATGCTGAGGTTCTGAAGTTTGTGCTACACCAGTTTTAGAAAGAATAACAGCAAAAGCCCAATGGCGCAGTGAGGTGATATTGATTAATATCTTGGAAAAAGACAGACTTGAGGACAAGTGTACCATATCAGTCATTAGATTATTAAGCACGTCTAAAGAGAACATCTACCAGCATCTCCAACCCCATCCCCCACCATGGAAAACAAATGTCTAGCGGTTAAACTCAAATATACCCACACACAAATATGTCTGAATGTAATATGATTGGCTTTTTATGGCAGCTATTTTAGATATTTAGCTTTCATAATAAACCAACTGGAGCACAAAATGACTGTATTAATGTATCATTAATCACAGCAAGTCATCCTGCTTTCATGAAGTTGCTTGGTGAGCATGAATTACTTCATCAAAGCTGATGAAACAATGATGGAGCTGGGTGGTTAGTATCACATAGAAAGGTGCAGCATTCAATGAAATTAACACCAATTGTACAATTGAGATAGAAAATGCACCATTCAGTATGTTGAGTGCAATATACTTGGAGAGTAAACTAAGTATCTAAAAATCAGAAATTCCAGTACTGAACTACTTGGCAATCACAAAGTTGAGATCTAAACAAAATTATTTTGGTAACTAATTCAAACAAAGCTGTCTGCTCTTTATAGGGCAAAGATGGAGCTCACAAATGTGTGGCCTAACAATTTGGAGATTATATTTAATGCTCATCTTGTGACAGAATACTCTTAGAGGAAGAGATACACATAATGGCATTCAGCACCTTGGATTATTTCAGATAATTGAATATTGAGCAATTTTTTTGTGTATAATTTTTCTCCTCTTAAAAATCCTTCTCTTCCCCCTTTCTTTTCTCTAACTCTTCCTGATCTTTGTCCCTTTTACAATCACTACAGCAGTTTGTAAAAACATGCCTCTGCACATTTTTCCCATCAACTGGAAAGGGCTCCTCAAACAGCACCTCTTGATTGCTCCATCTGCTATCAATGCCATGTCACAACTCATTGGTGGCAGGACAAAATAAATGCCACAGCGACCAACTCATCCGTTTTCCTTTTCATTGAGAGAGCACCCAACAGCAAGAATATAAGTGGAGATCCATGACATGGAACATCGGACTACAAAACAGTCACTGAACAGTAAACTGCAGAATGACAGATAACCACATCTTTCAGTGACTCATTGAGAAAAGGCTGTTGTGCCAAAGAAAAACAGGATTAAGTGATCTTTTACCTACCTTCTGAACCACCTTCCATGAATCTAGTAAGGGCCTCCATTGTGCTACTGAATTCTCCAGACAGCTCACCCTCATAGTGGAAGCTCCTGGCTTTTGCATCCAGGTCTTGGTATCTATATCCACATCCCAAAATTTTGATAAATAGATTTTAAAAAAAAAGTTTGGGCAGCTCACTGCTCAAATCAGATAACTCACAAAAAAGCGCCACTGAGTGTTGGATTGAGATATGCAGTGAAGGAATATAGGAGTCTCACCCAAATCTCAAAATGGCAACTTTGGCGTAGGGAGCACAGATCATGTGGGACAGCACAAGGATTATTACCAGAAACATAGTTCACAATTCCAGAAGGATTCTGTCAAAAAAAGGTGGCACTTTGTTTCTTTCCACCACTACTCATGCTTTCTACAACTACCTCTGTTGTGAACAAGCTGTTTTTAAAGTGAGGCTGGGAGGGATTTACTTCCTGTCTGTCTTGTATATAGCTTGGAGGCCATGATGTGAATTAGAGGAGAAACAACAGAGGAAGAAGTCAAGTAGCTCATATGACATGAAATTGAGCATATGGTTTTGCTGATCCAGATAAAGTTGTTCTTTCAAGCATATTCTTGGCAATGAGGTGAACTTATTTTGTGGAAGTGTTGACCTGTTTTGAACTGGAGATGTTCTTTTGGAAGCCTACATTCAGGATTATTGGTGAATTCATGGAAGGAATTCATGGCTGGAGCATGAAGATTGGGACTTTTTTTTCTGTGCTAATGCAATTACAGAAGTGGCTAAGAAGCACTCTTCTCCTGAGTACAAGTGGGGCAAAAAACACAAGTTGATAAGGAATTTAGCCACCCCATGAAAACTAGGGGAAATTCCATTGGATGAAGTAGTCAAGTTTGTCGTGAACAACCACAATCCGAAACCTTCTGTGATTGCCCAATGACTTAAGTTTCATTGCCTTTTCAGGAAGTCAGCACAGTCTGTGGCCAATTCGGCAACTTTTGGAGCGTTGTGATTTCGAGGCAGTATGGGATGATACATTCCGTGATAGATTGGTATGTAGCAGTAATAATGATGCCATACAACACTGCTTGTTGGGGGAAACCGCACTGCTGACTTTCAAGAAAGCCCTAGAGATTCCCAAGTCATGGAGATGCCTGCTATAATAATAATGTCAAGAATATCTAGAAAGGTCACATGGGGACACAATCAGCACCAGTGTACCAAGTCAGGAGGGAGACTAATATACAGGCAAAGAATGTTTTCGATGTTGAGGGATACACTACGCAAATGATTGCAAATTCAAAGACGCTGTCTATTATGGTTGTAGAAAAGAGGGACATTTAGCTAAGAAATGCAGGAGTTCGAAGAGTAAGGTGATTATTGCGTACACCACACAGTTGAAGAGAGAGAAAGCGCATGCTTACAATATATTTGGAGTGAAAACAGATGAGAAACCACCTGAATCATATCCTGCCACAGTCACTGTCAGGGGAAAGGATATTAAGTTTGGGATTGATTCAGGAGGAGCCACAGCATCAGTCATCATTGAGGATACCTACAGGAGGACATGGGGGGTCCAACCTGCCTCCTATCAGACCAAAGTTCAAACTCAGGACCTATATGGGGCAGTTCTATATGGATATTTTAGCCAAGGGTCAGAAGGCAGAAGCCAGGCTGGTGATAGCCAAGGGTAGTGGGCCGAATCTTTTGGGTCACAATTGGCTTCCCAAAATCCAGCTCATCTGATATGAAATTAAGTATGGACACACAGCGGAGGACATTCTGCAGCAGGGATGAGATGGGCACATGGAAGCTCAATGTTGACCCTGAGGCCACACTGTTTTTTTAAGCCCAGAGCAGTGCCCTACACCATGAAAGACAAGGTTGAGGAGGAGCTGAAAAGTTTACAAAGGTTGGGCATCATTGAGTCCGTCCAGTTTTCAAGGAGGGCGGCTCATATTGTTCCAGTTTTGACAGCAGGCAAAATGGTGAGAATATTTGGGGACTATAAGGTTACAGTGACTCAGGTCTCTAAGCTGGAGGAGTGCCCATTGCCACAGGTGGATGACCTGCTTGCGACCATCAGGGGGTAAGCTATTCACAAAGCTGGATATGAGCCATGCTTGCCAACAGCTGCTGCTCAATGAGGATTCAAAGGAATACTTCACAATTAACATGCAGAAAGGATCATTTAAAAGCAATCACCTGGTGTATGGAGTGGTGTCCAGCCCCGCTATTTTCTGTGCTGCAGGGGATTCTGCACATAGCGGTGTATCTGCATAATATTTTGATCATGGGGCCACAGAGATACAGCATCTAGCTAATGAAACAGGTGTTAAAGAGGCTCTCAGATGCAGGGCTGTGATCAAAATGCAGCAAATGTGTATTCCTGTCACCAGGTATGACCTACCTGGGACACAAAATCACAGCTGAGGGGCTGTGCCCAGTGGAGGACAAAGTGAGAGCTATCAAGGAGGCCCCAAACCCAAAGGGTGTCATGGAACTTGGATCATTTTTGGGCATGGTGAATTACTATGGCAAGTTTGTTCCTCACCGCTCAAGGCTTTTGGCTCCACTGCACAGCCGTTGTGCAATAGCACCAAATAGCAGTGGAGTGAAGAGTAGAAGGAAGCTTTCAAGAACGTGAAAGAACTCATCCACTTAGCGAAGCTGCTGGTTCACAATGACCCAGATAAGGAGATCACCCTTTCTTGTGATGCCTCACCCTATGGAGTAGGGGCAGTTCTCCCACATATTTCATGATGGTTCAGAGAATCCTATTGGTTTTGTTTCCTGTATCCTAACAGCTGCTGAGAAGGGATATTCACAGCTAGACAAATAAGGTCTGGCCATTATTTCTGCAGTCAAATGTTTTCATCAGTACCTTTATGGATGTAGATTCAGAATTTATATGGATCATAAACCACAAATGAGCCTGTTCATTGAGACCAGATGCGTCCCACCACTAGCGTCAGCTAGGATACAGCTTTGGGCTCTCACATTGTCAGCCTACCAGTTCACTGTTGTGTACGGAACAGGTGCGGATAATGCAAATCCCAATGTGCTGAGTTGTCTACATTTACTGGAGACACCAGATACTACATAAGTGCCTCCAGAGTCTGTGTTTTTATTGGAAAGACTGTCAAAGATACCTATTAAGGTGACTCAGATAAAGCAGTGGACAGGGAGGGACCCAATGCTGTCTCAAGTCAAGACTTTCCTTTTACAAGGATGGCCCAGTTTCATGAAAGGAGAGGAACTGAAGCCTCATGCAAAACACAAGACAGAATTGAGTCTGCAGGATGGCTGCCTTTTCGCGGTGGGGTGGGGGGGAGCGATGATCATTGTGCCTCCCCCTGGATGTTCAAAGATTGTGGAGGAAGTTCATGAGACTCGTCCAGGGGTGTCTTAAATGGAAAGCCTTGAAAAATCCTAAGAATGGATCAGGATCTGGACAACAAGGTAAAATCATGCGCGTAATGGCAGACCAATCAGAAATTTCCACCAGCAGCTCCTTTGCATCCATGGGAGTGGGCAGATCGCCCCTGGTCTAGGCTATATTTAGACTTTTGTGGCCATTTTATGGAGCAGATGTCTCTAATAATGGTGGATGCGCATTCCAAATAGACAGAAACTCATGTCATGGGAAACATTACACTCCACTCAATCATAGACAAAACTCAGGCATGTGTTTGCAGTCCAAGAGCTGCCTGAAATTCTGGTCACTGATAATGGCTCAATGTTTACCAGCGAGTTCATTCAGCAGAATTGCATTCATCATATTCCGATGGCCCCTTTCCATTCAATCGCAAATAGTTTGGATGAGTGGGCTGTTCAGACATTGAAGGAAGGCCTGAAGACCATAAACCTGGCAAATATATACAATAGCGGTTTCACCATAGAACCAAAACAGGCAAACCATGATTGGCAGTCCAATTGGCAGTTTATTTGACTTGGAAGCAAATAGATTTCAGTTTCATCACAATCACATCTATTTTAGATGTCTGGTGAAAATACCCTCAAGATTACAATAAAACACCCAATGTGCATGTAAAATTGAACAAAAAAAATCTATTTTTTTCCACATTGTCGATGCATATATGGAGGAAATTCCAAATTGATACAGCATGGAAAAAAGGTACATACAAGTTAAAGGTGCTCAAGCTAAAACATAACATGTTAGGAGACATCTGTGCTTTCTTCACAGTGAAAGAACGAGAGACCTGTCAAAGTGCCGTGATCTACTAGAGGAAAGTTAAACATGGCTAGGTATGGCTAGTGTATCACTACAGGGCACTATTAAGAGCCCCATCTGCAGCTGTCTTTGAATTTGCTATAATTGTGAGAAGGAGAAATGATTGCTGCTCATTACTGCAGCCAAGTAACTGGAAGGCTGCGCTCACTGCAGTGGAAATTCTAAACGAACATTTCTTTAATGACGTGTTCAATGGAAAGCAGGTAGCTTCAGTTCCTCAAAATGCACCCAGTTGTTAGAGTTATAGAAACTATAAATTAGTTATTGTCTTTTACCTTGGGGTTTTATTCTTAAACTGTTTAATTCTGCATTGAGTGGAACATTTTGAGATATTTATCTATCATTTGTATAGCTTTCAGTCTGTCTTTCTAAACCACAGAATTGAACAAAGCATACTGAACACAACAGAAAATCAATTCAGACAAAAGTTGGTTACATTTTTCTTGTTGAAAAAAATTTTCGCAATATAGCTTGTATTTTTTTTTTATTCTTTAAAAAAAAAAGGACGTAGCACAATTTTCCAACGATAATGATGACACAAGCACTCTCCAAGTATTTTATTCACACTACCACATACAATTATGTCTTGAGATTTGGAAGCTTTGAAATTCCTGTCCAGCTTACCTCTGGACACTTTTGAAACCTTTTCATTTTCATTAATTACCTATCATCTCCTCATAATTTGCATTAGAATTTAACATTTGTTTACAATGCAGAAGGCTATTCAGCCAATTGAGTCTCAAAGCAATCCATCTATCCAATCAGCATGCCTTTGAGGGGTGGGAGGAATATGGAGGAAATCCACACAGAGACATGCAAACTCCAGATCGAAACCATCCATTCTCAGGATCAAATGGAGTGACTTTAATAGAAACTGTGGTGTTAAAAACAGAGTTTCACCCACTTCTCTGAACTATTGAAAAATTAGTTTCAGATTCAGACTTATTGTCAGAGTACACACATGATATCACATCCAATCCTGAGATTCCTTTCTCCTGCAGCACGGCAAAATTACTAGTTGGTAATAAAAAAGTAAACTGTACACAGCGCAAAACATGTAAACAAACTAAACAGATAAATGTAAAACTGACAGTGTAATCAAGAGAACAAAAAGAAAATTAATAAAGTGCACAAGTAAAGGTCCTTAAATGAGTTTCTGAGTTGGTTGTTGAGGTTGAGGAGTAGCAGCTGTTTCTAAACCTGGTGGTGTGAGTCTTATGGCACTGAAACCTCTTTCTTGATGGCAGCAGCAAGGACAAAGCATGTGCTGAGTGATGAGAGTCTTTAATGATTGTTGCCACTCTCCAACAGCAGCATGCCCTGAAGATGTACTCAATAGTGGGGAGGGTTTTGCCTGCAAATGCCCTGAACTGTGTCCACTATCTTTTGGAGGGCTTTACACTCAGAGGTATTGGTATTCCCATACCAGACCATGATGCAGCCTGTGAGCACACTTTCTGCCACACCTCTGTAGAAATTTGCCAGGGTTTCTGATGTCGTACTAAACCTCCGCAAACTCCTGAGAAAATAGAGGCACTGTCGTGCTTTCTTTACAATAAGTGTGCAGATTTGTGACTAATGGCAGTAAAGGGGCTTTATCCAGAGGTTTTATTATGAGTCAGGAAGCAGTGCTCCTTTCTTTATTAATTTGCAAGTGCCAGAAATACTACTGAGGGATACAAGAGATGCAGCTGAACACAGTTGTGTTTCAATCATAAGTTTCTTGGCAGCCCAGAAGCAGGAGTGCTCCCTCAAGGAGACTTCACATTCTACCCCACAACCAAAGATTTAGAGCCTTTATCTGTCAGGGCAGCACACGTTATGCAAATAAGGGCTGCTGTTAAAAATCAGCTGAGGTTCCAGAAGGCCATCTACCTTTTGCCTGCATTCAAGCTGAAATCAACACTCATATCCTTCATACATCTCTTCTGTATCATCTTCAGGACCCATGACGTGTGCACTGAACATGATGCACACATTAAATTCAAACTTTGCTCCTTCCACATGACCCAGATCCTTACATAGTCACGTGTTCATGCGGAAGCCTCTAAAACTCCATTGTCACAGTACCTCAGCAGCCTGTTCCAAGAACCTACTATTCCCATGTTAAAAAATTGCCTCCAAAATCTCCCACAAATTCCTCCTCACACACCATCACCACCCCCCCCCCCCCACCACCACTTAAATACATGTATTTTTTTAATGTTATATTTTAACCCTGAGTAAAAAAATTCTGACCATCTCTCCTCTCTCTGCCTCTCCTAATTGTACAAACTTCCATCAGGTCTCACCACAACCTCTGACATTCCAGAGAAAACAAACCAAGTTTGTCCAACCTCTCACCATAACTCATACCCTGTAATCCAGGCAGCATCCTGGTAAATCTCTTCTGTACCATTTATAAAGCACCAATACCATTTTAGTCGTGGAGCAACCAGAATGATACACAATCAAACCATGCAAAACTAAAGTTTTATTTAGCTGCAAGAGGACTTCCTTCTCTTGTACTCAATTTCCCACCTATTGAAGGCAAGGAGGCCATACACTTGTCTATTTGTGGGGCCACTTTTAAGAAGCTAAGGACCTGGGCATCCAGATTCATCTGCTTTTAAGATTCCTACCACAAACTGCATTTTCCCTCTCATTTCACCTCCCAAAATACAGAACCTTCCATTCATCTGGATAAAGCTCCAATTGTATTTTTTTTATCTACCCATATCTAACTGATCTATATCTTGATGTATTCTTTGAGAACCATTTGCACTGACCACAAACACATGCAAATTTACAGTCACCCACCTATTTAATCATTATCATCATTTACATACAGGTACATAGCAACTGATCGCGGCAGTGTGCATCTTCTTTTCATAAATCTAATGGATTCATCAAAAGTTGATGCTTGGGCCTGAAAAATTATGGTCATGCATAAAAGCATCAAGCAGGACAAAGGTGATACTGAAAGACAGGCCTGTCATGCATGAAGAGAGATGCTTGGTTGGAAGCAACAGGGGGAAACTGGAATGTAAGGAATGACACAATGGGTTTTTTTGCAGGTGGAGGGTAGACCAAAAAGAAAAGTTTAAGTGAGAGGATTTAATGGAGTGGGATACCAGAAAGAGTAGGGTATGAACTTGGGTTTTCCAGAATTGCGCATAAACAGCTCTCCCTGCACAAGGGAATGACATCAGCTATTCCATAACTGAGGGGGGATATCACATCACAAGTTTGAGGGAAAACTTCTTCTTCTTGGCTTGGCTTCACGGACAAAGATTTATGGAGGGGGTAAATGTCCACGTCAGCTGCAGGCTTGTTTGTGGCTGACAAGTCCGATGCGGGACAGGCAGACACGGTTGCAGCGGTTGCAGGGGAAAATTGGTTGGTTGGGTTTGGGTGTTGGGTTTTTCCTCCTTTGCCTTTTGTCAGTGAGGTGGGCTCTGTGGTCTTCTTCAAAGGAGGTTGCTGCCCGCCAAACTGTGAGGCGCCAAGATGCACGGTTTGAGGCGATATCAGCCCACTGGCGGTGGTCAATGTGGCAGGCACCAAGAGATTTCTTTCGGCAGTCCTTGTACCTTTTCTTTGGTGCACCTCTGTCACGGTGGCTAGTGGAGAGCTCGCCATATAACACGATCTTGGGAAGGCGATGGTCCTCCATTCTGGAGACGTGACCCACCCAGCGCAGCTGGATCTTCAGCAGCGTGGACTCGATGCTGTCGACCTCTGCCATCTCGAGTACTTCGACGTTAGGGATGAAAGCGCTCCAATGAATGTTGAGGATGGAGCGGAGACAACGCTGGTGGAAGCGTTCTAGGAGCCGTAGGTGATGCCGGTAGAGGACCCATGATTCAGAGCCGAACAGGAGTGTGGGTATGACAACGGCTCTGTATACGCTTATCTTTGTGAGGTTTTTCAGTTGGTTGTTTTTCCAGACTCTTTTGTGTAGTCTTCCAAAGGCGCTATTTACCTTGGCCAATCTGTTGTCTATCTCGTTGTCGATCCTTGCATCTGATGAAATGGTGCAGCCGAGATAGGTAAACTGGTTGACCGTTTTGAGTTTTGTGTGCCCGATGGAGATGTGGGGGGGCTGGTAGTCATGGTGGGGAGCTGGCTGATGGACGACCTCAGTTTTCTTCAGGCTGACTTCCAGGCCAAACATTTTGGCAGTTTCCGCAAAACAGGACATCAAGCGCTGAGGAGCTGGCTCTGAATGGGCAACTAAAGCGGCATCGTCTGCAAAGAGTAGTTCACGGACAAGTTTCTCTTGTGTCTTGGTGTGAGCTTGCAGGCGCCTCAGATTGAAGAGACTGCCATCCGTGCGGTACCGGATGTAAACAGCGTCTTCATTATTGAGGTCTTTCATGGCTTGGTTCAGCATCATGCTGAAGAAGATTGAAAAGAGGGTTGGTGCGAGGACACAGCCTTGCTTCACGCCATTGTTAATGGAGAAAGGTTCAGAGAGCTCATTGCTGTATCTGACCCGACCTTGTTGGTTTTCGTGCAGTTGGATAATCATGTTGAGGAACTTTGGGGGGCATCTGATGCGCTCTAGTATTTGCCAAAGCCCTTTCCTGCTCACGCAAGAAATATTCCAGAATTTAAAAAAAAACTTGTTCAGGCATGTCACAAAAAAAACACCAATGCTCGAATTTCAAAGTCCATGTGTCTCGAAGAGTTCTCCTTTCCAAACAACACTTGAAAATGGGCATTTTTGATTGAATGCCTTGAAATAATAAATATTTTGGGGACAGTGAAATTGATTTTAGAACATTACAGTGCAATGCAGGCTCTTCAGCCCACAATGTTATGCAGACCTATATATACCTACCCAAAAAAAACTAAATCCTCCCTACTTCATAACTATTTTTTTTTCATCTATGTGCCTCTGTTAAAAGCCACTCTAATCCAGGCTCCACCACCATCCTTGGCAATGCATTCCAGGCACCCACAACTCTCTGGTAAAATCTTACCCTTGATGCCTTCCCTAAACTTTCCTCCCCTCATTTCTGGTGTTTGCTACTCCTGCCCTGGGAAAGAAGTGCTGGCTGTCTACCATATCTATGCCTCTCATAATCTTGTAGACCTCTATGAAGTCACGTCTCATCCTCCTTTGCTCCAAAGAGAAAAGCCCTAGATCTGCTAACCTTGCCTCAAAAGACATTTTCCAATCCAGTCAACATCCTTTCACCACATTATCATTCAGATCATTGATCTGGATATCTTCCACATCCTTTCTGTAATGAAGTGACCAGACTAAGGGTGGTCTCTCCAGAGATTTATAGAGATGCAATATTACCTCACAACTCCTGAACTTAATCCCCTGATCAATGAAGCACAGCATACCATTGGCATTCTTAACTAACCTTTCAGCCTGCATGGTAACCTTGAGAGATCCATGGATTTGGACCTGATGGTTCCTTTGTTCTTCCTATGATTAACCATGTACTCAGCCTTCAAGTTTGACCTTCCAAAATGGATCATCTCACACTTATCCAGATTGAACTCCATCTGCCACTTTTACACCCAACTCTGTATCATATCTATATCCTTTTAGAACTTACGTCAACCTTCTCACATCTTCAATCTTTGTGTCATCTGCAAACTTACTGACATCCGCCTACTTCTTCATCCAAGCCATTTATAAAAATCACCAAGAGCGGTATCCAAGAACATATCCTTGCAGAATTCCACTAGTCACTGAACTACAGACTCAATATGTTCAATGTATAGGTGGCTAATCTTTTATCCTGAATTGTCAGGATAAAACACCTGTCTGGATTTTGGAATCATTTCTATTTCAGTCCCTTTAAGCAAATGCCTCGCATTTAGTCCCCGCTGTCCATCCCCCAGCCATCCATCACCTCTCCTCCCAGTCATCTGTCCATAGCCCACCCCCCCACCCTCCAGGGCCAAGGCCAAACTATTTTGCAACCTCGGCCAGGCTGAACTTGGGGGCAGGGTTCAACATGTGCCTTACAGGAGGCTCCTGACCAGCGTGTCAGTTAAGTGGAGGTCGGAGGCAATGGGGTGGCCCAGGGGCTCAGCCAAAAAGGCAGTCAGTGTCGGCTGCCCGGAGCCAGTGGCCAATTGGGGTAGAAGGCCGTACACAAGGTGCATAGCTGCAGGAGGAGTAGGCCATTGGGGCAGAGCACTGGCAGCTTTCAGGCACTACACCAGCTCATTGAACTGGCCTTCAGGAACACCCCAGCAGCACAACGCCATCCATTGCCCACCCCATCTAACTCCCGACATGGCAGCAAGGGTCCAGTGCTGCCAAGCCCAGAGTTTACAGAGCACTGCACCTAATTGTAGTGATGGCTCAATGCAGGAGCAAAGGCTGTCTTCATTACCCATAATTCCCCACACAGCTGAACCATTTTGCCAGTGCCAGGGTGGTTCCAGTTGCGGGGGGTGGGGGGGAGAGGGGGGTATTATGGGTAAGGAAGATGCCCATTGCTTCTGCATTGAGCCAGGTGCCTCCTGCTTCTCTCCCATCACATGTTCAGTGTTGAGAGAGGGAGCCCACAGGGGGCGAGGATGACAGCGACTGAGGGAGCCTCCCTCTGAAATTATGTGAAATTAACATTACTTATGTGTAATGTCACCTACCCAAAAAATTGATGTTTTTTTTTTAAATTCCAGATAAAAGGTTAGGCACCTGCAAAACTATTCCCTGCTGTCTGCAGCCAACGCAATTTTGAATCCACACTGCCAAGGTTCCATGAATCCCATGCCTCATGATTTTCTGAATGCATCTAACATGGGAGACTTTATCAAAAAGAAATATCGTATTGTAATGTTGTTCTTGTGTCACAGATGTAATGAACATTTGCAGGCCAAATATGCATTTCCAACACATCTAATGAGACTATGACTGGGTAGCAGAGCACTCAGCGCTGGTTCCCTCTACTGGTTCACTCACAATCCAACAGACCAAGAAAATGAATGCTATAATTTTTCATCACCCATCATAAAAAAAGAGCAGAAAGTGAAAACCCCTGCTCCATCGTTTAACAAGATTAACAATTTTCCTGCATTTCCTCAATATCCCTGAATGCTGTTCATATTCAGAAATCTTGACCAAGTTTCCAAAGATTCATTACCCTTTGTGTAAAGAAATTGAAATCCTTCAGAGGATTCCACTTCTGTCCTTTCAGCATTTTGCAGTCGTTTGATTTTCATTTAAATTTATTTCATGGCACAAATACATTTGCTTACTTTTAATTTCAGTTTAATTAACCATTTTGTTAGGAACAGATTGTAAGCACAAAATCTGCATCAATTAAATTCCTTGCGTTGATGTCATTTGGTGAATCCTGAGATTTTGGATGCAGTTTTAGAGGGAATCTGCACCAATTTAGCAACCTAATACAACAGGGAAATCAATGATCTCGACCATTTGACCCACAACATCTCTC